>NC_090726.1:43336373-43350874 GCF_036898095.1 Palaemon carinicauda | reverse complement strand
AGTTTTTATCCAAACAGTTCATCCTCCTCTCTCTCTCTCTCTCCTCTCTCTCTCTCTCTCTCTCTCTCTCTCTCTCTCTCTCTGTGGTTTGAACACTGAATATAGTTTTTATCCAAACAGTTCATCCTCTCTCTCTCTCTCTCCTCTCTCTCTCTCTCTCTCTCTCTCTCTCTCTCTCTGTGGTTTGAACACTGAATATAGTTTTTTATCCAAACACACACACTCTCTCTCTCTCTCTCTCTCTCTCTCTCTCTCTCTCTCTCTCTCTCTCTCTCTCTCTCTCTCTCTGTTAAACCCTTTGGATTTATCAACAGTTTTTTCCTTCCTCTCTCTCTCTCTCTCTCTCTCTCTCTCTCTCTCTCTCTCTCTGGTTTCTATCAAAACAGTTCTTTTTTCTTCCTTTATCTTTGATATTCACATTTCTTTTTTCTAAAGAAGAATAGTCATACCGCGATGAGAAGGGGTTGCGTGTATATGCATCTCTCTAAAAATCTAGTCGTCATTTTTGACGGCCTGCGTACACTAGTAATTTTATAAACGACAATTGTTAATACTGTTCTCGTTCGGCACCGTAACCCATTTTATTCCCAGCACCATAATTTTTCTTTCTGGCACGCATAAAGGAGAGAGGGAGTAGTCATAACCTGTTGAGATGGGGTACACCGAGAGGTACACTCGGAAACCAAACTCACCTACAAATTGCCTAACCAACGAGATAGGAATGGGATAGGATGGATGGGTTGAATCTCTGTTTGTGTGCATATCTAAATATTTAGCCGTCATTTATGACGGGTCGCGTACACTAGTTAATAATGCTCTTCTCGCCACCGTAACCCAACGTCCACTTTCCTCTTGGTAAGGGTTGAAGGGACTCTTTTGCTATGGTAAGCAGCTCTTCTAGGAGAAGGACGCTCCAAAATCAAACCATTGTTTTCTAGTCTTGGGTAGTGCCATAGCCTCTGTACCATGGTCTTCCACTGCCTTGGGTTAAAGTTCTCTTGCTTGAGGGTACACTCGAGCACGCTGTTCTGTCTTTTGTCTCTTCCTCTTGTTTTGTTAAAGTTTTTTATAGTTTATGAAGGAGATATTTATTTTAATGTTGTTACTCTTCTTAAAATATTTAATTTTTCCCTTTTTCCTTTCCTCACTGGGCTGTTTTCCCTGTTGGAGCCCCTGTGCTTATAGCATCCTGCTTTTCAAACTAGGGTTGTAACTTAGCAAGTAATAATGATAATAATAATAATGATAATAATAATAACAATAACAATAATAATAATATACCCTACCACAGACTCCGTTGGCGTGTCATTCCCATAGATTTCCTTCCCAACCTTCACGTACCCTCCCCTCTATCACTCTCACATTCACGACCCATCCCCTCTTAGTGAAAAAAAAGAACAGATGGGAGGGAAAGAAATCTGGAAAAAAGGGGGAAAGAAAAAAAAATGAGGGGACGTTGGCGAAAGCAATGACCTGAGAGCCAGAGGTTATCTCTCTTCCAGCTCATCTAACGCTTCGGATAGTTGCCGCCAGGAGTCGGAGGTTCCAAAGTCCACCCCGTTTTTCGAGTCCTTGGCCAAGGAGTGTTGGGGGGAAAATGAGAGAACAGTGCGTCATATTTTAGTGGCTGTTGCCAAGGATTCTGTGGAAATAGGAGAGCGTTCCTGAAGGAAATTTGACAGCTTCTTTACTCTTTTTAAAAGGTTTTCCTGGTTTGGTTTGCGGTTAGGATTAAAAAAATTGGTTTGAATTGAATTGGAATGTTCGTTTAGAATTCTAATATTTGTCAAACTTGAATAATCAGAGTTTTCTTAGTGGTTTTACTTTGGTTTTGGGTTAGGATAAATGATTGGTTTGAATTAAGTTAAATTGTTAGTCTTTAAATGTAAAATTTGGCTAACTTGAATCTTCAGTTTTCTTTAAAACAGTTTTTGTGGTTTTAACTTTGGTTTTGGTTTAGGATAAATAATTGGTTTGTATTAAATTACATTAATAGTCTTTGATTATAACATTTGGCAAACTTGAATCTTCAGTTTTCTTTAAAACGGTTTTTCTTGGTTTTTACTTTGATTTTGGATTAGGATAAATTATTATTTTTAAATCAAGTTAGATTATTAGTCTTTAATTGTAAAATTAGGCAGACTGGAATCTTCAGAGATTTTTTGAAATAGTTTTTCGTGGTTTTTACTTTAATTTTGGATTAGGGTAAATAATTGGTTTGAATTGAATTACATTAATAGTCTTTAATTATAACATTTGGCAAACTGGAATCTTCAGATTTTTCTTAAAAACAGGTTTTTCGTGGTTTTAAATTTGGTTTTGGGTTAAGATAAATAATTGATTTGAATCAAATTGCATTAAGTTACATTAATTACATTAATCTTTTTGACCCTGACTTTTCTTATATGGCCGGTTTAAACAAGAAATCAAAGATAGGAATTATTAAATATCTTCGTAAATATTAAAAGAAGTCTTTCAAATTACATTCAATGGCAGCAAACCATGTCTCTGAAATCGTCAATGACCATATTCGATGTGACGCCAGTCTATTAAGAATTTTCCTTTCGCAAAAGTTGACAAGTCTTAAATCTCATGAAATGTAAAAGGACGTAATATGAATAAAAGGTTTGACAGTAACTGTGAATATGGAGCTAGTGCCTGGCCCTCCCTGGTCCTTAGGCGCTGATTGTATGTATATATGGTCAGTCTCTAAGGCGCTGTCCTGCTTGCTAGGGCACTGTAACTGTTCCTTGCCTCTGACATTCATGAGCGACATTTAAACCTTTGAACAGTACTCTGGTGTATGAAAATCATCATCTTCTACTTCTTCTTCTTCTTTCGACCTTATTAGCCCCAGTGTAATAACGGGGTCGGCAGCTCGAATCATCTATCTCCATCTATTTCTTTTCCTTTTGCACCATCTTCCTCCAGTCCCACTTCACCCATCTACCTCCTCACCACATCCATCCGTCTGATCCAACTCTGGAATGTTCTTAGCTGTCTTTATTAGCTATCATTATTGTTTCCACCTTTGTCATTCTTCTTACATGTCCATACCATCTCAGATGAGATTCCCTAGACTAAGTTATACATACACCACACATTCTTCTTATATCTTAACTCTCCCTCCATTCCAGTAGTGATATTATTATTACTATTATTATTATTATTATTATCATTATTATTATTATTATTATTATCACCTCTGCCAACGAAGTTGGAGGTTGGGTTTTCACCCCTGTTTGTTTGTTTGTGAACAACTTTCTGGCCACAATTTTACTCAAAGAGTAGTGAAACTTTCAGGGATTAATTCTTATATCGAGACGTGGAGGCGATTCAGTTTTGAAAGTCCTAGGTCAGAGGTCAGAGGTCAGAGGTCAAGGTCAAGCAAAAGGTCAACCCAATTAACCCTAACCTTAACTTCAAGTTCGCGCATGGTTGTCACACAGACTTCAAATACGCCTACGGTCTCAATTGATTCTGGGAAAGGCAAGCTGGTTTCGGAAACTAAGCTTCCGTGGCGGAGGTCTGCAGTCAAAGTGCTTTTCTAGTTATTATTGTTATTATCATTAAGTAATCATCAAAATTATTTTAGGACTATGCTCTCGAACAAAATAAAAGGAAGAAAAACAGAGAAAAACTTATGTTACAATACGCAAATAGCATTAAGAAAATTAATCAATTAAAAACAGTTAATTAACGTATAATTGAATTACTAAGATGGTTTGATAACTTTAATTTAAGGATTATTTCTCGATTATTTTTTTCAAGTAGCCCTTGCAAGTAACTACCCTCTAAGTATTCCACATTTTATCCAGCAAAATAAATCGTAGTTACCGAATTTACCCACAAGAGCCCGTGCAGGAATGTCAGAATAATGTCAGCTTGTACTAAAACGAACGAACAAATTTATTACAAGTAATGAGAAAATCCTATTGAATTTTTTTTTTAATTTTGAAATAGAAAAAAAACACTAAAAAAATTATTGTAAGGAGAAAATTCTATTGAAAATTTACTTTGAAACTTTTGAAATATGATAAAACACTTTCAAGATAAATAGAAAAAAAAGCTTATCAATTAAAGAATTAATAGAGAAAGAAGCTTATCAAATAAAAAAAAGCTTTATCTGCCATGGCGTCTATTAGTCGTCGTTATTCACTTTTTTTTTTTACCATTTTCTATCGAGTCAACAGAAAACGGGATTATCGGCTCCTCTCTGTTGATTAAGTACCGTTTAGTTGTTGTCTTATATTTGCCTGAAAGATTAACTTTATCTCTCATATCTAAGACAGACATTCAACATGTCATGAATCAAAGGGATCTCTGTTACACTTTGTTTGCTTTCCTTATCTCTCTGTCTCTTTCCCTCTAGTTACGGTTCTGGCATATTCTTTAAACATTCTCCTCTTTCCTCATAAATTTGACAACAGTAACCTAACCCAACAATTATTCACATATAGGGCTAACTACTGCACTGTAATTGTCCAGTGGCTACTTTCCTCTTGGTAAAGGTAGAGGCTCTTTAAGTCACTCCAAAATCAAACCATTGTTCTCTTGTCTTTGGTAGCGCCATAGCCTCTGTACCATGGTCTTCCACTGTCTTAAGTTATTACCAAACCATTCTTCACTTACGGGGTTAACTACTGCTCTGTAATTGTTCAGTAGCTACTTTCCACTTGCTAAGAGTAGAAGAGACTCTTTAGCTATGGTAAGCAGCTCTTCTAGGAGGAAGACACTCCAAAATCAGACCATTGTTCTCTAGTCTTGGGTAGTGTCATAACCTCTGTATCATGATCTTCCACTGTCTTGGGTTAGGGTTCTCTTGTTCGAGCGTACACTCTAGCACAATATTCTATCTGTTTCTTTATTTCCTTTCCTCACTGGGCTGTTTTCACTGTTGGAACCCTTGGGCTTATAGCATCTTGCGCTCCAACTAGGGTTGTAGTTTAGCAAGTAATGATAATAATGATAATAATAATAATTATAATAATAATAATGAAGAAATGTTTAATTACATTATTATTGCTGTTATAACTTCATAATTATTGTTATCATTGTTGATATTTTAGTTTTCTTCTTCTTCTTCTTCATCTTCATCTTCTTCTTCTTCTGTTTCTTCTTCATCTTCTTCATTTTCATCATCTTCTTCTTCTTCTTCATCTTCATTTTCATCTTCTTTTTCTTCTTCTTCTCCTTCTTCTTCTTCTTCTTCTTCTTCATCTTCATTTTCATCATCTTTATCTTCTTCTTCTTCTTCTTCATCTTCATCTTCATCTTCATCTTCTTCTTCTTCTTCTTCTTCTTCATCTTCTTCTTCATCTTCTTCATGCATTTATCACAGAGATAAGTGCAATCAAGGACACGATGTCAAATGCAGTTGAGAAGGGATTATCCTCTGATAGCTTGTTATAGATAACTTATCGGTGATGGGATACATGAGCGCATTATGTATTTAGCAATTGAAAGATACAAATTATATGACTAGAACATTCTATAGCTAGACTCCCCACATAAAATAATTTTTAAAATGTATTTTATTTGAAAAGTACCAAGTTTTAGAAATTATTTCAGGTGGGGAGTCCAGCTGAAAAAGTTCAATCGTATACTTTGTATCTTTCGGTACTTTTCAAATAAAATACATTTATAGAACTAGGTTGCTGTGGCCTGATTGGTAACGTCTCTGCCTGGTGTTTCCCAGTCGGGGGTTCGAGTCCCGCTCAGACTCGTTAGTGCCATTATTGTCTATAACCTTACCATCCTTGTGAGCTAAGGTTGGGGGGTTTGGGGGAGCCTATAGGTCTATCTGTTGAGTCATCAGCAGCCACTGCCTGGCCCTCCCTGGTCCTAGCTTGGGTGGAGAGGAGGCTTGGGCGCTGATCATGTAATATATGGTCAGTCTCTAGGGCATTGTCCTGATTGCCAGGGCAATGTCACTGTCCCTTGCCTCTGCCATTCATGAGCGACCTTTAAACCTTTAAACGGGCACTCGTGCACTGTTAAAAATTTGCAGAAAAAAAAAAAAAACTGTAAAAATCCTGGAATAATTGTTGCCAGATATTTACCGTTTTAAAAACGTATGTAATGTCGTAATGCAGTGACATTACGGTCACCAACCAGTAAAATAGATTAAAAAAAAGCATGATAAAAGAACGATCGCCTGTATTTTACTGAAATACGCCTGTGAGCAGTATATTTCTACGGAGAATGATTTCATAAGATTCGGTCAAGTAGTTTTTGAGTTTTTATTCGTTTTTTACCTTTTCGTGACCTTGGCCTTGACTTTTGTTGATCCGTTTTTACCTTTTCGTGACCTTGGCCTTGACTTTTGTTGGTCCGTTTTTACCTTTTCGTGACCTTGGCCTTGACTTTTGTTGGTCCGTTTTTACCTTTTCGTGGCCTTGGCCTTGACTTTTGTTGGTCCGTTTTTACCTTTTCGTGGCCTTGGCCTTGACTTTTGTTGGTCCGTTTTTACCTTTTCGTGGCCTTGGCCTTGACTTTATTGGTCCGTTTTTACTTTTTCGTGGCCTTGGCCTTGACTTTTGTTGGTCCGTTTTTACCTTTTCGTGGCCTTGGCCTGGACTTTTGTTGGTCCGTTTTTACCTTTTCGTGGCCTTGGCCTGGACGTTCGTTGGTCCGTTTTTACCTTTTCGTGGCCTTGGCCTGGACGTTCGTTGGTCCGTTTTTACCTTTTCGTGGCCTTGGCCTGGACGTTCGTTGGTCCGTTTTTACCTTTTCGTGGCCTTGGCCTGGACGTTCGTTGGTCCGTTTTTACCTTTTCGTGGCCTTGGCCTGGACGTTCGTTGGTCCGTTTTTACCTTTTCGTGGCCTTGGCCTGGACGTTCGTTGGTCCGTTTTTACCTTTTCGTGGCCTTGGCCTGGACGTTCGTTGGTCCGTTTTTACCTTTTCGTGGCCTTGGCCTGGACGTTCGTTGGTCCGTTTTTACCTTTTCGTGGCCTTGGCCTGGACGTTCGTTGGTCCGTTTTTACCTTTTCGTGGCCTTGGCCTGGACGTTCGTTGGTCCGTTTTTACCTTTTCGTGGCCTTGGCCTGGACGTTCGTTGATCCGCTTTTACCTTCTCGTGGCCTTGGCCTCGACGTTCGTTGGCCTTGGCCTCGACGTTCGTTGATCCGCTTTTACCTTCTCGTGGCCTTGGCCTCGACGTTCGTTGATCCGCTTTTACCTTTTCGTGGCCTTGGCCTGGACGTTCGTTGGTCCGTTTTTACCTTTTCGTGGCCTTGGCCTGGACGTTCGTTGGTCCGTTTTTACCTTTTCGTGGCCTTGGCCTGGACGTTCGTTGGTCCGTTTTTACCTTTTCGTGGCCTTGGCCTGGACGTTCGTTAATCCGCTTTTACCTTCTCGTGGCCTTGGCCTCGACGTTCGTTGGCCTTGGCCTCGACGTTCGTTGATCCGCTTTTACCTTCTCGTGGCCTTGGCCTCGACGTTCGTTGATCCACTTTTACCTTCTTGTGGCCTTGGCCTCGACGTTCGTTGATCCGCTTTTTCCTTCTCCTTTTCGTGGCCTTGGCCTCGACTTTCGTTGATCCGCTTTTACCTTTTCGTTGATCCGCTTTTACCTTCTCGTGGCCTTGGCCTCGACGTTCGTTGGCCTTGGCCTCGACGTTCGTTGATCCGCTTTTACCTTCTCGTGGCCTTGGCCTCGACGTTCGTTGGCCTTGGCCTCGACGTTCGTTGATCCGCTTTTACCTTCTCGTGGCCTTGGCCTCGACGTTCGTTGATCCACTTTTACCTTCTTGTGGCCTTGGCCTCGACGTTCGTTGATCCGCTTTTTCCTTCTCCTTTTCGTGGCCTTGGCCTCGACTTTCGTTGATCCGCTTTTACCTTTTCGTTGATCCGCTTTTACCTTCTCGTGGCCTTGGCCTCGACGTTCGTTGGCCTTGGCCTCGACGTTCGTTGATCCGCTTTTACCTTCTCGTGGCCTTGGCCTCGACGTTCGTTGGCCTTGGCCTCGACGTTCGTTGATCCGCTTTTACCTTCTCGTGGCCTTGGCCTCGACGTTCGTTGATCCACTTTTACCTTCTTGTGGCCTTGGCCTCGACGTTCGTTGATCCGCTTTTTCCTTCTCCTTTTCGTGGCCTTGGCCTCGACTTTCGTTGATCCGCTTTTACCTTTTCGTTGATCCGCTTTTACCTTCTCGTGGCCTTGGCCTCGACGTTCGTTGGCCTTGGCCTGGACGTTCGTTGGTCCGTTTTTACCTTCTCGTGGCCTTGGCCTCGACGTTCGTTGGCCTTGGCCTCGACGTTCGTTGGCCTTGGCCTCGACGTTCGTTGATCCGCTTTTACCTTCTCGTGGCCTTGGCCTGGACGTTCGTTGATCCGCTTTTACCTTCTCGTGGCCTTGGCCTGGACGTTCGTTAATCCGCTTTTACCTTCTCGTGGCCTTGGCCTCGACGTTCGTTGGCCTTGGCCTCGACGTTCGTTGATCCGCTTTTACCTTCTCGTGGCCTTGGCCTCGACGTTCGTTGATCCACTTTTACCTTCTTGTGGCCTTGGCCTCGACGTTCGTTGATCCGCTTTTTCCTTCTCCTTTTCGTGGCCTTGGCCTCGACTTTCGTTGATCCGCTTTTACCTTTTCGTTGATCCGCTTTTACCTTCTCGTGGCCTTGGCCTCGACGTTCGTTGGCCTTGGCCTCGACGTTCGTTGATCCGCTTTTACCTTCTTGTGGCCTTGGCCTCGACGTTCGTTGATCCGCTTTTACCTTTTCGTGGCCTTGGCCTGGACGTTCGTTGATCCGCTTTTACCTTTTCGTGGCCTTGGCCTGGACGTTCGTTGGTCCGTTTTTACCTTTTCGTGGCCTTGGCCTGGACGTTCGTTAATCCGCTTTTACCTTCTCGTGGCCTTGGCCTCGACGTTCGTTGGCCTTGGCCTCGACGTTCGTTGATCCGCTTTTACCTTCTCGTGGCCTTGGCCTCGACGTTCGTTGATCCACTTTTACCTTCTTGTGGCCTTGGCCTCGACGTTCGTTGATCCGCTTTTTCCTTCTCCTTTTCGTGGCCTTGGCCTCGACTTTCGTTGATCCGCTTTTACCTTTTCGTTGATCCGCTTTTACCTTCTCGTGGCCTTGGCCTCGACGTTCGTTGGCCTTGGCCTCGACGTTCGTTGATCCGCTTTTACCTTCTCGTGGCCTTGGCCTCGACGTTCGTTGGCCTTGGCCTCGACGTTCGTTGATCCGCTTTTACCTTCTCGTGGCCTTGGCCTCGACGTTCGTTGATCCACTTTTACCTTCTTGTGGCCTTGGCCTCGACGTTCGTTGATCCGCTTTTTCCTTCTCCTTTTCGTGGCCTTGGCCTCGACTTTCGTTGATCCGCTTTTACCTTTTCGTTGATCCGCTTTTACCTTCTCGTGGCCTTGGCCTCGACGTTCGTTGGCCTTGGCCTGGACGTTCGTTGGTCCGTTTTTACCTTCTCGTGGCCTTGGCCTCGACGTTCGTTGGCCTTGGCCTCGACGTTCGTTGGCCTTGGCCTCGACGTTCGTTGATCCGCTTTTACCTTCTCGTGGCCTTGGCCTGGACGTTCGTTGATCCGCTTTTACCTTCTCGTGGCCTTGGCCTGGACGTTCGTTAATCCGCTTTTACCTTCTCGTGGCCTTGGCCTCGACGTTCGTTGGCCTTGGCCTCGACGTTCGTTGATCCGCTTTTACCTTCTCGTGGCCTTGGCCTCGACGTTCGTTGATCCACTTTTACCTTCTCGTGGCCTTGGCCTCGACGTTCGTTGATCCGCTTTTTCCTTCTCCTTTTCGTGGCCTTGGCCTCGACTTTCGTTGATCCGCTTTTACCTTTTCGTTGATCCGCTTTTACCTTCTCGTGGCCTTGGCCTCGACGTTCGTTGGCCTTGGCCTCGACGTTCGTTGATCCGCTTTTACCTTCTCGTGGCCTTGGCCTCGACGTTCGTTGATCCGCTTTTACCTTCTCGTGGCCTTGGCCTCGACGTTCGTTGATCCGCTTTTTCCTTCTCCTTTTCGTGGCCTTGGCCTCGACGTTCGTTGATCCGCTTTTACCTTCTCGTGGCCTTGGCCTCGACGTTCGTTGATCCGCTTTTTCCTTCTCCTTTTCGTGGCCTTGGCCTCGACGTTCGTTGATCCGCTTTTACCTTCTCGTGGCCTTGGCCTCGACGTTCGTTGATCCGCTTTTACCTTCTCGTGGCCTTGGCCTCGACGTTCGTTGATCCGCTTTTACCTTCTCGTGGCCTTGGCCTCGACGTTCGTTGATCCGCTTTTACCTTCTCGTGGCCTTGGCCTCGACGTTCGTTGATCCGCTTTTACCTTCTCGTGGCCTTGGCCTCGACGTTCGTTGATCCGCTTTTACCTTCTCGTGGCCTTGGCCTCGACGTTCGTTGATCCGCTTTTTCCTTCTCGTGGCCTTGGCCTCGACGTTCGTTGATCCGCTTTTTCCTTCTCGTGGCCTTGGCCTCGACGTTCGTTGATCCGCTTTTTCCTTCTCGTGGCCTTGGCCTCGACGTTCGTTGATCCGCTTTTACCTTCTCGTGGCCTTGGCCTCGACGTTCGTTGATCCGCTTTTTCCTTCTCGTGGCCTTGGCCTCGACGTTCGTTGATCCGCTTTTACCTTCTCGTGGCCTTGGCCTCGACGTTCGTTGATCCGCTTTTACCTTCTCGTGGCCTTGGCCTCGACGTTCGTTGATCCGCTTTTACCTTCTCGTGGCCTTGGCCTCGACGTTCGTTGATCCGCTTTTACCTTCTCGTGGCCTTGGCCTCGACGTTCGTTGATCCGCTTTTTCCTTCTCGTGGCCTTGGCCTCGACGTTCGTTGATCCGCTTTTACCTTCTCGTGGCCTTGGCCTCGACGTTCGTTGATCCGCTTTTTCCTTCTCGTGGCCTTGGCCTCGACGTTCGTTGATCCGCTTTTACCTTCTCGTGGCCTTGGCCTCGACGTTCGTTGATCCGCTTTTTCCTTCTCGTGGCCTTGGCCTCGACGTTCGTTGATCCGCTTTTACCTTCTCGTGGCCTTGGCCTCGACGTTCGTTGATCCGCTTTTACCTTCTCGTGGCCTTGGCCTCGACGTTCGTTGATCCGCTTTTTCCTTCTCGTGGCCTTGGCCTCGACGTTCGTTGATCCCCTTTTTCCTTCTCGTGGCCTTGGCCTCGACGTTCGTTGATCCGCTTTTTCCTTCTCGTGGCCTTGGCCTCGACGTTCGTTGATCCGCTTTTACCTTCTCGTGGCCTTGGCCTCGACGTTCGTTGATCCGCTTTTTCCTTCTCGTGGCCTTGGCCTCGACGTTCGTTGATCCGCTTTTTCCTTCTCGTGGCCTTGGCCTCGACGTTCGTTGATCCGCTTTTTCCTTCTCGTGGCCTTGGCCTCGACGTTCGTTGATCCGCTTTTTCCTTCTCGTGGCCTTGGCCTCGACGGTCGTTGATCCGCTTTTTCCTTCTCGTGGCCTTGGCCTCGACGGTCGTTGATCCGCTTTTTCCTTCTCGTGGCCTTGGCCTCGACGTTCGTTGATCCGCTTTTACCTTCTCGTGGCCTTGGCCTCGACGTTCGTTGATCCGCTTTTACCTTCTCGTGGCCTTGGCCTCGACGTTCGTTGATCCGCTTTTACCTTCTCGTGGCCTTGGCCTCGACGTTCGTTGATCCGCTTTTACCTTCTCGTGGCCTTGGCCTCGACGTTCGTTGATCCGCTTTTACCTTCTCGTGGCCTTGGCCTCGACGTTCGTTGATCCGCTTTTACCTTCTCGTGGCCTTGGCCTCGACGTTCGTTGATCCGCTTTTTCCTTCTCGTGGCCTTGGCCTCGACGTTCGTTGATCCGCTTTTTCCTTCTCGTGGCCTTGGCCTCGACGTTCGTTGATCCGCTTTTACCTTCTCGTGGCCTTGGCCTCGACGTTCGTTGATCCGCTTTTACCTTCTCGTGGCCTTGGCCTCGACGTTCGTTGATCCGCTTTTACCTTCTCGTGGCCTTGGCCTCGACGTTCGTTGATCCGCTTTTACCTTCTCGTGGCCTTGGCCTCGACGTTCGTTGATCCGCTTTTACCTTCTCGTGGCCTTGGCCTCGACGTTCGTTGATCCGCTTTTACCTTCTCGTGGCCTTGGCCTCGACGTTCGTTGATCCGCTTTTACCTTCTCGTGGCCTTGGCCTCGACGTTCGTTGATCCGCTTTTTCCTTCTCGTGGCCTTGGCCTCGACGTTCGTTGATCCGCTTTTTCCTTCTCGTGGCCTTGGCCTCGACGTTCGTTGATCCGCTCTTACCTTCTCGTGGCCTTGGCCTCGACGTTCGTTGATCCGCTCTTACCTTCTCGTGGCCTTGGCCTCGACGTTCGTTGATCCGCTCTTACCTTCTCGTGGCCTTGGCCTCGACGTTCGTTGATCCGCTCTTACCTTCTCGTGGCCTTGGCCTCGACGTTCGTTGATCCGCTCTTACCTTCTCGTGGCCTTGGCCTCGACGTTCGTTGATCCGCTTTTTCCTTCTCGTGGCCTTGGCCTCGACTTTTGTTGACCCGTTTTTACCTTTTCGTGACCTTGGCCTCGACTTTTGTTGACCCGTTTTTACCTTTTAGTGACCTTGGTAGTGACCTTGGCCTCGACTTTTGTTGATCCATTTTTACCTTTTAGTGACCTTGGCCTCGACTTTTGTTGATCCGTTTTTACCTTTTCGTGACCTTGGACTCGACTTTTGTTGATCCGTTTTTACCTTTTAGTGACCTTGGCCTCGACTTTTGTTGATCCGTTTTTACCTTTTAGTGACCTTGGCCTCGACTTTTGTTGATCCGTTTTTACCTTTTAGTTACCTTGGCCTTGACTTTTGTGATCCATTTTTACCTTTTAGTGACCTTGGCCTTGACTTTTGTTGATCCGTTTTTACCTTTTCGTGACTTTTGTTGATCCGATTTTACCTTTTCGTGACCTTGGCCTTGACTTTTGTTGATCCATTTTTACCTTTTCGTTACTTTGGCCTTGACTTTTGTTGATCCGTTTTTACCTTTTTGTGACTTTTGTTGATCTGTTTTTACCTTTTTGTGACTTTGGCCTTGACTTTTGTTGATCCGTTTTTACCTTTTCGTGACTTTTGTTGATTCGTTTTTACCTTTTCGTGACTTTGGCCTTGACTTTTGTTGATCCATTTTTACCTTTTCGTGACCTTGGCCTTGACTTTTGTTGATCCGTTTTTACCTTTTTGTGACTTTTGTTGATCCGTTTTTACCTTTTCGTGACCTTGGCCTTGACTTTTGTTGATCCATTTACACCTTTTCGTGACCTTGGCCTTGACTTTTGTTGATCCGTTTTTACCTTTTCGTGACCTTGGTCTTGACTTTTGTTGATCCGTTTTTACCTTTTCGTGACTTTGGCCTTGACTTTTGTTGATCCGTTTTTACCTTTTCGTGACTTTGGCCTTGACTTTTGTTGATCCGTTTTTACCTTTTCATGACTTTTGTTGATCCGTTTTTACCTTTTCGTGACCTTGGCCTTGACTTTTGTTGATCCATTTTTACCTTTTCGTGACCTTGGCTTTGACTTTTGTTGATCCGTTTTTACCTTTTCGTGACCTTGGCCTTGACTTTTGTTGATCCGTTTTTACCTTTTCGTGACCATGGCCTTGACTTTTGTTGATCCGTATTTACCTTTCCGTGACCTTGGCCTTGACTTTTGTTGATCCGTTTTTACCTTTTCGTGACCTTGGCCTTGACTTTTGTTGATCGGTTTTTACCTTTTCGTGACCTTGGCCTGGACTTTTGTTGATCCGTATTTACCTTTCCGTGACCTTGGCCTTGACTTTTGTTGATCCGTTTTTACCTTTTCGTGACTTGGCCTTGACTTTTGTTGATCCGTTTTTACCTTTTCGTGACCATGGCCTTGACTTTTGTTGATCCGTATTTACCTTTTAGGGATCTTGGCCTCGACTTTTGTTGATCCGTTTTTACCTTTTCGTGACCTTGGCCTTGACTTTTGTTGATCCGTTTTTACCTTTCCGTGACCTTGGCCTTGACTTCTGTTGATCCGTTTTTACCTTTTCGTGACCTTGGCCTTGACTTTTGTTGATCCGTTTTTACCTTTTCGTGACCATGGCCTTGACTTTTGTTGATCCGTATTTACCTTTCCGTGACCTTGGCCTTGACTTTTGTTGATCCGTTTTTACCTTTTCGTGACCTTGGCCTTGACTTTTGTTGATCCGTTTTTACCTTTTCGTGACCATGGCCTTGACTTTTGTTGATCCGTATTTACCTTTCCGTGACCTTGGCCTTGACTTTTGTTGATCCGTTTTTACCTTTTCGTGACCTTGGCCTTGACTTTTGTTGATCCGTTTTTACCTTTTCGTGACCATGGCCTTGACTTTTGTTGATCCGTATTTACCTTTCCGTGACGTTGGCCTTTACTTTCAACCCAATCGCTCCCAAAATCTGATCAAATTGTCCTTGGATCATGGCCAATCATCCCACCAAATTTTATGAGATTCGGTCAAGTAGTTTTTGAGTTATGCGAATCACAAACACACAGGCAGACATAAACATAACCTTCGCAACGAGTTGGCGAAGGTAAT
>NC_090726.1:43328873-43331373 GCF_036898095.1 Palaemon carinicauda | reverse complement strand
TCTAGATATGTAGCCGTCATTTTGACGGATCGCGTAAACTAGTGTGTTCATGAATAGAATACTATATTATTTAAAAACATAACAAACAGTCATCACCATCATCATCATTATTATCATCATCATCATCATCTCTTCCTACGCCTATTGACGCAAAGGGCCTCGGTTAGATTCCGCCAGTCGTCTCTATCTTGAGCTTTTAAATCTATACTTCTTCATTCATCATCCTACGTCAGGCAGAATTCACCTTTTCAGTATTTTGCATTTTATATATTTGATGAAAAATAAATGAAGGAAATTTACAACATTCACTAACCTGTCATACTAAGTTTACAACTTTTCAATGGTATTTTTTCAAGCTCTTGAAAATACTTATAATGTACAGTTAATTGGTAATTTTTTTTTTTTTTTTTTTTTTTTTTTTTTTTTTTTTTTTTTTTTTTTTAAAGCTGTGAAGTACATATCAGCATTTTTTTTTTTCATATAAATTAGCATTAATTATAAAGTATTTTCTTCTGTAAAGTCACTGTCTTGGGTTAGTGTTCTTGCTGGGTACACTCGGGCACACTATTCTATCAGTATCCTTATTTCCTTTCCTCACTGGGCTATTTTCCCCTTTTAGAGCCCTTAGCATTATAGGATCCTGCTTTTCAACTGGTGTTGTAGCTTAGCAAATAATGATATAATAATAATAATAATAATAATAATAATCCTATAGTTTATTTATTTCCTTATTTCCTTTCCTCACTGGGATATTTTCTCTGTTGGAGCCCTAGGGCTTATAGCATCCTGGTTTTCCAACTGATGTTGTAACTTAGCAAATAATAATAATAATAATAATAATAATAAATAATCTTATAGTCTTATGTCCACTTATTTCCTTCTCACGGGATATTTTCTCTGTTGGAGCCCTAGGGCTTATAGCATCCTGGTTTTCCAACTGATGTTGTAACTTAGCAAATAATAATAAATAATAATAATAAATAATAATAATAATAATCTTATAGTTTATGTCCTTATTTCCTTCCTCTCTGGGATATTTTCTCTGTTGGAGCTTCGGGCTTATAGCATCCTGGTTTTCCAACTGATGTTGTAACTTAGCAATACTAATAATAATAATAATAATACTCTTATAGTGTATTATTTCCTTTCCTCACTGGGCTATTTTCTGTTGGAGCCCTCATGTATAAGCATCCTGCTTTTACAACTGGTGTTGTAGTTTAACAAACAACAACAACAACAACGTTTCTACCGTGCTCCTTGGACCAAGGTCTATAGAGTGACCTTGGCTGGGACTGTTGCAAGTCAGTGTCGAACAAAGTTGGAACCTGTACAAATCGAGGATCAGAGTTCAGGTACAAATACCTGAACTGTACGAATACTTAAGAGAATCCGCTTGAGTAATGAAATTAAACGAGACTTAGTGTTCGACATAACTTAGGAGCTTATTTCTTTTAATGTGTTGTTGTTGTTGTTGTGTGCTAAGTTACAGCACCAGTTGGAAAACCAGGATGCTATAAGCCCAAGGGCTCCAACAGGGAAAAATAGCCCATGTGAGGAAAGGAAATAAGGAATGAATAAACTTTAAGAGTATTATTATTATTATTATCATTATTATTATTATTATTACATTTAAAATAACGTGTTAATATGTAGATAATTACACACACATGCATTTCTCTCTCTTACCAGGGTATGACTACTCCCTCTCCTACCTACCCTAGAGCAGGGAGAGAGCTGAGCGTGACCGAGTGTGTGTATATATATATATATATATATATATATATATATATATATATATATATATATATATAAATATTTGTATGTGTATATATATGTATATATATGTACATATATATATATATATATATATATATATATATATATATAGTGTGTGTATATATATTTGTATATACAGTATATGTATATATATAAATATATATATATATATATATATATATATATATATATATATATATATATATATAACCAGACCACACTTTCTCTATTATATATAGGCGATTATTATTATTATTTATTATTATTGATATTATTTGTTTACTATCATCATCATCATATTATTAAAAACAGTATATAATTAATTTATTGTAATAGCAAAAGCTGGACTCCTCCATCCCAGACAATGCGTACATCAGTAGACTTATCTGAATTTCACTGGTACAGTAACAAGTATGGCTGGTGTGTTTCTACCAGTGAGAGAATTTAATTTTCCTGATTTCAAATCCCATGCAATGTACTTTATAGTACTTTGGCTCACTGTTTCAAACGATAACATTATAATCGATTAAGCATAATAGATGATTCAGTTTATGCTTTGTAAGTAATTTAAAAAAAAAGCAAAACTGCTGTTTCATTTGTGTGGCTGAGCGAGTTCGGTTTGTTTGAACCAACGAAGAGACTCAAAGCTTAGGCCTAGACCGTGCTTGAAGCAGTGCTTAAGCCTAGGGACTACTGGTAGAATGCTATGCTAAGTTTGACTGTT
>NC_090726.1:43313831-43316331 GCF_036898095.1 Palaemon carinicauda | reverse complement strand
GTGATGCCCTTCTTACAATCTCCAATGCAGTACAGAAATCCCTTGATTGTGGTCGGGAAGTTCGTATGATTGGCCTTGATTTTAGTGCTGCCTTTGACCGTGTTAATCATGAGGCCCTTGTTTTCAAACTGAAACAGTTGGGAGTGGGTGGGTCGTTTCTTAGCATTATTATTGATTTTTTAAGTAGTAGATCTCAAAGAGTTGTTGTTGATGGGCACCATAGTGAGTATAGGAATGTGATATCCGGTGTTCCACAGGGTAGTGTTCTTGGCCCATTACTTTTCATACTATATACACATGACATGTGGTTTGGCCTAGAAAATAAGCTTGTTGCATATGCAGATGATGCTACTCTCTTTGCATCAATTCCATCCCCTGAATGTAGATCTGGGGTTGGTGAATCCCTTAATAGAGATTTAGCTAAAATTAGTGCATGGTGCAAATTATGGGGTATGAAGTTGAATCCTAACAAAACTCAAAGTATGATTGTAAGTAGGTCAAGGACGGTGGCTCCTCAACATCCGGATCTCAGTATTGATAATGTTTCTTTAAATTTGTATGACTCTTTCAAAATTTTAGGCGTGATTCTTGACAGCAAATTTACTTTTGAGAAACATATTAGGTCTGTGTCTTCTTCAATTGCACAAAAAAATGGCTTATTGAGAAAGTCTTTTAAGATATTCGGTGATCAATCTATTCTGAAGAAGTGTTTTAATTCTTTTATTCTACCTTGTTTTGAGTATTGTTCTCCTGTCTGGTCTTCAGCTGCTGATTCTCATCTTAATTTGTTGGATAGAAACTTACGGTCTATTAAATTTCTTATTCCTGATCTAGATATTAATCTCTGGCACCGTCGATCAATTAGTTCATTATGCATGTTGCATAAGATTTTTCATAACTTTGACCATCCTTTACATTCAGATCTCCCTGGACAATTCTATCCTGTTCGTAATACTAGGCAGGCAGTTAATTCTAACAGCCAGGCCTTCTCCATCATAAGACTCAATACTACGCAGTACTCTAGAAGTTTTATTCCAGCTGTTACCAAGTTGTGGAATGATCTTCCTAATCGGGTTGTTGAATCAGTAGAACTTCAAAAGTTCAAAGTTGGAGCAAATGCTTTTTTGTTGACCAGACGGACATGAGTCTTTTTATAGTTTATATATGACATTTTTGTTGTTGACGTTGTTAATAGTTTATATATGATATATCTCTTTTGACATTACTTTTTTTAGAATGATTTATTGTTAATTTGTTCTCTTCATTTATTTATTTCCTTATTTCCTTTCCTCACTGGGCTATTTTTCCCTATTGGAGCCCCTGGGCTTATAGCATCTTGCTTTTCCAATTAGGGTTGTAGCTTGGATAGTAATAATAATAATAATAATAATAAACGTCTATGCCAAGCGTTCTGTCGGATTGGGGTTCGAACCCCGCTCAAGCATAATAGTTTCTTGAAGTGTCTGCAACCTCACCATCCTTGCGAGATAAGGTATTATACATAATGTGGTGGCCTACTGGAAACGTCTCTGCCTAGCGTTCTGTCGGACCAGGGTTTGAGCCCCGCTCAAGCATAATAGTTTCTTGCAGTGTCTGTAACCTCACCATCCTTGTGAGCTAAAGTATTATACATAACGTGGTGGCCTATTGGAAACGTCCATGCCTGGCGGTCTACCAGACTGGGGTTCGAGCCCCGCTCAAGCGTAATAGTTTCTTGTAGAGTCTGCAACCTCACCATCCTTATGAGCCAAGGTTGTGGGGTTTGGGGGAGCCTACAGGTCTACCTGCTGAGTCATCAGCTGCCATTGCCTGGTCCTTCATGGTCATAGCTTGGAGAGGGGGCTTTGGACGCTGATCAAATGTATATATGGTCAGTCTCTATGGCATTGTCCAGGTAACTAGGGCATTGTTACTGTCTCTTGCCTCTGCCATTCACGAGCGGCCTTAAAATATTCAATGCTCTTCGTGAACCATTCAAGATGACACTAACTTGCCTAGCAAGGTCTTATAGACACTTATATTCACCAAGAGAGAAAAGGAAATACTAATCAAATATATCCTACACATTAATAATCATAAGATCATAGTGATGGGTAGATGGAGATGGTTTGGGCATGCTCTTCGCACTCCCAAAGAAAGATTAGTTCACCAAACTTTCAACTGGGCTCCTCAAGATCATAGTGATGGGTAGATGGAGATGGTTTGGGCATGCTCTTCGCACTCCCCAAGAAAGATTAGTTCACCAAACTTTCAACTTCGCTCCACAAGGTACTAGAAGAGTTGGAAGACCCAGGTCTAAATGGATGAGGACTATGAAGCGTGACGTAGGAGATGATGAATGGAGAAGTATTAATTTAAAAGATCAAAATAGAGACGACTGGCGAAATGTAAGTGAGGCCCTTTGCGTCTATAGGCGTAAGAGGAGATGATGATGAATGATTAGGCCCATCGCAAAAAAACAAAAACACAAAACGTTTAAGATTAAATTCCAGAACTAGTT
>NC_090726.1:43301331-43303831 GCF_036898095.1 Palaemon carinicauda | reverse complement strand
CAGCCACCCATTGAGATACTACTGCTAGAGAGTTATTGGGTCCTTTGACTGGCCAGACAGTAATACATTGGACCCCTCTCTTTGGTTACCGCTCATTTTGTCTTTGCCTACACATGCGCTGAATAGTCTGGCCTATTCTGTACACATTCTCCTCTGTCCTCATACACCTGATAACAATGAAAATACCAAACAATTCATCTTCGCTCAAGGGGTTAACTACTGCAATGTAATTATCCAGTGGCTACTTTCCTCTTGGTGGGTAGAAGAGGCTCTTTAGCTATGATAAGCAGCTCTTATAGGAGAAAGACACTCCAAAATTAAACTATTATTCTCTAATCTTGGGTAGTGCCATAGCCTCTGTACCATGGCCTTCCGCTATCTTTGATTAAGGTTCTCTTGCTATAGGGTACACTCGGGAACGCTGTTCTATATTATTTCTCTTCCTCTTGATTGCTATGAAGTTTTTATAGTTTATATAGGAGATATCTATTTTAATGTTACTGTTCTTTAAAAAATTTTTATTTTTCCCTGTTTCTTTTTCTCACTGGGTTATTTTCCCTATTGGGGCCCCAGGGTTTATAGCATCCTGCTTTTCCAATTAGGGTTGTAGCTTAGCAATTAATAATAATATCATTATCACTAGCTAAGCTACAACCAAAGTTAGAAAAACAGGATGCTATAAGCCCAAGATATCCAACAGGGAAAAAGAGCTCAGTGAGGACAGGAAATAAACAAATTACAGGAGAAGTAGGGAATAATTAATACGAAAGCTATTTAAGTATGTCTATGGCTAATTGGAGGGGAAAAAAAACTTTTACCAACACATTACTGGCAATATAACATGAGTTGAAGTTTAGAGCTGGCATTTATATCTATTTATGAGATTAAAATCTCTCACCCTTGAAAAAACTGGAGCTCTTACATTTCATCAATAACTCAAAAGACTTAAGACCGAGCTTAATTTGATTCGCCTTAACTCTGACGATGATGATTCAGAGGCTGGCGAACTGAATAACTGCGTGTCATACGACTCTCTCTCTTGATAATGTAGAATGTGGAAGGCTTTTTCTTTACTGGGTATTTGCATATAAGAGACTCAACCATTTTGATACTCACTTTAAACATCTTGAATTCTAAAACTCACTTCACATGGGCGGATTTTTTTTCCGTACGGGAATATTTCCGCTCGTTAGGAGGCATGTCTTCCCACGAGCGGATTTTTCCCGTACAGGAATATTTCCGTTCGTTAGGAAGCATGTCTTCCCACGAGCGGATTTTTCCCGTACGGAAATATAATCGCTTTGTTAGGAGGCATGTCTTCACACAAGCGGATTTTCCCCATACGAGAATATTTCCATTCGTTATGTGGCATAGTCTTCACACGAGCGGATTTTTCCCGTACGCGAATTTTTCCACTCGTTAGGAGGCATGTCTTCCCACGAGCGGATTTTTCCCGTACAGGAATATTTCCGTTCGTTAGGAAGCATGTCTTCCCACGAGCGGATTTTTCCCGTACGGAAATATAATCGCTTTGTTAGGAGGCATGTCTTCACACAAGCGGATTTTCCCCATACGAGAATATTTCCATTCGTTATGTGGCATAGTCTTCACACGAGCGGATTTTTCCGTACGCGAATTTTTCCACTCGTTATGAGGCATGTCTTAAAACAAGCGGATTTTTCCTGTACGGGAATATTGATGCTCGTTAGGAGGCAAGTCTTAAAACGAGGGGATTTATCCCGAGGTTGTTTCTATAAGCCGCTACAATAGAACCGCCCGGGTTAGCAGTGCAAGCGGTTAGTAAATAACTACCGAGGATTTTCCTTAAGCAGCCTCGGAGTTTCTATTAGCAGCTATACCAGAACCGCGCGGGTTAGCTGTGAACGCGGTTAGTAAGTGACCGCCGCTCGGAAATTCTCCCGAGCTGGCAGCAATTGAATGATCTCATTTATCTTCATTCATTTCTTATTCACGCGGACAAAGCCGCGAGAAATCAATCTTCTCGGATGATTGGAGTCGACATTATTCTTCGTATTACTCCATGGATATTGAAAAGTTGAAAAGCTACTTAGCTTTCTACCGAGCTTTTTATTTCATCAGCGGATATTAATTATACAGAAACACTCCTATCTTGTCATGGTTGTGTTGTACGATTAGAATAAGAGAGAGAGAGAGAGAGAGAGAGAGAGAGAGAGAGAGAGAGAGAGAGAGAGAGAGAGAGAGAGAGAGAATAAGGTTAAGAAAACTAAGTGACAGTAGAGAGATACTGAAAAAGTCGTTAATCAAAATGAGAGAGAGAGAGAGAGAGGAGAGAGAGAGAGAGACTAGAAATAAGGTCATAAATCAAAATAAGAAATGAGAGAGAGAGAGAGAGAGAGAGAGAGAGAGAGAGAGAGAGAGAGAGAGAGAGAGAGAGAGAGGAGAGAGAGAGAAATCGGGGTCACATATAAACCAATAAAAAAAAGAAGAGAGCTCTACGCATTATCATTAGTTCACGTGT
>NC_090726.1:43276331-43296331 GCF_036898095.1 Palaemon carinicauda | reverse complement strand
GCCGTATTTCAGTAAAATACAGGCGACCGTAATTTTTACCCTACTTTGTTGTTATCTATTACGGGTTGGTGACTGTAATATCACTCATTTATGTCAATATATCAGTTTTTAAAACGGTAAATGCCTGGCAACATTTATTCCAGGATTTTTACCCTTTTTTTTTAAAGCAAATTTTTAACAGTTCGACGTACCAAGTACCTATAACAAATGGTCAGAATCACTTACTGTTTACATAAACATTTTAGCCATTTCACAACCATCTTTATACACAGAATCCTCTTCAAAGATTAAAAAATATAAATATCACCCACGAATGGCATTTAATACCGAATTCTATCTTGGGAATATATATCCACGCTGGCATGGTTTCCGGCCCACAGGTGGGAGTTCGAATCTCCACCCGGCCAAAAGCTGTTACCATAAAATTAATTCCAAGTGGATATATATTCCCAAGATAGAATTCGGTATTAAATGCCTTTCGTGGGTGATATCTACATTGATTGAAATCACGTATGCTTGTGATATATGTTCATTAAAAAATATATTCAAGTTTTCAGTTTATTTTTCGAAGATATGACAAAAATATGAACATTAATAAGAAAAAAAATGTAAAATATTAAACAGTTAATTTTTTCTGATATTATCCAAGAGAGGGACGGTAAATATACATATTTAAAATTTAATAAAATAAATATATTAAAAATGAATGAAAAATGCCAAATGATCAAGCCACTTAATTTTTCTGCTGTTACAAAAAAAGAAAAAAAAAGAAAAAAAAAGGACAAATTTCAAATGCAAATAAACACATATCTACAATTCGATAAGATTAATATATACTGTCATCATCATCTCCTCCTTCGCTTATTGACGCAAAGGCCCTCGGTTAGATTTCCCCAGTCGTCTCTATCTTGAGCTTTTAAATCAATACTTCTCCATTCCTCATCTCCTACTTCACGCTTCATAGTCCTCAGACATGTAAGCCTGGGTCTTCCAACTCTTCTCGTGCCTTGTGGAGCCCTTTGGTTTCATAGTCCTCAGCCATGTAGGCCTGGGTCTTCTAACTTTTCTAGTACCTTGTGGAGCCCTTCGCACTTCGTAGTACTCAGCCATGTAGGCCTGGGTCTTCTAACTTTTCTAGTGCCTTGTGGAGCCCTTGGACTTCATAGTCCTCAGCTATGTAGGCCTGGGGCTTCCAACTCTTCTAGTGCCTTGTGGAGCCCGTGGACTTCGTAGTCCTCAGCCATGTAGGTCTGGGTCTTCCAACTCTTCTAGTGCCTTGTGGAGCCCTTAGCCCTTCACAGTCCTCGGCCATGTAGGCCTGGGGCTTCCAACTCTTCTAGTGCCTTGTGGAGCCCGTGGACTTCGTAGTCCTCAGCCATGTAGGCCTGGGTCTTCCAACTCTTCTAGTGCCTTGTGGAGCCCTTAGCCCTTCACAGTCCTCGGCCATGTAGGCCTGGGTCTTCCAACTCTTCTAGTGCCTTGTGGAGCCCTTAGCCCTTCACAGTCCTCGGCCATGTAGGCCTGGGTCTTCTGACTTTTCTAGTACCTTGTGGAGCCCTTGGATTTCATAGTCATCAGCCATGTAGGCCTGGGTCTTCCAACTCTTCTAGTGGCTTATGGAGCCCTTCGCCTTTCGTAGTCCTCAGCCATGTAGGCCTGGGTCTTCTAACTTTTCTAGTGCTTTGTGGAGCCCAGCTATACTTTACAATAATTCATGTGAAGTAATGTGGTTAAAAATGGGTATTCTGAAGTGAACTTCCAGAGTCTCAGCTTCGATACCATCAACCTATTCCATTGGCCATTTGAATGAATATTTAGTTATTGAGATGTGGATAAAAAGCGTTATGGTAAGTTAAGAGAGAGTTGTGGATTTAAAATCATTCGATTTGCGTTCATCAAATGATGTAATTAAGTTGGCAATACTCATAGAGAGAGAGAGAGAGAGAGAGAGAGAGAGAGAGAGAGAGAGAGAGAGAGAGAGAGAGAGAGTGGAAATAAGGTCGCTAATCAAAATGAGAGAGAGAGAGAGAGAGAGAGAGAGAGAGAGAGAGAGAGAGAGAGAGAGAGAGAGAGAGAGAGAGAGAGAGAGAGAGAGAGAGAGAGTAAATACGGTTGTTATTCAAAATAAGAAATGAGAGAGAGAGAGAGAGAGAGAGAGAGAGAGAGAGAGAGAGAGAGAGAGAGAGAGAGAGAGAGAGAGTGGAAATAAGGTCGCTAATCAAAATAAGAGAGAGAGAGAGAGAGAGAGAGAGAGAGAGAGAGAGAGAGAGAGTGGAAATAAGGTCGCTAATCAAAATAAGAAATAAGAGAGAGAGAGAGAGAGAGAGAGAGAGAGAGAGAGAGAGAGAGAGAGAGAGAGAGGAGAGAGAGACTGTAAATACGGTCGTTATTCAAAATAAGAAATGAGAGAGAGAGAGAGAGAGAGAGAGAGAGAGAGAGAGAGAGAGAGAGAGAGAGAGAGAGAGAGAGGTGTGGAAATAAGGTCGCTAATCAAAATAAGAGAGAGAGAGAGGAGAGAGAGAGAGAGAGAGAGAGAGAGAGAGAGAGAGAGAGAGAGAGAGTGGAAATAAGGTCGCTAATCAAAATAAGAAATAGAGAGAGAGAGAGAGAGAGAGAGAGAGAGAGAGAGAGAGAGAGAGAGAGAGAGAGAGAGACTGTAAATACGGTCGTTATTCAAAATAAGAAATGAGAGAGAGAGAGAGAGAGAGAGAGAGAGAGAGAGAGAGAGAGAGAGAGAGAGAGAGAGAGAGAGTGTGGAAATAAGGTCGCTAATCAAAATAAGAGAGAGAGAGAGAGAGAGAGAGAGAGAGAGAGAGGAGAGAGAGAGAGAGAGAGAGAGAGAGAGAGAGAGAGAGAGAGAGACTGTAAATACGGTCATTATTCAAAATAAGAAATGAGAGAGAGAGAGAGAGAGAGAGAGAGAGAGAGAGAGAGAGAGAGAGAGAGAGAGAGAGAGAGAGAGGGAAATAACGGGAGGTTAAAATGCCAAGCTAAGATATACGTATATTCATTATAATTAAAATATTTCATATTTTCCTGGTAATATATGAATATCAAAAAATATTACCTTTAAGAATTTTTCTGATTTAAATGTCAGAATAAAAAGGCCGAGCGAAAATCCCACATTCAAATCTAAAATACTTCTCTTAATTGCTTGTAATCAAATATATAATGTTGATAAAATGTGCGTTAACACATATTTACACGATGTATATTCCTATCCCGCATATTATCCAGATAAGGACCGATATCTAATATCAAATTATTGATTTGGTCAATTGCATAACTTGCTACACGGAAGCTACTGGCTGGAACAGCTTCCTCGTTTAGTTTTCTTTCTTTTTTTTTTTTTTTTTTTGTTTACAAATGCTCAAGTTTACTGAATTTTATAAAAATCGACGTGTTATTGTTTTGTTTAGTTTACTTTATGATAATTGACATATTGTTTTGTTAAGTATTTTTGCTTACAAATGCTCAAGTTTACTGAATTTTATAAAAATCGACGTGTTATTGTTTTGTTTAGTTTACTTTATGATAATTGACATATTGTTTTGTTAAGTATTTTTGCTTACAAATGCTCAAGTTTACTGAATTTTATATAAATCGACGTGTAATTGTTTTGTTTAGTTTATTTTATAATATTCGACATATTGTTTTTTCTGTTTTGTTTTTTTGCTTACAAATACTCAAGTTTGCTAAATTTTATATAAATCGACATGATGTTGTTTTGTTTAGTATTTTTGCTTACAAATGCTCAAGTTTGCTAAATTTTATATAAATCGACATGTTATTGTTTTGTTTAGTTTACTTTATAATAATCGATATATTGTTTTTGTTTTTGTTTTGTTTATTGCTTACAAAGGCTCAAGTTTACTGAATTTTATAAAAATCGACGTGTTATTGTTTTGTTTAGTTTATTTTATAATAATCGACACGTTTTGTTTAGTATTTTTACTTACAAAGACTCAAGTTCACTGAATTTTATATGAATCGACATGCTATTGTTTTGTTTAGTTTACTTTATAATAATCGACATATTGTTTTGTTTAGTATATTTGCTTACAAAGGCTTAAGTTTGATAAATTTCATAAAAATCGACATGTTATTGTTTTGTTTAATATTTTTGTTTACAAGGGCTCAAGTTTGATCAATTTTATAAAAATCGACATGTTATTGTTTTGTTTAGTTTATTTTATAATAATCGACATATTGTTTTTTGTTTTGTTTTTTTGTTTACAAAGGCTTAAGTTTGATAAATTCTATAAAAATCGACATGTTATTGTTTTGTTTAGTTTACTTTATAATAATCGACATATTGTCTTGTTTAGTATTTTTGCTTACAAAGGCTTAAGTTTGATAAATTTCATAAAAATTCGCATGTTATTGTCTTGTTTAGTTTACTTTATAATAATCGACATATTTTGTTTAGTATTTTTGTTTACAAATGCTCAAGTTTACTGAATTTTATATAAATCGACGTGTTATTGTTTTGTTTAGTTTACTTTATGATAATTGAAAAATTGATTTGTTTAGTATTTTTGTTTACAAATGCTCAAGTTCACTGAATTTTATATAAATTGGCGTTTTATTGTTTTGTTTAGTTTATTTCATAATAATCGACATATTGTTTTGTTTAGTATTTTTGCTTACAAAGGCTCAAGTTTGATAAATTTTATAAAGATCGACACGGTTATTGTTTTTAGTTTTTGCTTACAACGGCTCAATTTTGATAAATTTTATATAAATGGACATTTTTATAATTCAGAGTAATCCCATTGAAAATAAATACAATGTGATAGGAAGTATCGATAAGTTTAATGAACTACGGTACATCGTCAGAATGTAAGTATCCCCACAATTTGCCATTTCTTTTTCCAATAAAGCTACCAATAATTTCTTCGAATTTTGAAAATAAAAAAAATTCTTCCACAATTTTTAAGTCTTAAAAAAAAGTGCATAATTTTTTTTCTAATTCTTTGAAAAATTTTCGACCACAAATTTCATCATCCAAAAAAGTTGACTTTTTTTTTTCTTTTTCTTTTAATTCTGAAAAATTATCGACCACAAATTTCATCAGTCAAAAAAAAAAAAAAAAAAAAAAAAAAAAAAAAAAAAAAAAAAAAAAAAAAAAAAACGGTTCACAATTTTCTTTTGAATTCTTTGAAAAAAAAATTCCACAATTTTCATCAGTACCACATGAAGACAATAACAACAGTCTGTGAGTCTAAAACCTCACCCACATCTAAATATAAATAAAAACATTAAAACAATATCAAATCTTATGAGTAGCTCAAACGAGGTATGATACGAGACACCAAATTAAAGTAGAGTCAAAATACCATTACAGTATTTGACCAATCAACATTCTATATACTTTCTTCTCATCTGACTGCTAATTACATTACCCTATTAGCCTATACACTATCTCTAATGACTATAACATTCATCACTCGAAATGGTTCGAAAAATGACAGACAACAATTATCATCAACCTTTTTAGGGGGTAATTATTACTTATTATTGTTTTTCCTTCTAGTGTAGTGCTCGCTTTTTTTGACATTAAGACATCGCAAGATGATATTTTGTCATTAACACTAACGTATTCCTAAGGCACACGGCATCATTGCTATCATTTTCATCATTAGAAGAAGGAACGAGTGTGTCATATTCAATTCACCAAGTTCAGTTCATATCACTCGGGTATACCGCGCGATAATTTCACCCACGCGATTTTTTACCGCGCAACGTTTTCACCCACCTTGCGTTTTTTAATGTGTAACATATTACCGCACGGTTTTTTTCACCAATATTGCGTTTTTTATTACCATAAGACATTTTCACGAATATTGCGTTTTTTTTTTTTTACCACACGACATTTTCACCAACATCCCAGTTTTTTACCGCACGACATTTTCATGCATGCGTTTTTTTGTACCTCACGACATTTTCACCAACACCTCTTTCTTTACCACTAATATTTTCACGAACATTTTTTTTTTTTTTTACTGCACATTTTCACCAATATCGCGTTTTTATTACCATGCAACATTTCCACCAACATCGCATTTTTTACCACACGATATTTTCACCAATGCGTTTTTATTTTACCGTACGATACTTTCACCTACATTGCGTTTTTTTTTCTTTTCGTTTTTTACCGCAGGACATTTTCACCAACATCACTTTCATTTACCACGGGACATTTTTACCAACCACGCGTTTTTTTAAAAAGTTATACACACGCCTTTTACATAGTCTCCGACGTCCGCATCGATACGCCCACATACTGGTGGTCACCACCTCGTGGGCGTGATAGAAACACCGCCAGAAGACGGCACAACCGCCGCCGTGGCACTGCTCGAGGTGTCTACCCCTCCCGTCGTAGTCACTGGAGAAGAGGCCCTTGGGGAGGAGAGAGACGTTGCCGGCGAGGATGATGCTGAGCGATGGCCAGCCCCCTCCAAGACGGTGACGGGGGCTCGGGCGGGGGCAACCGTCGACGTGACCGTCGGAGAGGAGAAGAGGGGCAAGGAATTAGTCGACATGGAGGTGCTACTCGACATTAAGGAAGGCGACGGCAGGAGCAAGGAGGATGTGAGGCTCGAGGTTAGAGAGGCAGCCAGGGCGGGAGACAGGGGCGTCTGGGTGAGGGAGGGCGGCATCACGCCCAGCCTCAACCCTCCCGAAGCCCCGAAAAGACCCGAGAAGAGACCCGGGAAGCCCATGGGTGGCGTTAGGTGCAGAGGGTGCGGCAAACGATGCTCTAAAAGGGAGGTGACGTCCGGACTCAGGGGGTCGACGCGTCCGCCGTTGGCGTGAACGGACGATAGCCTTTCCCTAACGAGCAAGGGGACGGTCAGCCGTCGGAGGGCGTTGGGCAGGGACCCCAAGGACCCCGTGGAGGAGATGTAAGGGTGCTCCAACGACGACGGCAAACCCTTCTCCCTGTAGAGCTTCTTCGTCTTGTACCTGTGATTCTGGAACCAGATCTTGACCTGCGTCGGGGTGAGGTTAATGAGGGAGGCCAGGTGTTCCCTCTCGGGCGCCGAGAGGTAGCGCTGCTGACGGAAGCGCCTCTCGAGTTCGTACGTCTGCGATTTGGTAAAGAGAATCCTCCTCTTCCGTTTCCGGCTGGGAATTTCAGGGCCCCCTTCCAGCTCCACGGATTCCATTCCTTCGGGTACCTCTTCGTCGTCGTCTTCGTCTTCGTCCTCGTCGTCGTCTTCTATCACGTGGGTGTTCTCCGTGGAATCGGCTGCGGCCTGGACAGGGTTGCGGTCATTGAGGTGTGCTGGAATGCTCTGGGGAGGAAGTGCCTTCGGAGGGGATTCATTGCAGGCGGTATTCACCATCAGCGACTGCGTCAGGGCATCAGCTGGAAGGGGGAGAAGAAAATAGTAATTAATCAAATGAAAATCTTTAATTTAATTAAACTACAATTATTCAGGTTCATGATACTCAACCATGAAATTATGACTATCCTCAAGTAAACAAAGGGACTAATAATGTCTATTTGACTTGAGGTAAACAAATGGATTTACAATTACTATTTGGCTTCGAGGAGAAGTAAAGGACTAACAATTACTATCTTACTTGAAATAAACAAAAGGACTAACAATTACTATTTGACTTCGAGGTAAACAAATGGACTAACAATTAATATTTGACTTCGAGGTAAACAAATGTACTAACAATGACTATTTGACCTGAGGTACACAAATTGACTAACAACTACTATTTGACCTGAGGTACACAAATTGACTAACAACTACTATTTGACCTGAGGTACACAAATTGACTAACAACTACTATTTAACTTGAGGTAAACAAATGGATTAAAAATTAATATTCTAATCTACAATTAAACTATGGCCATTCACAAGTAAACAAAAGAACGAACATATAACATTCTAAACATATACACTAAATATATAAACGTGAGCCTGTCTATTTTAAGGTTTATCACAAAATCGAACTGAATTTCAAAATTATCCGCGTGAAATTTAAATACATCAAAGAGTTATAGAAACTCATCCGGAAAAGGCCAATTAAAATAAAAACGGATTATATAATTAATTACTGATTAACCTACATAGTGCAAATATATGGGAGTGACTATAAAATGATTATATTCTTCATTAAAACTTAATGAAAAATTGAACAATCATGAATATTGATTCATGTCCTCCAGTTATATTAAAATGATAAACTATGTACCTAGCGTGTTTAAGAATCACAGTATTATTATTATTATTATTATCATCATCATCATCATCATCATCATCATCATCATCATCATCATCATCATCATCATTATTATTATTATTAGCTAAGCAACAACCCTAGTTGGAAAAGCAGAATCCTATAAGCCCAAGGGCTCCAACAGGGAAAAATAGCCCAGGAAAGAAACTAAGCAAATAAATAAACGACATAAAAAATAATGAAAAATCAAAACATCTTAAAAGCATTAACATAAAAACAGATATTTCATATATAAAAAGACTTATGTCAGGCCGTTCAACATGAACACATTTGCTGCAAATTTGAACTTTTGAAGTTTTACATAAGCAAGTAACAATAAAACACCACGAAAAAATAAACTGATTTATGGACGTCAAACCTCAAAATAAGAACTAGGAACTTATAAAGCGCTTCGCAAAAAACTGCAATTTTCCATGGAGTATTACCATTTAAGTCAGGGGAAGAACAGCAAGTAATATACATCTCAGCACAAAGAGAGCAAGTAAAATAGATCTCAGCACAAGAGGAGCAAGTAATATACATCTCAGCGCAAGGAGAGCAAGTAAAATGGATCTAAGCACAAGGAGAGCAAGTAAATTAGATCTCAGCACAAGGAGAGCAAGTAATATACATCTCAGCACAAGGAGAGCAAGTGATATACATCTCAGCGCAAGGAGAGCAAGTAAAATAGATCTCAGCACAAGGAGAGCAAGTAATATACATCTCAGCGCAAGGAGAGCAAGTAAAATAGATCTCAGCACAAGGAGAGAAAGTAATATACATCTCGGCGCAAGGAGAGCAAGAAAATAGATCTCAGTACAAGGAGAGCAAGTAATATACATCTCAGCGCAAGGAGAGCAAGTAAAATAGATCTCAGCACAAGAAGAGCAAGTAAAATAGATCTCAGCGCAAGGAGAGCAAGTAATATACATCTCAGCGCAAGGAGAGCAAGTAATATACATCTCAGCGCCAGGAGAGCAAGTAATATACATCTCAGCGCATGGAAAGCAAGTAATATACATCTCAGAGCAAGTAAAATATATCTCAGTACAAGGAAAGCAAGTAAAATAGATCTCAGCACAAGGAGAGCAAGTAATATACATCTGAGCACAAGGAGAGCAAGTAATATACATCTCAGCGCAAGGAGAGCAAGTAATATACATCTCAGCACAAGGAGAGCAAGTAAAATAGATCTCAGCACAAGGAGAGCAAGTAATATACATCTCAGCGCAAGGAGAGCAAGTAAAATAGATCTCAGCACAAGGAGAGCAAGTAATATACATCTCAGCACAAGGAGAGCAAGTAAAATAGATCTCAGCACAAGGAGAGCAAGTAATATACATCTCAGCGCAAGGAGAGCAAGTAAAATAGATCTCAGCACAAGGAGAGCAAGTAATATACATCTCAGCATAAGAAGAGCAAGTAAAATATATCTCAGCACAAGGAGAGCAAGTAAAATATATCTCAGCACAAGGAGAGCAAGTAATATACATCTCAGCGCAAGGAGAGCAAGTAAAATAGATCTCAGCACAAGGAGAGCAAGTAATATACATCTCAGCACAAGGAGAGCAAGTAAAATAGATCTCAGCGCAAGTAGAGCAAGTAAAATATATCTCAGCACAAGGAGAGCAAGTAATATACATCTCAGAACAAGGAGAGCAAGTAATATACATCTCAGCACAAGGAGAGCAAGTAAAATAGATCTCAGCACAAGGAGAGCAAGTAATATACATCTCAGCATAAGAAGAGCAAGTAAAATATATCTCAGCACAAGGAGAGCAAGTAAAATATATCTCAGCACAAGGAGAGCAAGTAAAATATATCTCAGAACAAGGAGAGCAAGTAATATACATCTCAGCACAAAGAGAGCAAGTAAAATATATCTCAGCACAAGGAGAGCAAGTAAAATATATCTCAGCGCAAGAACAGCAAGAACAATATATCTCAGCGCAAGGAGAGCAAGTAAAATATATCTCAGAACAAGGAGAGCAAGTAATATACATCTCAGCACAAGGAGAGCAAGTAAGATATATCTCAGCGCAAGAACAGCAAGAAAAATATATCTCAGCACAAGGAGAGCAAGTAAAATATATCTCAGAACAAGGAGAGCAAGTAATATACATCTCAGAACAAGGAGAGCAAGTAATATACATCTCAGCACAAGGAGAGCAAGTAAAATATATCTCAGCGCAAGAACAGCAAGAACAATATATCTCAGCACAAGGAGAGCAAGTAAAATATATCTCAGCACAAGGAGAGCAAGTAAAATACATCTCAGAACAAGGAGAGCAAGTAATATACATCTCAGCACAAGGAGAGCAAGTAAAATAGATCTCAGCACAAGGAGAGCAAGTAATATACATCTCAGAACAAGGAGAGCAAGTAAAATATATCTCAGCACAAGGAGAGCAAGTAATATACATCTCAGCACAAGGAGAGCAAGTAAAATATATCTCAGAACAAGGAGAGCAAGTAATATACATCTCAGAACAAGGAGAGCAAGTAATATACATATCAGCACAAGGAGAGCAAGTAAAATATATCTCAGCGCAAGAACAGCAAGAACAATATATCTCAGCACAAGGAGAGCAAGTAAAATAGATCTCAGCACAAGGAGAGCAAGTAATATACATCTCAGCACAAGGAGAGCAAGTAAAATATATCTCAGCGCAAGAACAGCAAGAACAATATATCTCAGCACAAGGAGAGCAAGTAAGATATATCTCAGCGCAAGAACAGCAAGAACAATATATCTCAGCACAAGGAGAGCAAGTAAGATATATCTCAGCGCAAGAACAGCAAGAACAATATATCTCAGCACAAGGAGAGCAAGTAAAATATATCTCAGAACAAGGAGAGCAAGTAATATACATCTCAGCACAAGGAAAGCAAGTAAGATATATCTCAGCGCAAGAACAGCAAGAACAATATATCTCAGCACAAGGAGAGCAAGTAAAATATATCTCAGTACAAGGAGAGCAAGTAATATACACTTCAGCACAAGGAGAGCAAGTAAGATATATCTCAGCGCAAGAACAGCAAGAACAATATATCTCAGCACAAGGAGAGCAAGTAAAATATATCTCAGAACAAGGAGAGCAAGTAATATACATCTCAGCACAAGGAGAGCAAGTAATATACATCTCAGCACAAGGAGAGCAAGTAAAATATATCTCAGCACAAAGAGAGAAAGTAAAATATATCTCAGCACAAGGAGAGCAAGTAATATACATCTCAGCACAAGGAGAGCAAGTAAAATATATCTCAGCACAAGGAGAGCAAGTAAAATATATCTCAGCACAAGGAGAGCAAGTAAAATATATCTCAGCACAAGGAGAGCAAGTAATATACATATCAGCACAAGGAGAGCAAGTAAAATATATCTCAGCGCAAGAACAGCAAGAACAATATATCTCAGCACAAGGAGAGCAAGTAAAATATATCTCAGCACAAGGAGAGCAAGTAATATACATCTCAGCACAAGGAGAGCAAGTAAAATATATCTCAGCACAAAGAGAGAAAGTAAAATAGATCTCAGCACAAGGAGAGCAAGTAATATACATCTCAGCACAAGGAGAGCAAGTAAAATATATCTCAGCACAAGGAGAGCAAGTAAAATATATCTCAGCACAAGGAGAGCAAGTAAAATATATCTCAGCACAAGGAGAGCAAGTAAAATAGATCTCAGCACAAGGAGAGCAAGTAATATACATCTCAGCGCAAGGAGAGCAAGTAAAATATATCTCAGCAAAAGGAGAGCAAGTAAAATAGATCTCAGCACAAGGAGAGCAAGTAATATACATCTCAGCGCAAGGAGAGCAAGTAAAATATATCTCAGCAAAAGGAGAGCAAGTAAAATATATCTCAGCACAAGGAGAGCAAGTAATATACACCTCAGCACAAGGAGAGCAAGTAAAATATATCTCAGCACAAAGAGAGCAAGTAAAATATATCTCAGCACAAGAAGAGCAAGTAATATACATCTCAGCACAAGGAGAGCAAGTAAAATATATCTCAGCAAAAGGAGAGTAAGTAAAATAGATCTCAGCACAAGGAGAGCAAGTAAAATAGATCTCAGCACAAGGAGAGCAAGTAATATACATCTCAGCGCAAGGAGAGCAAGTAAAATATATCTCAGCAAAAGGAGAGCAAGTAAAATAGATCTCAGCACAAGGAGAGCAAGTAATATACATCTCAGCGCAAGGAGAGCAAGTAAAATATATCTCAGCAAAAGGAGAGCAAGTAAAATAGATCTCAGCGCAAGAAGAGCAAGTACAATATATCCCTTCGCACATAGCAAGTATTCCAACGAAAGAAAAAATTCTATTTGACAGTGACCACGAAGGAATTAGAACGCGAAATGAAAGTACGCATAAAGATAATGACTTAAATTGACCAGTACACGTAATCTCCAAACACGCTGTCCACCCCAATTGTCTTTTCCTCTTCATATTCCTATTTCCCCAACCGGAGTCTTATCTATTATCATTCAAGAATAAAAGTAAGAACAACGATAGATATGATAAAGGGTAAAACAAACAAAAAATAACTAGAAATGGAACCAGCCAACGATAAGAAATATCCAGCTGACATGACGGCTTATTGATTGCGGACGCCACTCGCATGATAAGGCATGAAAGGCGGTGTGGCTAAGCTAGACATGCAGGCAACAAAAAGACGTGTGACTAAGTCAGACATGCAGGCAAAAAAAGACGTGTGGCTAAGCCAGAAATGTTGGCAAAAAAAGACGTGTGGCTAAGTCAGACATAAAGAAAAAAAAGACGTGTGGCTAAACCAGACATGTAGGCAACAAAAAGACGTGTGGCTAAGCCAGATATGCAGGCAAATAAGACTTGTGGCTAAGCCAGGTATGCAAGAAAAAAAGACGAGTGGCTAAGCCAGACATGCAGACAAAAACGACGAGTGGCTAAGCCAGACATGCAGGCAAAAAAGACCTGTGGCAAAGCCCGACATGCAGGAAAAATGACGTATGGCCAAGCCAGACATGCAGGCAAAACAAAATGTGTGGCTAAGCCAGACATGTAGACAAAAAGATATGTGGCTAAGCTAGACATACAGGAAAAAGACATGTGGCTAAGCCAGACATGCAGGCAGAAAGGGTCGTGTGGCTAAGCTAGACATGCAGGCAGAAAGGGTCGTGTGGCTACACCAGACATGCAGGCAAAATAAAAGACGTGTGGCTAAGCCAGTCATGTAAGCAAAAAAAAAAGACGTGTGGCTAAGCCAGACATGTAGGCAAAAAAAGGCGGTGTGGCTAAGCTAGACATGCAGGCAACAAAAAGACGTGTGGCTAAGCCAGACATGTATTAAAAAAAAGACGTGTGGCTAAGCCAGACATGCAGGCAACAAAAAGACGTGTGGCTAAGACAGACATGTATTAAAAAAAGACGTGTGGCTAAGCCAGACATGTAGGAAAAAAAGACATGTGGCTAAGCCAGACATGCAGGCAACAAAAAGACGTGTGGCTAAGCCACACATGCAGGCAAAAAAGTCTGGTGGCTAAGCCAGATATGCAGGCAAAAAAGACGAGTGGCTAAGCCAGACATGCAGGCAAAAAAAGATGTGTGGCTAAGCCAGACATGCAGGCAAAAAAAGATGTGTCTAAGCCAGACGTGCAGGCAAAAAAAAAAAGACGTGTGGCTAAGCCAAACATGCAGGCAAAAAGACATGTGGCTAAGCTAGACATACAGGAAAAAGACGTGTGGCTAAACCAAACATGCAGGCAAAAAAGACGTTGGCTAAGCCAGACATGCAGGCAAAAAAGTTCGTGTGGCTAAGCCAGACATACAGGAAAAAAAGACGTGTGGCTAAGCCAGACATGCAGGCAAAAAATGACGTGTGGCTAAGCCAGACATGCAGGCAAAAAATGACGTGTGGCTCAGCCAGACATGAAGGCAAAAAAGGTCGTGTGGCTCAGTCAGACATAAAGGAAAAAAAGACGTGTGGCTAAGCCAGACATGCAGGAAAAAGGACATGTGGCTTAGCCAGACATGCAGGCAAAAAAGGTCGTGTGGCTAAGCAAGACATGCAGGCCAAAAAGACGTGTGGCTAAGCCAGACATGCAGGCAAAAATTATGTGTGGCTAAGCCAGACATGCAGGTAAAAAAGACGTGTGTCTAAACCAGACATGCAGGCGATAAAAGACGTTTGGCTAAACCAGACTTGCAAGCAAAAATGACGTGTGGCTAAGCCAGACACGCAGGTAAAAAAGACGTGTGGCTAAGCCAGACATACATGCAAAAAAAGATGTATGGCTAAACCAGACATGCAGGAGAAAAAAGACGTGTGGCTAAACTAGACATGCGGGAGAAAAAAGGCCGTGTGGCTAAGCCAGACATGCAGACAAAAAAAAAGACTACACAGATCTAAAAAGCATGCAGTGATACGAGTCTATGATAAGTAACTATTTACTCAATGGGCAATTTTCATTGTTGGAGGCCTTGGGCTTATAGCATCTTGCTTTCCCAATCAGGGTTGTAGCTTAGCAAATAATAATAATAATAATAATAATAATAATAATAATGGATGAACGAAAGTGTCATATTCATAGTCCGATGTCTTTGTGGCTTTTTCTAATAATCTAATAAATACCCTAAGTCCTTAATTGCCTTTTCTAATAAATATCTTAAGGTCTTACTGCCTTTTCTAAACAATCTTAAGGTCTTGATGCCTTTTCTAATAAATATCTTAAGGTCTTGTTGCCTTTTCTAAACAATCTTAAGGTCTTGATGCCTTTTCTAATAAATATCTTAAGGTCTTGATGCCTTTTCTAAACAATCTTAAGGTCGTGGTGCCTTTTCCAATAAATATCTTAAGGCCTTGCTGCCTTTTCTAATAAATATCTTAAGGTTTTGTTGCCTTTTCTAAACAATCTTAAGGTCTTGATGCCTTTTCTAAACAATCTTAAGGTCTTGCTGCCTTTTCTAAACAATCTTAAGGTCTTGCTGCCTTTTCTAAACAATCTTAAGGTCTTGATGCCTTTTCTAATAAATATCTTAAGGTCTTGCTGCCTTTTCTAAACAATCTTAAGGTCTTGATGCCTTTTCTAATAAATATCTTAAGGTCTTGCTGCCTTTTCTAAACAATCTTAAGGTCTTGATGCCTTTTCTAAACAATCTTAAGGTATTGATGCCTTTTCTAAACAATCTTAAGGTCTTGATGCCTTTTCTAATAAATATCTTAAGGTCTTGCTGCCTTTTCTAAACAATCTTAAGGTCTTGTTGCCTTTTCAAAACAATCTTAAGGTCTTGCTGCCTTTTCTAAACAATCTTAAGGTCTTGTTGCCTTTTCAAAACAATCTTAAGGTCTTGATGCCTTTTCTAAACAATCTTAAGGTCTTGACTGCCTTTTCTAATAAATATCTCAAGGTCTTGCGGCCTTTTATAAACAATCTTAAGGTCTTGCTGCCTTTTCTAATAAATATCTTAAGGTCGTGGTGCCTTTTCCAATAAATATCTTAAGGCCTTGCTGCCTATTCTAAATAAGTAAAGTATACAAAAACATTTTTATATCATAAACGATAAATCTTGAATCCACACATCATCACTATCATTATCATCATCATTATCATCATCATTATCATCATCTCCTCCTCCTACGCCAATTGACGCAAAGGGCCACACAGTTACTCTTAATTAAAGGTAAATACATATGACATATTGATTTAAATTTGCTATACGTTAAGCAGAGAATTACATGAAATTGAATATATTTTAAGTTAATGTTATGAAGAAAAGAACATGCAATTATATATACTTTAAGTTAATGTTATGAAGAGAAGAACATGCAATTAAATATATTTTAAGTTAATGTTATGAAGAGAAGAACATGCAATTAAATATATTTTAAGTTAATGTTATAAAGAGAACATGCAATTAAATATATTTTAAGTTAATGTTATGATGAGAAGAACATGCAATTAAATATATTTTAAGTTAATATTTTGATGAGAAGAACGTGCTATAAAATAGATTTTAAAGTTAACATTATGAAAAAAAGAAGAGAGAATTAAGTAGATTTTAAACTTAACATTGCGAAGGAAAGAACACGCAATTAAATAGACATTGAATTAACATTATGAAGAGAAGAACATGCGATTAAATAGATTTTAGTCAACATTAAGAAGAGAAGACCGTACAATTAAATACATTAAATTAATATTATGAAGAGAAGAACATCCGATTAAATAGAATTTAAGTCAACATTAAGAAGAGAAGGCCTTGCAATTAAATAGATTTTAAAATTTGCATTAAAAAGAGAAGAACATGCGATTAAATAGAATTTAAGTCAACATCAAGAAGAGAAGACAGTACAATTAAATACATTAAATTAATATTATGAAGAGAAGAACATGCGATTAAATAGAATTTAAGTCAACATTAAGAAGAGAAGGCCTTGCAATTAAATAGATCTTAAAATTAGCATTATAAAGAGAATTATTACGGCTATGATTCTTTACTTCTATGACAAAATACATCAAATATAAAGATTCTTCTCTTCTTAAGCAAAAAGATCCTAGCAAAAAAAAAAAAAAAAAAAAAAAAAAAAAAAAAAAAATTTCAAATGAAGGACTCACGAAGACCTACCTGACGAAGGCTTGTCAGGCAGCTGCAGAAGATCCCTGACGGAGAAGCTCCTGACGCGGCTACCTGGAGGTCCCTCCGGTTTCTGCATGGCGGCGAAGTCCCCCGAGAGAAAATATCAAATGAACAAGCAGTTCGCGGCCATCAATCTCCGTTCGTCTTTATCGGTTGTTCATCATCGTAACCACATCCACATTCCATCTTCCGTTTCTTTGCATGAAATGTTTATTGCATGAAATGTTGATTGCATGTAATGTTTATGCAATGTCATCGTAACCACATCCAAATTCCATATTCCGTTTTTTTGTATGAAATGTTTATTACATGAAATGTTGATTGTCTGAAATGTTTATGCAATGTTATCGTAACCAAATCCACATTCCATCTTCCGTTTTTTTGCATGAAATATTGATTGCAGGAAATGTTTATGCAATGTTATCGTAACCACATTCACATTCCATCTTCCGTTTTTTTTTTTTGCATGAAATGTTTATTGCATGTAATGTTTATGCAATGTCATCGTAACCACATCCACATTGCATCTTCCGTTTTTTGCAGTGAAATGTTTATTGCATGAAACGTTCATGCAATGTTTGTGTTTTGCATGAAGTGTCAAAAAAAAAAAAAAAAGGATTCTCATGAAATGTCAGTATATTTCATGAAAGGTGAGGACAAGCGGCCGGTAATATCACACACCATAATTCCTCCGTCGAAGGGGTTAGCCCACTTACCAGCTCTTGTTCACTGCCGTTGCAAGTGTCTCTGTAAGGCATGACTGCCATTCATACGCCCTCCTCAGGGGGGAGGGGGGGGGGCGAAAGAAGCCCCAAAAAATAAAAAAACTCAAATATAAAAAAAAGCAAACCACTAAAGCTCTTATATTTGCTTGTCCACCTAAAGCCCGCTCTCCACAAACTAGCCCGAAAAGTGTTAGGAGGCTTTGTAGGCGATGAACGCCAGGGACTCCGGCGGGTCTTGAGATGGAGGGCGCCCCTAAGGGATGGGTGGTGGCCGGACAGGAGGGACCGTCGCCAATGAGTGGGTGGGGCCAGCGGAACGCGTTGGCCAATCAAAAGCGGGGCCCTCCCGAATCCGTCGACGACGAAAAAAAGGGATTCTCTACCGCTCCGGTTTTGGCGAAGTGGGAAATGGAGTCGATTTCTCTCTCTCTCTCTCTCTCTCTCTCTCTCTCTCTCTCTCTCTCTCTCTCTCTCTCTCTCCGTCGAGCCAACATGATGGTCGCTTCCTTTATTACAATTTTGTGATGGGTCTATTATTGCAGGGTGAAACGCCCTTTTTACAGAACCTTTCAGGTCCGACATAGCTACAGGCATGGCAGGAGGACTCCAGTTTTGTCTCCTGTAAAACCTACTACGCCTTCGAGAGCACAGAGTCCTCTGAACACACTAAAAAACACAAATACAACCGGAGTCCCTCTGTGTCTCCTGTAAAACATACTACGCCTTCGAGAGCACAGAATCCTCTGAAGACACTAAAAAAAAACATGAATACAAAAAACTTCCTCAACATTCTTCAGCCCCGACAACACTGCAGAGGACTCGTATAGCTGAGGCATATGCGTTGGCGTCGTAAATATAAAAATTGTTGAGGCCGTGTCGTTAAGGATTTTAATAGTGTGAAGCCTTTTAGCCAATCCGGGAAGGAGTACGGGGAAGAGAGAGCTTTTGGGCTGGTCCTTTGTGAAGACAGCCGTGTTGCTATTGTGTTGGTGTAACCGACCCCAGTGGTGTAGTTTCAGGGGCATAAGATGCCCCCCCCCTCTCCCCATTCCATTCCCAAAAGACATGGAGGGGGTATCCTGGAGTGGTCCCCCTTCCATTCCCAAAGAGAAGGGAAGACGAGGCAGGGGGAGGTGAACCCAAGGAGATGGGTATCATGGAACGGGAGGTATCCATAGGAGGGGTATCAGTGGAGGGGGTCATTGGCTTAAAGGGGGTGTGATGCCTTTTGTCCGACAGCCACTACACGAAGGATTTGCCCACACATTTGCCGTCCCATTTACAGCCGCTGTTTAATTCATGTCGCGGGGATACACTTAATATCGATTCCATACTGCTCTTGGGCTACACAGGGCCCCTCTCTTTTCTTCTCGGTGTGAAGGGCATGCTGGAGGGCCCCACGAGGACCAGAAAGGAAGGGCAGGCCCACGAGGACCAGAAGGGAAGGGCAGGGATGGGCAGGGGGATGGTGATTTTAATTTCTATATATCCTACCAATCCCTCTTTCTTCATCTAGATGCAGTATTTATATTATATCCTTAAAATCCTCTGTTCTTCTCTTTCTTGTTTTGCTATCCTATCTACACCCTTCTTTTCTCTTTCTTTCTTATTTTGATCTCCTCCTCTTTCTATCTCTATACCCCTTTCCTCTCTTTTTCTAACTATAAGACTATAAGTTTATTTTAATTTATGTATGAAGGATTTGTTTTTCTGTTTTTGTTCTTAAACTTCCCTTGTAGTTTCTCATTATTCCCTTTCCTCGCTGGGCTATTTTTTACTGTTGGAGCCATTGGGCTTATAGCATCCTGCTTTTCCAACTAGGGTTGTAGCTTAGCAAGTAACAATAATAATGTAGCACTATTTTCTTATTATATCATCTTTAAAATTTTCTATTCTCCTCTTTCTTATTCTTGCTTTCCTTTTACTACTACTTCTTCTCCTCTTCCTATTTCTATGATCCCCATTTCTTCTCCCCAGAAATCAGTAGATTAATTTTTATATCATCCTTAAAAACCTCTATTCTCCTCTTTCTTGTTTCTGTTCTTCTACTTCTTCTCCTCTTCCTATTTCTACAACCCCAATCTTTTCTCCCCTTGGAAGTAGTAGAGTATTTCTTTATATCCTCCTCAAAAACGTCTGTTCTCTTGCTCTTGCTTACAACCACCACCACCACCACCACCTCCACCACCACCTCCTCCTCCTCCTCCTCCTCCTCCTCCAGCAGGTCTTATGACAAGCTCCCCCTTAAGGTTTGAAAGAGCTCTAAGGTGGTCCAAGTAGAAGGCGATACTTGAAGACCCCTTAGTTGTGGAGAGCCACGAATAAATAAAAATCCAGGAGAACGATATTTACGATACTTAGAAAGGGAGAGGAGGGAGAGAAAGAGGGAGAGAGGGGGGGGGGCAGTTGGAAGCCT
>NC_090726.1:43250332-43273331 GCF_036898095.1 Palaemon carinicauda | reverse complement strand
TAAATGACCAACTCCTTCAACAAAAATAATTAAATTTGACAAAAAAAAAAAAAAAAAAAAAAGACATGGTTTGTAAATAACTGACTTAAACATCATATTAATAATAATTGATTAAATATCAATATAAAAATACTAATCAAATTGGTACAAAAACACTGAAACGTCAAGATATAAATAATTCATAGTTTTATGTAAGATGCCTAAATCTTATGCTAATTCATAAACCATTAATTAATGTAGGAATAAACAAAATTCAGAATTAATTTATTAAAGGTTTGAAAGGCCACTCATGAATGGCAGAGGCAAGGGACAGTGACATTGCCCTATCAAGCAGGACAATGCCCTAGAGACTGGCCATATTTACATATGATCAGCGCCCAAGCTAGGACCAAGCTGGGCAGGCAATGGATGCTGATGACTAAGCTGAGGGACCTATAGGCTCACACAAACACCCCTTCCTTAGGTCACAAGGATGGTGAAGTTAAAGCGACAAAAGGAACTAACGAGTTTGGGCCGGACTTGAACCCCCAGACTGGCATTTCACCAGTCAGGGACGTTACCACATAGGCCACATCAACCCCTCCAACCCTTCCTCAAGTTTAAACTTAATTATTATTACTATTATTATTATTATTATTATTATTATTATTATTATTATTATTACTAGCCAAACTACAACCCTAGTTGGAAAAGCAAGATGCTATAAGCCCAAGGGCTCCAATAGGGAAAAATAGCTAAGTGAGGAATGGAAATAAGGAAATAAATAAATGATGAGAATAGATTAACAATAAATAGTTGAATAAAACCAGTTTGATTCTTCTTATCATTTAATATCAATAAATTGATGGAATATTTACATAGATTATCATAGAAAATAACAGGAATTAAAACGTTCAAAGATTAAAATGAAAAGATTAAAAAAAAAAATAAGAATTATGATACATTTTCAGTTATAACATATAGTTCAATATAAGTTATTAACAATATTACAATTCATTTGGATACTGATGAAGATAGTGATTAAACATAAATTGTTAAAAAAAAAACCGTAATTTTAATCGGAAATTCTCCGTATAAATATACAGTTCTCAGCCATATTTCAGAAAAATACAGGCGACCGTCATTTTTACCCTACTTTGTTATTATCTATCACGGGGTTGGTGACCGTAATATCACTCATTTACGTCAATATATCAGTTTTTAAAACGGTAAATGCCTGGCAACATTTATTCCAGGATTTTATCCCTTTTTTGAAGCAAATTTTCAACAGTTAGACGTACAAAGTACCTATATATATAATATATAACAAATGATCAGAATCACTCACTGTTTACATAAACAATTTAGCCATTTCACAACCAACTTTATACACAGAATCATCTTCAAAAATTAAAAAAAAAATATAATCAAGTTTTCAGTTTATATTTCGAAGATATGACAAAAATATGAACATTAATAAAAAAAAATGCAAAATATTGAACAGTTAATTTTTCTGATATTACCGAAGAGAGGGACGGCAAATATACATGTTTAAAATTTAATAAAATAAATATATTAAAAATTAATGAAAAATGCCAAATGATCAAGCCACTTAATTTTTCTGCTATTACCCAAAAGACAAATTTCAAATGCAATAAACACATATTTACAATTCGATAAGATTAATATATACTATCATCATCATCCCCCTCCTACGCCTATTGACGCAAAGGGCACCGGTTAGATTTCGCCAGTCGTCTCTGTCTTGAGCTTTTAATTCAATACTTATTCATTCCTCATCTCCTACTTCCCGCTTCATAGTCCTCAGACATGTAAGCCTGGTCTTCCAACTTTTCTAGTTGCCTTGTGGAGCCCTTCGTGCTTCATAGCCCTCAGCCATGTAGGCCTGTGGCTTCCAACTCTTCTAGTGCCTTGTGGAGCTCTTGGACTTTAGTCCTCAGCCATGTAAGCCTGGGTCTTCTAACTTTTCTAGTGCCTTGTGGAGCCCTTGGACTTCATAGTACTCAGCCATGTAGGCCTGGGTCTTCCAACTCTTCTAGTGTCTTGTGTCGCCCTTCGCAGTCCTCAGCCATGTAGAGCTGGGGCTTCCAACTCTTCTAGTGCCTTGTGGAGCACTTGGACTTCATAGTCCCCAGCCATGTAGGCCTGGGTCTTCCACTCTTCTAGTGCCTTGTGGAGCCCTTCGCACTTCATAGTCCTCAGCTATGTAGGCCTGGGTCTTCTAACTCTTCTAGTGGCCTGTGAACCCCTTCGCCATTCATAGTCCTCAGCCATGTAAGCCTGGATCTTCTAACTTTTCTAGCACCTTGTGGAGTCCTTGGACTTCATAGTCTCTTAGCCATGTAGGCCTGGGTCAAACAACTCTTCTAGTACCTTGTGGAGCCCTTGGACTTCATAGTCCTCAGCCATGTAGGCCTGGGTCTTCCAACTCTTCTAGTACCTTGTGGAACCCTTCGCCCTTCGCAGTCCTCAGCCATGTAGGCCTGGATCTTTCAACTCTTCTAGTGGCTTGTGGAGCCCTTCGCCCTTCGTAGTCCTCAGCCATGTAGGCCTGGGTCTTCCAACTCTTCTAGTGCCTTATGGAGCCCAGCTATACTTCAAAATAATTCATGTGAAGTAATGTGGTTAAAAATGGGTATTCTGAAGTGAACTTCCATAGTCTCAACTTCGATCCCCTCAACTTATTCCATTTGCAATTTGAATGAATATTTAGTTATTAAGAATTGGATAAAAAAGCAAAATGGTAAGTTAAGAGAGAGTTGTGGATTCAAAATCAATCTATTTGAGTTCATCAAATCATGGATCAAGTTGGCAATGCTCAGAGAGAGAGAGAGAGAGAGAGAGAGAGAGAGAGAGACTTTAATCAAAATGAGAGAGAGAGAGAGAGAGAGAGAGAGAGAGAGAGAGTCTTTAATCAAAATAAGACGAGAGAAAGAGAGAGATTCTTTAATCAAAATAAGAGGAGAGAGAGAGTGAGTCTTTAATCAAAATAAGACGAGAGAGAGAGAGAGAGAGAGAGAGAGAGAGAGAGAGAGAGTCTTTAATCAAAATAAGACGAGAGAGAGAGAGAGAGAGAGAGAGAGAGAGAGAGAGTCTTCAATGAAAATAAGACGAGAGAGAGAGAGAGAGAGAGAGAGAGAGAGAGAGTCTTCAATGAAAATAAGACGAGAGAGAAAGAGATTAAAAAGGAGAAATAACGTAAGGCTAAAATGCAAAGTTCACATATACGCATATTCATTATTTTTAAAACATTTCTAATTTTTCCGGTAATATGTGAATATTAAAAAAAATAAATTTAAAGAATTTTTTCTAATTTATATGTCAGAATAAAAAGGCCGAGCGCGAATCCCACATTCAAATCTAAAATACTTCTCTTAATTGCTTGTAATCAAATATATAATGTTGATAAAATATACGTTAACACACATTTACACGATGTATATTCCTATGCCGCATATTATCCAGATAAGGACCGATATCTGATATCTAATTATTGATTTGGTCAATTGCATAACTTGCTACACGGAAGCTACTGGCTGGAACAACCTCCTCGTTTAGTTTTTTTTTTTTTTTTTTTTTTTTTTTTACATTATAATAATCGACATATTGTTTATTTTTGTTTTGTTTTTTGCTTACAAAGGCTTAAGTTTGATAAATTTTATATAAATCGACGTGTTATTGTTTTGTTTAGTTTATTTTATAATAATCGACATGTTTTGCTTAGTATTTTTGCTTAAAAAAGGCTGAAGTTTGATCAATTTTATATAAATCGACGAGCTATTGTTTTGTTTAGTTTACTTTATGATAATCGACATATGGTTTTTTGTTTTGTTTTTTGCTTACAAATGCTCAAGTTTACTGAATTTCATATAAATCGACGTGTTATTGTTTTGAGTTTATTTTCTAATAATTGACACATTGTTTTGTTTAGTATTTTTGCTTACAAAGGCTCAAGTTTGATCAATTTTATAAAAATCGACATGTTATTGTTTTGTTTAGTTTACATTATAATAATCGACATATTGTTTTTTTTCTTTTTTTTTTTTTTTTGCTTACAAAGGCTTAAGTTTGATAAATTTTATACAAATCGACGTGTTATTGTTTTGTTTAGTTTATTTCATAATAATCCACATAGTTTTGTTTGGTATTTTTGCTTACAAAGGCTCAAGTTTGATCAATTTTATAAAAATCGACATGTTATTGTTTTATTTAGTTTACTTTATAATAATGGACATATTGTTTTTTGTTTTGTTTTTTGCTTACAAAGGATTAAGTTTGATAAATTTGATAAAAATCGACGTTATTGTTTTGTTTAGTTTACTTTATAATAATCGACATATTGTTTTTTGTTTAGTATTTTTGCTTACAAAGGCTCAAGTTTGCTAAATTTTATATAAATCGACTTGCTATTATTTTGTTTAGTATTTTTGCTTGATAAATTTTATAAAAATCGACCCATTATTTTGCTTAGTTTTTTTTTTTTTTTTTTTTTTTTACGAAGGCTCAGATTTGCTAAATTTTATCTAAATCGACATGCTATTGTTTTGTTTAGTATTTTTGCTTACAAAGACTCAGTTTGCTAAATTTGATAAAAAAACATGTTATTGTTTGTTTAGTCTTTTTGCTTACAAATGCTCAAGTTTGCTAAATTTTATATAAATCGACATGCTATTATTTTGTTTAGTATCTTTGCTTTCAAAGGCTCAATTTTGATATATTTTATATAATTGGACATTTTATAATTCACAGTAATCCCATTGAAAATAAATACAATGTGATAGGAAGTATTGATAAGTTTAATGAACTACAGTACATCGATAGAATATAAGTATCGCCACAATTTGCCATTTCTTTTTCCGATAAAGCTCCCAATAATTTCTTCGAATTTTGAAAAAAAAAAATCTTCCACAATTTTCATGTCTAAAAAAAAATTTGATGATTTTTTTTCTAATTCTTTGAAAAATTTTCGACCACAAATTTCATCATCCAAAAATAGTTGACCTATTTTTTCTTTTTTTTAATTCTGAAAAATTTTCGACCACAAATTTCATCATCCAAAAGTTGACATTTATTTTGCCTTTTTCTTTTAATTCTGACAAATTTCTGACCACAAATTTCACCCAAAAAAGGTTGACTTTTTTTCTCTTTTTTTTTAATTCTGAAAAATTTTCGACAACAAATTTCATCAGTCCAAAAAAAATTGACATGTCTTTTTTTCCTATTTTTTTTTTTTTAATTCTGAAAAATTTTCGACCACAAATTTCATCAGTCCAAAAAAAGTTGACATTTTTTTTTTCAATTTTTTTTATTCTGAAAAATTTTCGACCACAAATTTCATCAGTCCGAAAAAAATTCACAATTTTGTTTTGAATTCTTTGAAATAAATTTTTTTTCACAATTTTCATCAGTACCATATGAAGACAATAACAAGTCTGTGAGTCAAAAACCTCACCCACATCTAAATATAAATAAAACATTAAAACGATATTAAATCTTATGAGTAGCTCAAACGAGGTATGATACGAGACACCAAATTAAAGTAGAGTCAAAATACCATTACAGCATTTGACCAATCAACATTCTATATACTTTCTCCTCATCTGACTGCTAATTACATTACCCTATTAGCGATACAATACACTATCTCTAATGACTATAACATTCATCACTCGAAATGGTTCAAAAAATGACAGACAACAATTATCATTAACCTTTTTTTGGGGTAATTATTACTTATTATTGTTTTTCCTTCTGGTGTAGTGGTCTCTTTTTTGACATTAAAACATCGCAAGATGATATTTCGTCATTAACACTAACGTATTCCTAAGGCACACGGCATCATTGCTATTATTTTCATCATTAGAAGAACGAACGAGAGTGTGTCATATTCAATTCACCAAGTTCAGTTCATATCACCCAGGTATACCGCGCGATATTTTCACCCACGCGATTTTTTACCGCGCGATATTTTCACCCACGCGATTTCTTACCGCGCAACGTTTTCACCTACCTTGCGTTTTTTTAATGTGTGACATATCAATACCGCACGGTTTTTTTCACCAACTTTGAATTTTTTTTTTACTATAAGACATTTTCACGAACATTGCGTTTTTTTTTTTTTACCACACGACACTTTCAACAACATCCCTGTTTTTTACCGCACGACATTTTCATGCACGCGTTTTTTTTTACCTCACAACATTTTCACCAACACCTCTTTCTTTACCACTAATATTTTCACGAACATTGGTTTTTTTTTTTTTTACTGCACGACATTTACACCAATATTGCGTTTTTATTACCACGCAACATTTTCACCAATATCGCATTTTTTACCACACGATATTTTCACCCATGCGTTCTTATTTTACCGCACGGCATTTTCACCTACATTGCGTTTTTTTTTTCTTTCCTTTTTTTTTTTTTTTACAGCAGGACATTTTCACCAACATCACTTTCTTTTACCACGGGACATTTCTACCAACCACGCGTTTTTTTAAATGTTATACACACGCCTTTTACATAGTCTCCGACGTCCGCATCGACACGCCCACATACTGGTGGTCACCACCTGGTGGGCGTGATAGAAACACCGCCAGAAGATGGCACAACCGCCGCCGCGGTACTGCTCGAGGTGTCTACCCCTCCCGTCGTAGTCACTGGAGAAGAGGCCCTTGGGGAGGAGAGAGACGTTGCCGGCGAGGATGATGCTGAGCGATGGCCAGCCCCTTCCAAGACGGTGACGGGGGCTCGGGCGGGGGCAACAGTCGACGTGACCGTCGGAGAGGAGAAGAGGGGCAAGGAATTAGTCGACATGGAGGTGCTACTCGACATTAAGGAAGGCGACGGCAGGAGCAAGGAGGATGTGAGGCTCGAGGTTAGAGAGGCAGCCAGGGCAGGAGACAGGGGCGTCTGGGTGAGGGAGGGCGGCATCACGCCCAGCCTCAACCCTCCCGAAGCCCCGAAAAGACCCGAGAAGAGACCCGGGAAGCCCATGGGTGGCGTTAGGTGCAGAGGGTGCGGCAAACGATGCTCTAAAAGGGAGGTGACGTCCGGACTCAGGGGGTCGACGCGTCCGCCGTTGGCGTGAACGGACGATAGCCTTTCCCTAACGAGCAAGGGGACGGTCAGCCGTCGGAGGGCGTTGGGCAGGGACCCCAAGGACCCCGTCGAGGAGATGTAAGGGTGCTCCAACGACGACGGCAAACCCTTCTCCCTGTAGAGCTTCTTCGTCTTGTACCTGTGATTCTGGAACCAGATCTTGACCTGCGTCGGGGTGAGGTTAATGAGGGAGGCCAGGTGTTCCCTCTCGGGCGCCGAGAGATAGCGCTGCTGACGGAAGCGCCTCTCGAGTTCGTACGTCTGCGATTTGGTGAAGAGAATCCTCCTCTTCCGTTTCCGGCCGGGAATTTCAGGGCCCCCTTCCAGCTCCACGGATTCCATTCCTTCGGGTACCTCTTCGTCGTCGTCTTCGTCTTCTTCCTCGTCGTCGTCTTCTATCACGTGGGTGTTCTCCGTGGAATCGGCTGCGGCCTGGACAGGGTTGCGGTCATGGAGGTGTGCTGGAATGCTCTGGGGAGGAAGTGCCTTCGGAGGGGATTCATTGCAGGCGGTATTCACCATCAGCGACTGCGTCAGGGCATCAGCTGGAAGGGGGAGAAGAAAAGAGTAATTAATCAAATGAAAATCTGAAATTTAGTTAAACTACAATTATTCAGGTTCATGATACCCAACCATGAAATTATGACTATCCTTAAGTAAACAAATGGACAAACAATTACTATTTGACTTCGAGGTAAACAAATGGACTAACATTTACCATTTGACTTCGATGTACACAAATGGACTAACATTTACTATTTGTCTTCGAGGTAAACAAATGGACTAACAATTACTATTTGACTTGAGGTAAACAAATGGATTAAAAATTAATATTTCAATCTACAATTAAAACTATGACCATCCACAACTAAACAAAAGAACTAACATATACTTTTCTAAACACATACACTAAACATATAAACTAGATCCTGTCTGTTTTAAGGTTTATCACAAAATCGAACTGAATTTCAAAAAAAAAAAAAAAAAAAGCGTGAACTTTAAATATATCAAAAAGTTATAAAAACTCATCCGGAAAAAGGCCAATTAAAATATAAACGGATTATACAATTAATTACTGAGCAACCTATACAGCGCAAAAGATATGGGAGTGACTGTAAAATGATTATAGTCTTGATTAAAACTGAATGAAAAATTTAACAATCATGAATATTGATTCATGTCGTCTTGTTATATCAGAATGATATACGACGTAACTAGCGTGTTTAAGAATCACAGTATTATTATTATTACTATTATTATTATTATTATTATTATTATTATTATTATTATTATTATTATTATTATTATTATTATTATTATCTAAGCAACAACCCATGTTGGAAAAGCAGAATCCTATAAGCCCAAGGGATCCAACAGGGAAAATTAGCCCAGGAAAGGAATTAAGCAAATAAATAAACTACATAAAAAAATGAAAAATCAAAATATCTTAAAAACATTAGCATGAAAACAGATATTTCATATATAAAAAGACTCATGTCAGCCAGTTCAACATAAACACATTTGCTGCAAATTTGAACTTTTGAAGTTTTACAAAAGCGAGTAACAATAAAACACCACGAAAAAATAAACTAGATTTATGGACGTCAAACCTCAAAACAAGAACTAGGAACTTATAAAGCGCTTCGCAAAAAACTGCACTTTTCCATGGAGTATTACCATTTAAGTCAGGGGAAGAACAGCAAGTAATATACATCTCAGCGCAAGGAGAGCAAGTAATATACATCTCAGAGCAAGGAGAGCAAGTATATTATAACTCAGCACAAGGAGAGCAAGTAATATATATCTCAGCACAAGGAGAGCAAGTAATATACATCTCAGAGCAAGGAGAGCATGTAAAATAGATCTCAGCGCAAGGAGAGCAAGTAAAATATATCTCAGAACAAGGAGAGCAAGTAAAATATATCTCAGAACAAGGAGAGCAAGTAATATACATCTCAGAACAAGGAGAGCAAGTAATATACATCTCAGCGCAAGGAGAGCAAGTAATATACATCTCAGCGCAAGGAGAGCAAGTAATATACATCTCAGCACAAGGAGAGCAAGTAATATACATCTCAGCACAAGGAGAGCAAGTAATATACATCTCAGAGCAAGGAGAGCAAGTAAAATAGATCTCAGCACAAAGAGAACAAGTAATATACATCTCAGAGCAAGGAGAGCAAGTATATTATATCTCAGCACAAGGAGAGCAAGTAATATACATCCAGCGCAAGGAGAGCAAATAAAATAGATTTCAGCACAAGGAGAGCAAGTAATATACATCTCAGAGCAAGGAGAGCAAGTATATTATATCTCAGCACAAGGAGAGCAAGTAATTAACATCTCAGAGCAAGGAGAGCAAGTAAAATATATCTCAGCACAAGGAGAGCAAGTAATATACATCTCAGCGCAAGGAGAGCAAGTAATAAACATCTCAGCACAAGGAGAGAAAGTAATATACATCCAGCGCAAGGAGAGCAAATAAAATAGATTTCAGCACAAGGAGAGCAAGTAAACTATATCTCAGCACAAGGAGAGCAAGTAATTAACATCTCAGAGCAAGGAAAGCAAGTAAAATAGATCTCAGCACAAGGAGAGCAAGTAATATACATCTCAGAGCAAGGAGAGCAAGTAAAATATATCTCAGCCCAAGGAGAGCAAGTAATATACATCTCAGCGCAAGGAGAGCAAGTAAAATAGATCTCAGCACATGGAGAGCAAGTAATATACATCTCAGAGCAAGTAATATACATCTCAGCGCTAGGAGAGCAAGTAATATACATCTCAGAGCAAGGAGAGCAAGTAACATAGATCTCAGCACAAGGAGAGCAAGTAATATACATCTCAGAACAAGGAGAGCAAGTAAAATATATCTCAGCGCAAGGAGAGCAAGTAATATACATCTCAGCGCAAGGAGAGCAAGTAAAATAGATCTCAGCACAAGGAGAGCAAGTAATATACATCTCAGAACAAGGAGAGCAAGTGATATACATCTCAGCGCTAGGAGAGGAAGTAATATGCATCTCAGAGCAAGGAGAGCAAGTAAAATAGATCAGCACAAGGAGAGCAAGTAATGTACATCTCAGCGCAAGGAGAGCAAGTAAAATATATCTCAGAACAAGGAGAGCAAGTAATATACATATCAGCGCAAAGAGAGCAAGTAAAATAGATCTCAGCACAAGGAGAGCAAGTAATATACATCTCAGCACAAGGAGAGCAAGTAAAATATATCTCAGAACAAGGAGAGCAAGTAATATACATCTCAGCGCTAGGAGAGCAAGTAATATACATCTCAGAGCAAGGAGAGCAAGTAAAATAGATCTCAGCACAAGGAGAGCAAGTAATATACATCTCAGAGCAAGGAGAGCAAGTAAAATATATCTCAGAACAAGGAGAGCAAGTAATATACATCTCAGCACAAGGAGAGCAAGTAAAATATATCTCAGAACAAGGAGAGCAAGTAATGTACATCTCAGCACAAGGAGAGCAAGTAATATACATCTCAGAACAAGGAGAGCAAGTAATATACATCTCAGCGCTAGGAGAGCAAGTAATATACATCTCAGAGCAAGGAGAGCAAGTAAAATAGATCTCAATCACAAGGAGAGCAAGTAATATACATCTCAGAGCAAGGAGAGCATGTAAAATATATCTCAGAACAAGGAGAGCAAGTAAAATATATCTCAGAACAAGGAGAGCAAGTAATATACATCTCAGAACAAGGAGAGCAAGTAATATACATCTCAGCTCAAGGAGAGCAAGTAAATTATATCTCAGCGCAAGGAGAGCAAGTAATATACATCTCAGAACAAGGAGAGCAAGTAATATACATCTCAGAGCAAGGAGAGCAAGTAAAATAGATCTCAGCACAAGGAGAGCAAGTAATATACATCTCAGAGCAAGGAGAGCAAGTAAAATATATCTCAGAACAAGGAGAGCAAGTAAAATATATCTCAGAACAAGGAGAGCAAGTAATATACATCTCAGAACAAGGAGAGCAAGTAATATACATCTCAGCTCAAGGAGAGCAAGTAAATTATATCTCAGCGCAAGGAGAGCAAGTAATATACATCTCAGAGCAAGGAGAGCAAGTAAAATAGATCTCAGCACAAGGAGAGCAAGTAATATACATCTCAGAACAAGGAGAGCAAGTAATATACATCTCAGCGCAAGAAGAGCAAGTAATATACATCTCAGAACAAGGAGAGCAAGTAATATACATCTCAGAACAAGGAGAGCAAGTAAAATATATCTCAGAACAAGGAGAGCAAGTAATATACATCTCAGAACAAGAAGAGCAAGTAAAATATATCTCAGAACAAGGAGAGCAAGTAATATACATCTCAGAACAAGGAGAGCAAGTAAAATATATCTCAGAACAAGGAGAGCAAGTAAAATATATCTCAGAACAAGGAGAGCAAGTAATATACATCTCAGAACAAGAAGAGCAAGTAAAATATATCTCAGAACAAGGAGAGCAAGTAATATAAATCTCAGAACAAGGAGAGCAAGTAATATACATCTCAGAACAAGGAGAGCAAGTAAAATATATCTCAGAACAAGGAGAGCAAGTAATATACATCTCAGAACAAGGAGAGCAAGTAATATACATCTCAGAACAAGGAGAGCAAGTAATATACATCTCAGAACAAGGAGAGCAAGTAATATACATCTCAGCGCAAGAAGAGCAAGTAATATACATCTCAGAACAAGGAGAGCAAGTAATATACATCTCAGCGCAAGGAGAGCAAGTAATATACATCTCAGCACAAGGAGAGCAAGTAATATACATCTCAGCACAAGGAGAGCAAGTAATATACATCTCAGAGCAAGGAGAGCAAGTAAAATAGATCTCAGCAAAAAGAGAACTAGTAATATACATCTCAGAGCAAGGAGAGCAAGTATATTATATCTCAGCACAAGGAGAGCAAGTAATATACATCCAGCGCAAGGAGAGCAAATAAAATAGATTTCAGCACAAGGAGAGCAAGTAATATACATCTCAGAGCAAGGAGAGCAAGTATATTATAACTCAGCACAAGGAGAGCAAGTAATATACATCCAGCGCAAGGAGAGCAAGTAAAATAGATCTCAGCACAAGGAGAGCAAGTAATATACATCTCAGCGCAAGGAGAGCAAGTAAAATAAATCTCAGAACAAGGAGAGCAAGTAATATACATCTCAGCACAAGGAGAGCAAGTAATATACATCTCAGAGCAAGGAGAGCAAGTAAAATATATCTCAGCACAAGGAGAGCAAGTAATATACATCTCAGCGCAAGGAGAGCAAGTAAAATAGATCTCAGCACAAAGAGAGCAAGTAAAATAGATCTCAGCACAAAGAGAGCAAGTAAAATATATCTCAGCGCAAGGAGAGCAAGTAAAATATATCTCAGCACAAGGAGAGCAAGTAATATACATCTCAGCGCAAGGAGAGCAAGTAAAATATATCTCAGCACAAGGAGAGCAAGTAATATACATCTCAGCGCAAGGAGAGCAAGTAAAATAAATCTCAGAACAAGGAGAGCAAGTAATATACATCTCAGCGCAAGGAGAGCAAGTAATATACATCTCAGCACAAGGAGAGCAAGTAATTTACATCTCAGTGCAAGGAGAGCAAGTAATATACATCTCAGCGCAAGGAGAGCAAGTAAAATAGATCTCAGCACAAAGAGAGCAAGTAAAATAGATCTCAGCACAATGAGAGCAAGTAATATACATCTCAGCACAAGGAGAGCAAGTAATATACATCTCAGCGCAAGGAGAGCAAGTAAAATAGATCTCAGCACAAAGAGAGCAAGTAAAATAGATCTCAACACAAAAGAGAGCAAGTAATATACATCTCAGAGCAAGGAGAGCAAGTAAAATAGATCTCAGCACAAGGAGAGCAAGTAATATACATCTCAGCACAAGGAGAGCAAGTAATATACATCTCAGAGCAAGGAGAGCAAGTAAAATACATCTCAGCACAAGGAGAGCAAGTAATATACATCTCAGCGCAAGGAAAGCAAGTAAAATAGATCTCAGCACAAAGAGAGCAAGTAATATACATCTCAGAGCAAGGAGAGCAAGTAAAATAGATCGCAGCACAAGGAGAGCAAGTAATATACATCTCAGCACAAGGAGAGCAAGTAATATACATCTCAGCACAAGGAGAGCAAGTAATATACATCTCAGAGCAAGGAGAGCAAGTAAAATAGATCGCAGCACAAGGAGAGCAAGTAATATACATCTCAGCGCAAGGAGAGTAAGTAAAATAGATCTCAGCACAAGGAGAGCAAGTAATATACATCTCAGCGCAAGGAGAGCAAGTAAAATAGATCTCAGCACAAGGAGAGCAAGTAATATACATCTCAGCGCAAGGAGAGCAAGTAAAATAGATCTCAGCACAAGGAGAGCAAGTAATATACATCTCAGCGCAAGGAGATCAAGTAAAATAGATCTCAGCACAAAGAGAGCAAGTAAAATAGATCTCAGCACAAGGAGAGCAAGTAATATACATCTCAGAGCAAGGAGAGCAAGTAAAATACATCTCAGCACAAGGAGAGCAAATAATATACATCTCAGAGCAAGGAGAGCAAGTAAAATAGATCTCAGCACAAGGAGAGCAAGTAATATACATCTCAGAGCAAGGAGAGAAAGTAAAATAGATCTCAGCACAAGGAGAGCAAGTAATATACATCTCAGAGCAAGGAGAGCAAGTAAAATACATCTCAGCGCAAGGACAGCAAGTAAAATACATCTCAGCACAAGGAGAGCAAGTAATATACATCTCAGCGCAAGGAGAGCAAGTAATATACATCCAGCGCAAGGAGAGCAAGTATAGATTTCAGCACAAGGAGAGCAAGTAATATACATCTCAGAGCAAGGAGAGCAAGTAAAATATATCTCAGCACAAGGAGAGCAAGTAATATACATCTCAGAGCAAGGAGAGCAAGTATATTATATCTCAGCACAAAGAGAGCAAGTAATATACATCTCAGAGCAAGGAGGGCAAGTATATTATATCTCAGCACAAAGAGAGCAAGTAATATACATCTCAGAGCAAAGAGAGCAAGTAAAATATATCTCAGCACAAGGAGAGCAAGTAATATACATCTCAGAGCAAGGAGAGCAATTATATTATATCTCAGCATAAAGAGAGCAAGTAATATACATCTCAGCGCAAGGAGAGCAAGTAAAATAGATCTCAGCGCAAGGACAGCAAGTAATATACATCTCAGCACAAGGAGAGCAAGTAATATACATCTCAGAGCAAGGAGAGCAAGTAAAATATATCTCAGCACAAGGAGAGCAAGTAATATACATCTCAGCGCAAGGAGAGCAAGTAAAATATATCTCAGAACAAGGAGAGCAAGTAATATACATCTCAGAGCAAGGAGAGCAAGTAAAATATATCTCAGCACAAGGAGAGCAAGTAATATACATCTCAGAGCAAGGAGAGCAAGTATATTATATCTCAGTACAAAGAGAGCGAGTAATATACATCTCAGAGCAAGGAGAGCAAGTAAAATATATCTCAGCACAAGGAGAGCAAGTAATATACATCTCAGAGCAAGGAGAGCAATTATATTATATCTCAGCATAAAGAGAGCAAGTAATATACATCTCAGCGCAAGGAGAGCAAGTAAAATAGATCTCAGCGCAAGGACAGCAAGTAATATACATCTCAGCACAAGGAGAGCAAGTAATATACATCTCAGAGCAAGGAGAGCAAGTAAAATATATCTCAGCACAAGGAGAGCAAGTAATATACTGTACATCTCAGCGCAAGGAGAGCAAGTAAAATATATCTCAGCACAAGGAGAGCAAGTAAAATATATCTCAGAGCAAGGAGAGCAAGTAAAATATATCTCAGCACAAGGAGAGCAAGTAATATACATCTCAGCGCAAGGAGAGCAAGTAAAATATATCTCAGAACAAGGAGAGCAAGTAATATACATCTCAGAGCAAGGAGAGCAAGTAAAATATATCTCAGCACAAGGAGAGCAAGTAATATACTGTACATCTCAGCGCAAGGAGAGCAAGTAAAATAGATCTCAGCGCAAGGACAGCAAGTAATATACATCTCAGCACAAGGAGAGCAAGTAATATACATCTCAGAGCAAGGAGAGCAAGTAAAATATATCTCAGCACAAGGAGAGCAAGTAATATACATCTCAGCGCAAGGAGAGCAAGTAAAATATATCTCAGAACAAGGAGAGCAAGTAATATACATCTCAGAGCAAGGAGAGCAAGTAAAATATGTCTCAGCACAAGGAGAGCAAGTAATATACTGTACATCTCAGCGCAAGGAGAGCAAGTAAAATATATCTCAGCGCAAGGAGAGCAAGTAAAATATATCTCAGAACAAGGAGAGCAAGTAATATACATCTCAGAGCAAGGAGAGCAAGTATATTATATCTCAGCACAAAGAGAGCAAGTAATATACATCTCAGAGCAAGGAGAGCAAGTAAAATAGATTTCAGCAAAAGGAGAGCAAGTAATATACATCTCAGCGCAAGCAGAGCAAGTAAAATAGATTTCAGCAAAAGGAGAGCAAGCAATATACATCTCAGAGCAAGGAGAGCAAGTAAAATAGATCTCAGCACAAAGAGAGCAAGTAAAATAGATCTCAGAACAAGGAGAGCAAGTACTATACATCTCAGAGCAAGAAGAGCAAGTAAAATACATCTCAGCACAAGGAGAGCAAATAATATACATCTCAGAGCAAGGAGAGCAAGTAAAATAGATTTCAGCACAAGGAGAGCAAGTAATATACATCTCAGAGCAAGGAGAGCAAGTAAAATAGATCTCAGCACAAGGAGAGCAAGTAATATACATCTCAGAGCAAGGAGAGCAAGTAAAATACACCTCAGCGCAAGGACAGCAAGTAAAATACATCTCAGCACAAGGAGAGCAAGTAATATACATCTCAGCGCAAGGAGAGCAAGTAATATACATCCAGCGCAAGGAGAGCAAGTATAGATTTCAGCACAAGGAGAGCAAGTAATATACATCTCAGAGCAAGGAGAGCAAGTAAAATATATCTCAGCACAAGGAGAGCAAGTAATATACATCTCAGAGCAAGGAGAGCAAGTATATTATATCTCAGCACAAAGAGAGCAAGTAATATACATCTCAGAGCAAGGAGAGCAAGTAAAATATATCTCAGCACAAGGAGAGCAAGTAATATACTGTACATCTCAGCGCAAGGAGAGCAAGTAATATACATCTCAGAGCAAGGAGAGCAAGTATATTATATCTCAGCACAAAGAGAGCAAGTAATATACATCTCAGAGCAAGGAGAGCAAGTAATATACTGTACATCTCAGCGCAAGGAGAGCAAGTAATATACATCTCAGAGCAAGGAGAGCAAGTATATTATATCTCAGCACAAAGAGAGCAAGTAATATACATCTCAGCGCAAGAAAACCAAGTAAAATATATCTCAGCCCAAAGACAGCAAGTAAAATATATCTCAGCCCAAAGACAGCAAGTTAAATATATCTCAGCCCAAAGACAGCAAGTTAAATATATCTCAGCCCAAAGACAGCAAGTAAAATATATCCCTTCGCACATAGCAAGTATTCAAAAAAAAAAAAATTCTATTTGACAGTGACCACGAAGGAATTAGAAAGCGAAATGAAAGTACGCATAAAGATAATGACTTAAATTGACCAGTACACGTAATCTCCAAACATGCTGTCCACCCCAATTGTCTTTTCCTCTTCATATTCCTATTTCCCCAACCGGAGTCTTATCTATTATCATTCAAGAATAAAAGTAAGAACAACGATAGATATGATAAGGGTAAAACAAACAAAAAATAACTAGAAATGGAACCAGCCAACGATAAGAAATATCCAGCTGACATGACGGCTTATTGATTGCCGACGCCACTCGCATGATAAGGCATGAAAGGCGGTGTGGCTAAGCTAGACATGCAGGCAACAAAAAGACGTGTGACTAAGTCAGACATGCAGGCAACAAAAAGACGTGTGGCTCAGCCAGATATGTAGGCAAAAAAAGACGTGTGGCTAAGCCAGACATGCAGGAAAAAAAAACGTGTGGCTAAGCCAGACATGTAGACAAAAAGATATGTGGCTAAGCTAGACATACAGGAAAAAGACGTGGCTAAGCCAGACATGCAGGCAAAAAAGACGTGTGGAGAAGCAAGACATGCAGGAAAAATGACGTATGGCTAAGACAGACATGCAGGCAAAACAAGATGTGTGGCTAAGCCAGACATGTAGACAAAAAGATATGTGGCCAAACTAGACATACAGGAAAAAGACGTGTGGCTAAGCCAAACATGCAGGCAAAAATGACGTTTGGCTAAGCCAGACATACAGGAAAAAAAAGATGTTCGGCTAAGCTAAACATGCAGGCAAAAAAGACACGTGGCTAAGCCCAACATGCAGGCAAAAAAGACGCGTGGCTAAGACAGACATGCAGGCAGAAAGGGTCGTGTGGCTAAGCCAGACATACAGGCAAAAGAGGTCGTGTGGCTAAGCCAGACATGCAGGAAAAAAAGACGTGTCGCTAAGCCAGACATGCAGGCAACAAAAAAGATGTGTGGCTAAGCCAAACATGCAGGCAACAAAAAAGACGTGTGGCTAAGCCAGACATGCAAGCAAAAAAAGACGAGTGGCTAAGCCAGATATGCAGGCAAAAAATGACATGTGGCTAAGCCAGACATGCAGGCAAAAAAAAACACGTGTGGCTAAGCCAGACATGCAGGTAAAAGAGACGTGTGGCTAAGCCAGACATGCAGGTAAAAAGTACGTGTGGCTAAGCCAGACATACAGGCAAAAAAGGTCATGTGGCTAAGCCAGAAATCCAGGCAAAAAAAGACGTGTGGCTAAGCCAGACATGCAGGCAAAAAAACATGTGTGGCTAAGCCAGACATGCAGGCAAAAAATACGTGTGGCTAGCCCAGACATACAGGCAAAAAAGACGTGTGGCTAAGCCAGACATGCAGGCAAAAAAAGACGTGTAGCTAAGCCAAACATGCAGGCAAAAAGACATGTGGCTAAGCTAGACATACCGGAAAAAGACGTGTGGCTTAGCCAAACATGCAGGCAAAAAAGACGTTTGGCTAAGCCAGACATGCAGGCAAAAAAGGTTGTGTGGCTAAGCCCGACATACAGAAAAAAAAGACGTGTGGCTAAGCCACACATGCAGGCAAAAAAAGACGTGTGGCTAAGCCAGACATGCAGGCAAAAAGGACGTGTGGCTAAGCCAGACATGCAGGCAAAAAAGGTTGTGTGGCTAAGCCAGACATGCAGGCAAAAAAGGTTGTGTGGCTAAGTCAGACATACAGGAAAAAAAAAGATGTGTGGCTAAGCCAAACATACAGGCAAAAACAGACGTATAGGAAAAAAAAGGTCGTGTGGCTAAGTCAGAAATACAAGCAAAAAAGGCATTTGGCTAAGCCAGACATACAGGCAAAAACAGACGTATGGTTAAGCCAGACATACAGGAAAAAAGGTCGTGTGGCTAAGTCAGACATACAGGCAAAAAAGACGTGTGGCTAAGCTAGACATGCAGGCAAAAAAACACGTGTAGCTAAGCCAGACATGCAGGGAAAAAAAGAAGTGTGGCTAAGCCAGACATGCAGGCAAAAAGGACGTGTGGCTAAGCCAGACATGCAGGCAAAAAAGGTTGTGTGGCGAAACCAGACATGCAGGTAAAAAAAACGTGTGGCTAAGCCAAACATACAGGCAAAAACAGACGTATGGCTAAACCACACATACAGGCGAAAAAAGACGTGTGAGTAAACCAGACATGCAGGCAAAAAAGACGTTTGGCTAAGCCAGACATATAGAAAATAAGACCTGTGGCTAAGCCAGACATGCAGGCAAAAAAGACCTGTGGCTAAACCAGACAAGCAGGCGAAAAAAGACGAGTGGCTAAGCCAGACATACAGGAAAAAAAGGTCGTGTGGCCAAGTCAGAAATACAGGCAAAAAAACACGTGTGGCTAAGCCAGACATGCAGGCAAAAAGGATGTGTGGCTAAGCCAGACATACAGGTAAAAAAAACGTGTGGCTAAGCTAACCATACAGGTAAAAAAAACGTGTGGCCAAGCTAGACATACAGGCAAAAACAGACGTATGGCTAAACCAGAAATGCAGGCGAAAAAAAAGACATGTGGCTAAACCAGACATGTAGGCAAAAATGGCAGTGTGGCTAAGCCAAACACGCGGGCAAAAAAAAAACGTTTGGCTAAGCCAGACATACAGGAAAAAAACCTGTGGCTAATCCAGACATGCAGGCAAAAAAGCCCGTGTGGCTAAACCAGACATGCAGGCGAAAAAGACGTGTGGCTAAACCAGACATGCAGGCGAAAAAGACGTGTGGCTAAGCCAGACATGCAGGCAAAAAAAAGACGTGGCTAAACCAGACATGCAGGCGAAAAAAGACATGTGGCTAAGCCAGACATGCAGGCAAAAAGACGTTTGGCTAAGCCAGACATGCAGGTGAAAAAAGACGTGTGGCTAAACCAGACATGTAGGCAAAAAAGACGTGTGGCTAAGCCAGACATGCAGGCGAAAAAAGACGTGTGGCTAAACCAGACATGTAGGCAAAAAAGACGTGTGGCTAAGCAAGACATGCAGGTAAAAAAGACGTGTGGCTAAGCCAGACATGCAGACAAAAAAACAAGACTACACAGATAGAAAAAGCATGCAGTGATACGAGTCTATGATAAGGAACTATTTACTCAATGGGCAAATTTCATTGTTGGAGGCCTTGGGCTTATAGCATCTTGCTTTCCCAATCAGGGTTGTAGCTTAGCAAATAATAACAATAACAACAACAACAATAATAATAATAATAATAATAATAATGGATGAAGTGTCATATTCGTAATCCGATGTCTTTGTGGCTTTTTCTAATAATCTAATAAATACCCTAAGTCCTTAATTGCCTTTTCTAATAAATATTTTAAGGTCTTGCTGCCTTTTCTAAACAATCTTCAGGTCTTGATGCCTTTTCTAATAAATATCTTAAGGTCTTGCTGCCTTTTCTAAACAATCTTAAGGTCTTGATGCCTTTTCTAATAAATATTTTAAGGTCTTGCTGCCTTTTCTAAACAATCTTCAGGTCTTGCTGCCTTTTCTAAACAATCTTAAGGTCTTGATGCCTTTTCTAATAAATATTTTAAGGTCTTGCTGCCTTTTCTAAACAATCTTCAGGTCTTGATGCCTTTTCTAATAAATATCTTAAGGTCTTGCTGCCTTTTCTAAACAATCTTCAGGTCTTGATGCCTATTCTAAACAATCTTAAGGTCTTTCTGCCTTTTCTAAACAATCTTAAGGTCTTGATACCTTTTCTAAATAAGTATACAAAAACATTTTTATATCATAAACGATAAATCTTCAATGCACACATCATCACCATCATTATCATCTCCTCCTCCTACGCCAATTGACGCAAAGGGCCACACAGTTACTCTTAATTAAAGGTAAATACATATGACAGTAATTAATTTAAATTTGCTATACGTTAAGCAGAGAATTATATGAAATTAAATATATTTTAAGTTAATGTTATGAAGAGAAGAACGTGCAATTGAATATATTATAAGTTAATATTATGATGAGAAGAACGTGCTATAAAATAGATTTTAAAGTTAACATTATGAAAAGAAGAACAGAGAATTAAGTAGATTTTAAAGTTAACAATGCGAAGGAAAGAAGACGCAATTATATAGACATTGAATTAACATTATGAAGAGAAGAACATGCAATTAAATAGATTTTAGTCAACACCAAGAAGAGAAGACCGTACAATTAAATACATTAAATTAATATTATGAAGAGAAGAACATGCGATTAAATAGAATTTAAGTCAACATTAAGAAGAGAAGGCCTTGTAATTAAATACATCTTAAAATTACCATTATAAAGAGAATTTTTACAGCTATGATTCTTTACATCTATGACAAAATACATTAAATACAAAGATTCTTCTCTTCTTAAGCACAAAGACCGTAGCCAAAAAAAAAAAAAAAAAAAAAAAAAAAAAAAAAAAAAAAAAAAAAAATCAAATGAAGGACTCACGAAGACCTACCTGACGAAGGCTTGTCAGGCAGCTGCAGAAGATCCCTGACGGAGAAGCTCCTGACGCGGCTACCTGGAGGTCCCTCCGGTTTCTGCATGGCGGCGAAGTCCCCCGAAAGATAATATCAAATTAATAGACAGTTTACGCCCATCAATCTCCGTTCGTCTTTATCGGTTAGGTTCATCATCGTAACCACATCCACAGTCCATCTTCCGTTTTTTGCATGAAATGTTTATTACATGTAATGTTTATGCAATGCCATCGTAAACACATCCAAATTCCATCTTCCGTTTTTTTTTTGCATGAAATTATTGCATGAAATGTTTATTGCATGTAATGTTTATGCAATGTTATCGTAACCACATCTACACTCCATCATCCGTTTTTTTTTGCATGAAATGTTTATTGCATGTAATGTTTATGCAATGTCATCGTAACCACATCCACATTCCATCTTCCGTTTTTTGCAAGAAATGTTTATTGCATGAAATGTTCTTGCGATGTTTGTGTTTTGCATGAAGTGTCCGAAAAAAAGAAATATAGAATTCTCATGAAATGTCAGTATATTTCATGAAAGGTGAGGACAAGCGGCCGGTAATATCACACGTCATAATTCCTCCGTCGAAGGGGTTAGCCCACTTACCAGCTCTTGTTCACTGCCGTTGCAAGTGTCTCTGTAAGGCATGACTGCCATTCATACGCCCTCCTCAGGGGGGAGGGGGGGGGCGAAAGAAGCCCAAAAAAATAAAAAAAAACTCGAATATAAAAAAAGCAAACCACTAAAGCTCTTATATTTGCTTGTCCACCTAAAGCCCGCTCTCCACAAACTAGCCCGAAAAGTGTTAGGAGGCTTTGTAGGCGATGAACGCCAGGGACTCCGGCGGGTCTCGACATGGAGGGCGCCCCTAAGGGATGGGTGGTGGCCGGACAGGAGGGACCGTCGCCAATGAGTGGGTGGGGCCAGTGGAACGCGTTGGCCAATCAAAAGCGGGGCCCTGCCGAATCCGTCGACGACGAAAAAAAGGGATTCTCTACCGCTCCGGTTTTGGCGAAGTGGGAAATGGAGTCGATTTTTTTTCTCTCTCTCTCTCTCTCTCTCTCTCTCTCTCTCTCTCTCTCTCTCTCTCTCTCTCTCTCTCTCTCTCTGTCTCTCTCTCTCCATCGAGCCAACATGATGGTCGCTTCCTTTATTACAATTTTGTGATGGGTCTATTATTGCAGGGTGAAACGCCCTTTTTACAGAACCTTTCAGGACCGGCATAGCTACAGGCATGGCAGGAGGACTCCCGTTTTGTCTCCTGTAAAACCTACTACGCCTTCGAGAGCACAGAGTCCTCTGAACATGCTAAAAAACAAAAATACAACCGGAGTCCCTCTGTGTCTCCTGTAAAACATACTACGCCTTCGAGAGCACAGAATCCTCTGAAGACACTAAAAAAAAAAAAAAAAAAAAAAAAAAATACAAAAAACTTCCTCAACATTCTCCAGCCCCGACAACACTGCAGAGGACTCGTATAGCTGAGGCATATGCGTTGGCGTCGTAAATATAAAAATTGTTGAGGCCGTGTCGTTAAGGATTTTAATAGTGTGAAGCCTTTTAGCCAATCCGGGAAGGAGTACGGGGAAGAGAGAGCTTTTGGGCTGGTCCTTTGTGAAGACAGCCGTGTTGCTATTGTGTTGGTGTAACCGACCCCAGTGGTGTAGTTTCAGGGGCATAGGATGCCCCCCACCCCTCCCCCTTCCATTCCCAAAAGACAAGGAGGGGGTATCCTACAGTGGTCCCCCTTCCATTCCCAAAGAGAAGGGAAGACGAGGCTGGGGGAGGTGAACCCAAGGAGATGGGTATCATGG
>NC_090726.1:43225332-43232832 GCF_036898095.1 Palaemon carinicauda | reverse complement strand
GGTATATATATATTTGTATAAATATATATATATATATATATATATATATATATATATATATATATATATATATATACATACATATATTATACATATATATATATATATATATATATATATATATATATATATATATATATATATATATATATATATATAGTTGATAGATGGGTTCCTCTTGGGAATCGCAATTTAAGTAGGAATAAAATAGTCAATGCTGCTATCATCATCTTTATTCGGGAGCTTTCGACATAACTTATGTCATCTTCAGCCTATCTGCAATTATCATATGTAAAATTAATAAAATTAATAATATCATCCTAAGTACATAGTTAGGAAGATACACTTTCATGAATTGATCAACTAGTTCTAAAATCAACCAATCAAGGAACATAAAAACTTAAAAAAAAAAACTTATTTCACGCAACTATATACAAGACTTAATAACTAATATGACTAGTCACCCGCAGGAGATGATGACCACCCATCCAGACCAGCAACCTAACTATGTACTTAGGATGATATTATTAATTTTATTAATTTTACATATGATAATTGCAGATAGGCTGAAGATGACATAAGTTATGTCGAAAGCTCCCGAATAAAGATGATGATAGCAGCATTGACTATTTTATTCCTACTTATATATATATATATATATATATATATATATATATATATATATATATATATATATATATATATATGCACACATATATATTACACACACGCACACAAATATAATTATAAATACAGTATATATATACAGTATATATATATATATATATATATATATATATATATATATATATATATATATATATATATATATATATATATATATATACATACATATATATACAGTATATATACAGATATAATGTGTGTATACATAATTACATAAAAACCAATATATAAACATTCTACATATAAATATACACATACATACATGCATACAACAAACAGACCCCACAGGACGATATAATGAATATCTATCAGATTATTGAAATAAAACAGAAAATATAAAAAAATCAAAGATAAAAAGGAAACGAACACAATAAAAAAATATAAATGCAAAGTCAATATATAAAGAAATGAAGCTAATAATCAATATATAAAGAAATCAAACTATTAAATATGTAATCGTAATCAAAAGAAATCAAGCTATTAAATATGTAAACATAATGAAAAAAAATCAGGCTATTAAATATGTAATCGTAATGAAAAGAAATCAAACTATTAAATATGTAATCATAACCAAAAGAAACCAAGCTATTAAATGTGTAATCATAATGAAAAGAAATCAAGCTATTAAATAAGAAATCATAATAAAAAGAAACCAAGCTATTGAATGTCTAACCATAATGAAAAGAAATCGAGCTATTAAATATGTAATCATAATCAAAACAAATCAAGCTATTAAATATGTAATCATAATGAAAAGAAATCAGGCTATTAAATATATAATCATAATCAAAAGAAATCAAGCTATTAAATATGTAATCGTAATAAAAAGAAATCAAGCTATTAAATATGTAACCATAATCAAACGCGAAGACGTGTGTTAAGTAGCCAATACATTTCCCTTCCCTTGGGGTGTGGTGGGGGACCCCTACCCCCAAATTCTCACCACCAACCCCATTTGGGAAAAAAAAACGGGGGGTTAAAGACGAAACATCTTCTACCTCCTAGAGAAAACACGAACATGAATCACAGCGTTCCACAGTGCAGAATAAGGACCCACTCCATGCGAGAAAAAGTGTCCCCCCGGAGGAAAAGTGGTAATGATTCTCTGTCCAGTGGCAGGAGTAGTAGTGGTGCTTCTCGGCCCAGTCATCGTGCCCTTGAGAACAACCCCTTTTACAACCGGTGTGTAGAGGCTCTCTTTAGGAACCCTTGTCACATATATCATAACTGTAACGTGTAAAGGATATTTGGAGGGTATTATCCAGCTTTCCATGCCCACCGCCATGGCCCCCTCCTCTTCTTACATGGGCACCGATACCCCAATTCATACTTACTCCCTTCCCCACTCCACCCGGCCCCTTCAATTCTAACCCTTCTTAAGGGGGAATTGGATAGATGGGGAAATAAAGGGGGGGGGGGAAGAGGGTGGCAGATATAATCCAGTGTCAATAGACTGATAGAATGAAATGCCTTCTGCATCTTAAGGCTTAATATTATTATTAAATGCTAAGCTACAGCCCTAGTTGGAAAAGTAGGATGCTATAAGCCCAGGGGCCCCAACAGGGAAAATAGCCCAGTGAGGAAAGGAAACAAGGAAAAATTAAATATTTCAAGAGCAGTAACAACATTGGAATAAATATTTCCTAAACAATAAAAACTTTAACAAAACAAGAGGAAGAGAAATAAGATAGAATAGTGTGTCCGAGTGTACCCTTAAGCATGAGAACTCTAACCCAAAGGGGAGTGGAAGACCATGGTACAGAAGCTATGGTACTACCCAAGACTAGGGAAAAATGGTTTGATTTTGGAGTGTCCTTCTCCTAGAAGAGTTGCCTACCATAGCTAAAGGGATCTCTTCTATCCTCACCAAGAAGGAAAGTAAAGGACAGTATTCTAGGAGTTTTATTCCAGCTATGACCAGGTTGTGCAATGACCATTGAAGTCGTGTAGTTGAATCGGTTGAACTTCAAAAGTTCAAAGTTCCACCGAATGTTTATGTTGAACAGGCTGACATAAATCTCTCTCTATCGATTGTATTTGAAAGACGATGTTTTAATGTTGTTACTGTATTTCATATTAACTGTTCATTACTTTATAGTTTATTTATCTCCCTATTTCCTTTCCTCACTGGGTTATTTTTAACTGTTGGAGTTCTTGGGCTTATAGCATCCTGCTTTTCCAACAAGGGTTGTAGCTTAGCTAATAATTGAAACATCATCTTCGTCCAATCACCTTTATTACAACGTTTCGGACAATTCTTCCATCATCAGGTTCTGTAAAGTTAAAAACATACATTGATACAAACAATAAAAAACATTGGTAAAAGAAATGAGATAATTTAAAATTATAAATAGTACTTAAAACACTTTTCTGCTGAAAGCAGAGTTATCTAGGTTTACATTTTACATAGAAAAACTTCAACCAAAACTAAACCTAGATAACTCTGCTTTCAGCAGAAAAGTGTTTTAAGTACTATTTATAATTTTAAATCATCTCATTTTTCACATGACTTTTACCAATGTTTTTTATTGTTTGTATCAATGTATGTTTTTAACTTAGCTAATAATAATAATAATAAAAATAATAATAAAAATAACAACAACAACAACAATAATAATAATAATAATAATAATAATAATAATAATAATAATAATAATAATAATAATAATAATAATTCAGCATTCTTTTAACCTTGGTACTTCTCGTCTCGAGAACTAAAAATTCAACTATTCATATATGATTAAAATTCTACCATTAATACAAAATTCAAAAGTCTGTATCCACAAAATAACTCAAACTTTTGAGTTATTGAGATATTGAATTGTTAAGTGAGCAAAAATAAAAACATTGAAAAAATTTAACACAATGAAAAAAAAAAGAATAGTCAATTCTGGTATTGAGTTGATTACTGCAAAAAAAAAAAAAAGTGAAAAAAAATTTGACAAAATAAAAAAAGAATAGTCAATTCTGGTATTGAGTTGATTACTGCCAAAAAAAAAGAAAAAAAAAAATAAATAAATAAAAAATTGAACAAAATAAAAAGATTAATAAATTTAGGTATTGAATTGTTAACTGCAAAAAAAAATAAATAAAAAATAAATAAAATAAAAAAATAAACAAAATAAAAAAAGAATAGTCAATTCAGGTATTGAATTGTTGACTGTAAAAAAATAAAATAAAATAGAATATAAAATTTAACAAAATAAAAAAAGAATAGTCAATTCTGGTATTGAGTTGATTACTGCAGAAAAAAAAATTCAACAAAATAAAAAAAGATTAATAAATTTAGGTATTGAGTTGATTACTGCAAAAAAAGAAAAAAAAAAACACTGAAAAAAATTTAACAAAATAAAAAAAGAATAGTCAATTCTGGTATTGAGTTGATTACTGCAAAAAAAACAAAAAATAAATAAATAAATAAAAAAAAATTAAAAAAATTAATTCAACAAAATAAAAAAGGATGAATAAATTTAGGTATTGAAATACATTGAAAGAAAATTCAACAAAGTAAAAAGAGATAAATTCATGTAATAAATTGATAATTGCGAAAAAAGTGCAAAAAGAAAAAACTAGAAAGAAAACTACAACACATTGATTTTATTTTAACTGGAAAAAAAAATAAATGCAATTGATAACTATACAAAAACATAAGATAATCACTCTATATTGAAAATTTCTTACAAAACAAAAAATGAATATTTAGATATGCAATTAATAACTGAAAATAAAATTTTAAAAAATTACTCAACGCAATATTATCAGAATATCAGAAAAATATATTGAAAAATTCTAACAAATAGAAATCAATAAATTTAGATATGCAATTGTTAACAGCAAAAAATAAAATTAAAAAAATTAAAATAAAAACTCAAGAGAATCTAATCAGACTATCAAGAAATTCTTACTAAAAAAAAAATAGATTCAGCAAAAAAGAAAAAAGATAAAACTAACAGATTCTAATCAAAATATCAAGAAATTCTAACAAAATTGAAAAAAAAAAAAAAAAAAGTGGATTCAGTAAAAAAAAAAAAAAAAAGTCTAATCAGAATATCAAGAAATTCTAACAAAATTAAAAAAAAGAAAAAAAAAACAGTAGATTCAGTAAAAAAAAAAAAAAAAAGAGGAAGAAAAAAAAAAGTCTAATCAGAATATCAAGAAATTATAACAAAATTAAAAAAATGAAAAAAAAAAACAGTAGATTCAGTAAAAAAAAAAAAAAAAAAAGAGGAAGAAAAAAAAAGTCTAATCAGAATATCAAGAAATTCTAACAAAATTAAAAAAAAAAATACCAGTAGATTCAGTAAAAAAAAAAAAAAAAAAAAAAAAAGGTCTAATCAGAATATCAAGAAATTCTAACAAATTGAAAAAAAGCAATAGATTCAGCAAAAAAAAAAAATAAATAAATAGATAAATAAATAAAAATTACACAAGACAATCTAGTCAGAATATCAAGAAAATAGCCGAGGACAATAAATATTACCTTGACTACTTTGACGTTACAATTACGTCAAGGTGAAGATGGAAAGTTGATTTATAAGTTTCTTTAGAACGCAATTCGAAAGATTTGATTGATTAATTGATTTGATTGATTGATTGATTCAGAGTTCTCTGGCATCCTGACATCGAAGGTCATTGACGCCAATATCGTTCATTATAAATAAAGAATAAAAATATTTAATATTCAATTAAAATCATAAAAGAGATGTACTTATAAAATTGAATTAGCTTTCAGAATACCTGCTTTTTTTAAATTAATCTAAAAATATTTTTATACGGAATTTTAATAATGTAAATGATGGTAATAATAATAAAGAAAATAATAATGTCTTCTATGTAATAAAGAGTAGGAGTCTGGATATATATATATATATATATATATATATATATATATATATATATATATATATATATATATATATATATATATATATATATATATATGATATAAGTATACACTGTATATATATATATATATATATATATATATATATATATATATATATATATATATATATATATATATATATATATATATATATATACCGGTAAATTATATCAAACTACTAAAATATATTATACATATATATAAACAATATATATATATATATATATATATATATATATATATATATATATATATATATATATATATATATATATATATAGAAAATAGAGGATAAAAATAAATTTTTATATAAACACTAATAATATAAAATAAATATATAGAAAATATAGGATAAAAATAAATTAACATAAAAAAGGTTGTAATAAATCTAAATCTAAATCATATTTATAAAATCTATGTTTCTTAATAGAGTTAAAATCTATAAAAAAAATTCATTCTCAGTCTGATAAAATGTCCAAGAATGTTTTAAGGCCAAATATAAATATCTATAATTTAGTCCTTGAAAAAATCCAGTTATATCAATTACAATGTAAACTTCCATTTCTAAATGTTCCTATACGACATACAGTATATCATCATCACCATCATCATCATCATCATCACCATCTCCTCCTGCGCCTACTAACGCAAAAGGCCTTAGTTAGATTTCGCCAGTCATCTCCATCTTGAGCTTTTAATTCAATACTTCTCTATTCATCATCTCCTACTTCACGCTTCATAGTCCTCAGCCATTTAGGTCTGGGTCTTCCAACTATTCTAGTGCCTTGTGTAGCCTAGCTAAACGTTTAGTGAACTAATCTCTCTTGGGGGTGCGAAGAGCATGTCCAAACCATCTCCATCTACCCTTCACCATGATCTTATCCACATATGGCACTCGAGTAACCTCTCTTACAGTTCCATTTCTAATCCTGTCCTGCCATGTAGACCTGGGTCTTCCAATTCTTCTAGTGCCTTGTGGACCCCAATTGAAAGCTTGGTGAACTAATCTCTCTTTGGGAGTGCAAAGGGCATGCCCAAACCATCTCCATCTACCCCTCATCATGATCTCATCCAGATATGGCAATCGAGTAAGCTCTCTTATAGTTTCATTTCTAATCCTGTCCTGCCATGTAGACCTAGGTCTTCCAATTCATCTAGTGCCTTGTGGACCCCAACTGAAAGCTCGGTGAACTAATCTCTCTTTGGGAGTGCAAAGAGCATGCCCAATCCATCTCCATCTACCCCTCACCATGATCTCATCCACATTTGGCACTCGAGTAAGCTCTTATAGTTTCATTTCTAATCCTGCCCTGCCATGTAGACCTGGATCTTCCAATTCCTCTAGTGCCTTGTGGACCCCAACTGAAAGCTCGGTGAACTAATCTCTCTTTGGGAGTGCAAAGAGCATGCCCAATCCATCTCCATCTACCCCTCACCATGATCTCATCCACATAAGGCGCTCGAATAATCTCTCATACTATTTGGGAGTGCAAAGAGCATGCCCAATCCATCTCCATCAACCCCTCACCATAATCTCATCTACATAAGGCGCTCGAATAATCTCTCATACTCTTTGGGAGTGCAAAGAGCATGCCCAATCCATCTCCATCTACCCCTCACCATGATCTCATCCACATAAGGCGCTCGAATAATCTCTCATACTATCATTTCTAATCGTGTCCTGTCATTTACCACATCCTTCAGCCAAATATATCAACCCTTTTCACACACCTCTGGAGATCTCTCTCATTGCCAGATGTGCAAGCCGACCTTTTTTAGACGTGTAAATACGAGAGATTCTACTCGGCCGCTATTTCTCCACCTCTCGTCGCCACATTACGAGTCTAAAGGGGTTAATTCCAAATTATGGCCTTCGCTCCCCGCATATAAAGAGGCATGTTTGTTTGTGGAGCCATTTGATTCTCTCT
>NC_090726.1:43215332-43220332 GCF_036898095.1 Palaemon carinicauda | reverse complement strand
GATCTATCCAAGCATCGAGCCAAGAGCAAGAAGACAGTCCCACTAACACAAACAAACACAAAACTTGAAACGGAATAAATGATGGCGTTAGAAGAGGTTAAAGAGAGTTTGGGGTTGGCGTAGGGGTTTGATGGATTCACGGGGGAGGGGGTGAGGGTAGGGGGATGAGAAGGAATCCTGGAAGGACGGTGGTGGTGGCTGGAAGGCTCATACAAAACGACGGGTGAAATAGGGCATCAAATTTCATTCCGTTCCATTGGCTGGATCCTGTGTAAACACAGGAGACAGAGAGATGGATTCGCCTTTTCCATCCTTCTTCTCCTTCTTCTCCTCCTCCTTTCGCAAGACCCCAGGTCATTGTCAGTACAAACACTCCAAGGGGACACGGGAAAACGACACTCCATGCTCATGGGAGCCCGTGTTGACACAAGGTCAACCGGTATGTATTAGTTTCTAAAAGGTTCAAGCTGACGATGAGGACGGTCACCTGTGTATTCTTTTAACCCTGTGTATCGACTACCTGCCCTGGATGGCTTCGCTTCGATCGGCATTTCTCTTCTTCCATCACAATGCCTGGACTGGCTTCTGATAGGTTTTTATCAGGAGGATAAGCACCTGTGTGCTTACCTGTACTCTCTCTCTCTCTCTCTCTCTCTCTCTCTCTCTCTCTCTCTCTCTCTCTCTCACTATTGAATATACTTATTAGCTCCGATGATAACTATGACCTCCTATAGCACGGCCGCTCTCTCTCTCTCTCTCTCTCTCTCTCTCTCTCTCTCTCTCTCTCTCTCTCTCTCTACACTTTATATACTTATTGGCCTCTCTCTCACTCTCTCTCTCTCTCTTTCTCTCTCTCATCACTTACTCCACACTGTATATACTTATTGGCCTCTCTCTCATCACTTACTCTACATTGCATATACTGTGCTTATTGCTCTCTCACTCTCTCTCTCCTTGTGTCATCACTTACTCTACACTGTATATACTTATTGGCCTCTCTCTCTCTCTCTCTCTCTCTCTCTCTCTCTCTCTCTCTCTCTCTCTCTCTCTCTCTCTCTCTCTCTAATCACTTACTCTACATTGCATATACTGTGCTTATTGCTCTCTCACTCTCTCTCTCGTTGTGTGTCATCACTTACTCTACACTGTATATACTTATTGGCCTTTCTCTCTCTCTCTCTCTCTCTCTCTAATCACTTACTCTACATTGCATATACTGTGCTTATTGCTCTCTCACTCTCTCTCTCGTTGTGTGTCATCACTTACTCTACACTGTATATACTTATTGGCCTTTCTCTCTCTCTCTCTCTCTCTCTCTCTCTCTCTCTCTCTCTCTCTCTCTCTCTCTCTCTCTCTCTCTAATCGCTTACTCTACATTGCATATACTGCGCTTATTGCTCTCTCACTCTCTCTCTCTCGTTGTGTGTCATCACTTACTCTACACTGTATATACTTATTGGCCTTTTCTCTCTCTCTCTCTCTCTCTCTCTCTCTCTCTCTCTCTCTCTCTCTCTCTCTCTCTCTCTCTCTCTCTCTCTCTCTCTCCCATATACTATTGAAAATACTTATTAGCTCTGATGATAGCTATGACCTCCTGTAGCACGGCCGCTCTCTCTCTCTCTCTCTCTCTCTCTCTCTCTCTCTCTCTCTCTCTCTCTCTCTCTCTCTCTCTCTCTCTCTCGGTGACATCCAAAGAAATATTAATGATAAATTATTCACGACAACTATGCTAGCGTTCGTGAGCTAGGTGGACCAGTAGACTCTAATGCATATCCCAGTGCTCAAATAATATAAGAATCACTGGATACCTGAGAAAAAGGTTTTGGGGTGAAATATCATTTAATAAACTTATGATTAACCGTTATTAACAGAACTGACTATTGCAACTAGGATAAAATTTACCCGAAGTAGAACTTAGGTTGGAAAATATAAAAGAAATCATAATAAACTTATGATTAACTGTGTTATTAACAGAACAGACTATTGCAACTAGAATAAAATTTACCCGAAGTAGAACTCGAATTGAAAAATATAAAAAAGAAATCATAATAAACTTATGATTAACTGTGTTATTAACAGAACAGACTATTGCAACTAGAATAAAATTTACCCGAAGTAGAACTCGAGTTGAAAAATATAAAAAAAGAAATCATAATAAACTTATGATTAACCGTTATTAACAGAACAGACTATTGCAACTAGAATAAAATTTACCCGAAGTAGAACTCGAGTTGAAAAATATAAAAAAGAAATCATAATAAACTTATGATTAACCGTTATTAACAGAACAGACTATTGCAACTAGAATAAAATTTACCCGAAGTAGAACTCGAGTTGAAAAATATAAAAAAGAAATCATAATAAACTTATGATTAACCGTTATTAACAGAACAGACTATTGCAACTAGGATAAAATTTATCCGAAGTAGAACTTAGGTTGGAAAATATAAAAAAGAAATCATAATAAACTTACGATTAACTGTGCTATTAACAGAACAGACTATTGCAAGTAGGATAAAATTTACCCGAAGTAGAACTTCGATTGGAAAATATAAAAAAGAAATCATAATAAACTTATGATTAACTGTGTTATTAACAGAACAGACTATTGCAACTAGAATAAAATTTACCCGAAGTAGAACTCGAGTTGAAAAATATAAAAAAGAAATCATAATAAACTTATGATTAACCGTTATTAACAGAACTGACTATTGCAACTAGGATCAAATTTACCCGAAGTTGAACTCAAGTTATAAAAAAGGGATCAGAATTTCCAAAGTGGTGCACACACTGATAGTATTATCTATGTACTCATTGAACTATATCAGCTACGTATTAAGGTAAGAATGATTTTAAATTATGTGCAATGACTCCTCAAAATTTTATAGGGATTTGCTAATCATTACGTAGGCAACACATTGATTATTATTACTCACCGTGAGCATGACAGGATATATATATATATATATATATATATATATATATATATATATATATATATATATATATATGTGTGTGTGTGTGTGTATATATATATATATATGTGTGTGTGTGTATATATATATACATATATATATACATATATATATATATATATATATATACACATATATATATATATATATATATATATATATATATATATATATATATATATATGCATTTATGTGTGTATACAGTATATAGGTAATACATACACATACATATATATAATATATTTATATGTACATATATATGTATATTTATATACATACATACATATACATGTATATACTGTATATAAATATATATATATATATATATATATATATATATATATATATATATATATATATATATATATATCCTGTCATGCTCAGGGTGAGTAGTAGTAGTCATACCCTGTCAAGAAGGGGTACCCCAGTGGCCACTCTGAAACGACACAAATGGCCGAACAAGCCGTTTGCAATTAGGAAAGGGGGGAGGGGGTGGGAAAGGTTGAATATTTAGATGTCATTTTTGACAGGTTGGGTACACCAGTATAAAAAGAAATACAAAAAAAAAATTAAAGAATATTGAAATATGATAAAATATGAATAAATATGCATTTATATTCCCCCAGCCATTAATGAACCACAGTATAATAAGAAATACTCACAAAAAAAAATTAAAGATTGAAATATGATAAAATATGATAAAATATGATTAAATATGCATTTATATTCCCCCAGACATTAATGAACCACAGTATAAAAAGAAATACTCACAAAAAAATAAAAAAAATAAAGATTGAAATATCATAAAATATGATAAAATATGAATAAATATGCATTCATATTCCCCAAGCCATTAATGAACCACAGTATCAACGTGAAACGCGAAGAGCTATTTAGCCAAAACAGACCATTTTTGTCATTTTTGACGGGTTGAGTACACCAGTATAAAAATAAAATAAAAATAAAAAAATAAAGAATATTGAAATATGATAAAATATGATAAAATATGATTAAACATTCATTTAAATTTCCCCAGCCATAAATGAACCAGAGTATCTACGAGAAACGCGAAGAGCTATTTAGCCAAAACAGACCATTTTTGTCATTTTTGACGGGTTGGGTACACCAGTATAAAAATAAAAAAAAAATTAAAAAAAATAAAGAACATTGAAATATGATAAAATATGATAAAATATGATTAAATATGCATTTATATTCCCCCAGACATTAATGAACCACAGTATAAAAAGAAATCCTCACAAAAAAATAAAAAAATTAAAGATTGAAATATGATAAAATATGATTAAATATGCATTTATATTCCCCCAGCCATTAAAGAACCACAGTATCTACGTGAAACGCGAAGAGCTATTTAGCCAAAACAGACAATTTTTGTCATTTTTGACGGGTTGGGTACACCAGTATAAATATAAAAAAAAATTTAAAAAAATAAAGATTATTGAAATATGATAAAATATGATAAAATATGATTAAATGTGCATTTATATTCCCCCAGCCATAAATGAACCACAGTATCAACGTGAAACGCGAAGAGCTCTTTAGCCAAAACAGACCATTTTTGTCATTTTTGACGGGTTGGGTACACCAGTATAAATATAAAAAAAATTTAAAAAAATAAAGATTATTGAAATATGATAAAATATGATAAAATATGATTAAATATGCATTTATATTCCCCCAGCCATTAAAGAACCACAGTATCTACGTGAAACGCGAAGAGCTATTTAGCCAAAACAGACCATTTTTCCCGTCTTTGTGCCCCTGACAAGGACACTACATTACCAGCCAGCGATATTGATGAAGAGTCCAGACAATCCATTGTTGGGATAGATATCACCAAGACTTATAGGTTCATTGGCTATCTATTAAACGTTCCTTGGTTATCTATTAAAGGTTTTTTGGCTATCTATTAGCGAGTATAGAGGATTCACGATTGATCGGGTCTTATAAGTTGGCATCGTGACTCAAAATGATAAGGTATTTAATGGTTTAGAAGGTTTAAAT
>NC_090726.1:43192832-43205332 GCF_036898095.1 Palaemon carinicauda | reverse complement strand
CGGTAGACTCCCACTGAGTATCGACCTCAGACTCATTCATTTATTTACATTCGAATGAGACCCAAGAACAACACTCAACAACAAGACACTGAGTAAACACGTCTTAGTAGTATCTTTTTAAGTCATCTCTTTGCATGCTGAATGTGAAGGAGGTATGATAGAAAGGCTTTCCTCATTGGGCTATTTTCCCCTGTTGGAGCCCTTGGGCTTATGGCATCATGCTTTTGATAATAATAATAATGATAATAATAATAATAATAATAATAATAATAATAATAACAATAATAATAATAATAATAAATCATAAAAATAATAATAATAATAATAATACTAATAATAATAACAACAGCAATAATGATAATAATAACAACAACAACAACAATAATAATAATAAATAATAATAAATAATAATAATAATAAAAATGAATGATAGAAATTATAATAATAATAATAATAATAATAATAATAATAATAATAATAATAATAATAATAACAGCAATAATGATAATAATAATAACAACAACAACAACAACACTAATAATAATAATAATAATAATAATAATAATAATAATAATAATAAATAAAAATAATAATAATAAATAATAATAATAATAATAATAATAATATTTAGGATTGAGAACTTGCATCATCATGCAGATGAGGAATGATAGAAATACTTTCCTCACTGGGCTATTTTTCCTTGTTGAAGCCCTTGGGCTTATAGCTTCATGTTTTTCCAACTAGGGTTATAGTTTAGCTTTTGACAATAATAATAATAATAATAATAATAATAATAATAATAATAATAATAATAATAATAATAATAATAACAATAAAAAGAAGTGATAGAAAAATTAAAAAGATTTGAAAAAAGAATTAGTGATTCGAAGGAAGAAACAAGTGTAATGAGAATAAGCTGAACAACAAAAGAAAAGAACAAAATTCGCAATAAAATAATCAGAAAATGAAGAGTGAAAGGAGAATTAGAAAGATTTGATGAATAAAGCGAGTGATATTAGAAAAAGATTAATAAAAAAAATCTGTAAGATAATGTTACAAAAGTCCACATTTTAAGCTACACACGATATAAATCATTCAATACATTTTAAGCTAAACCCGATATAAATCGTTCAACACATTTTAAGCTACACCCGATATAATCATTCTACACATTTTAAGCTACACCCGATATAAATCATTCTACTCATTTTAAGCTACACCCGATATAAATCACTCTACACAGTTTCAGCTACACTCGATATAAATCACTCTACACAGTTTCAGCTACACCCGATATATTCATTCTACACATTTTAAGCTACACCCGATATAAATCATTCTACTCATTTTAAGCTACACCCGATATAAATCACTCTACACAGTTTCAGCTACACCCGATATAAATCACTCTACACAGTTTCAGCTACACCCGATATAAATCACTCTACACAGTTTCAGCTACACCCGATATAAATCACTCTACACAGTTTCAGCTACACCCGATATAAATCACTCTACACAGTTTCAGCTACACCCATATAAATCACTCTACACCGTTTCAGCTACACCCGATATGAATCATTCTACACAGTTTCAGCTTCACCCGATATATTCCTTCTACACATTTTAAGCTACAACCGATATAAATTATTCTATTACATTTTAAGCTACACCCGATATGAATCATTCTACACATTTTAAGCTAAACCCGATACAAATCATTCTACACATTTAAAGCTGCACCCGATATAAATCGTTCTACACAGTTTCAGCTACACCCGATATAAATCACTCTACACAGTTTCAGTTACACCCGATATAAATCTTTCTACACAGTTTCAGCTACACCCAATATAAATCATTCTACACAGTTTCAGCTACACCCGATATGAATAATTCTACACATTTTAAGCTACACCCGATATAAATCGTTCTACACATTTTAAGCTACACCCGATATAAATCACTCTACACAGTTTCAGCTACACCCGATATAAATCATTCTACACTGTTTCAGCTAAACCCGATATGAATCATTCTACACAGTTTCAGCTAAACCCGATATAAATCACTCTACACAGTTTCAGCTACACCCGATATAAATCATTCTACACAGTTTCAGCTAAACCCGATATAAATCATTCTACACAGTTTCAGCTAAACCCTATATAAATCACTCTACACAGTTTCAGCTACACCCGATATAAATCACTCTACACAGTTTCAGCTACACCCGATATAAATCACTCTACACAGTTTCAGCTACACCCGATATGAATCATTCTGCACATTTTAAGCTACACCAGATATAAATCATTCTACACATTTTAAGCTGCACCCGACATAAGTCATTCTACACATTTTAAGCTACACCCGATATAAGTCATTCTACACATTTTAAGCTACACCCGATATAAATCGTTCTACACATTTTAAGCTACACCCGATATAAGTCATTCTACACATTTTAAGCTATACCAGATATAAATCATTCTACACATTTTAAGCTACACCCGATATAAATCATTCAACACAGTTTCAGTTACACCCGATATAAATCATTCTACACAGTTTCAGCTACACCCGATATAAATCATTCTACACAGTTTCAGCTAAACCCGATATAAATCATTCTACACAGTTTCAGCTAAACCCGATATAAATCACTCTACACAGTTTCAGCTACACCCGATATAAATCACTCTACACAGTTTCAGCTACACCCGATATGAATCATTCTGCACATTTCAAGCTACACCAGATATAAATCATTCTACACATTTTAAGCTGCACCCGACATAAGTCATTCTACACATTTTAAGCTACACCCGATATAAGTCATTCTACACATTTTAAGCTACACCCGATATAAATCGTTCTACACATTTTAAGCTACACCCGATATAAGTCATTCTACACATTTTAAGCTATACCAGATATAAATCATTCTACACATTTTAAGCTACACCCGATATAAATCATTCAACACAGTTTCAGCTACACCCGATATGAATAATTCTACACATTTTAAGCTACACCCGATATAAAACATTCTACGTATACATTTTAAGCTACACCCGATATAAATCATTCTACATAGTTTCAGCTACACCCGATATGAATAATTCTACACATTTTAAGCTACACCCGATATAAAACATTCTACGTATACATTTTAAGCTACACCCGATATAAATCATTCTACATAGTTTCAGCTACACCCGATATGAATAATTCTACACATTTTAAGCTACACTCGATATAAAGAATTCTACACATTTTAAGCTACACCCTATATGAAGAATTCTACACTATGAAACAAAGTGAGAGAAATGAGTCATTATGAATAAACAAAACATACATAATGAATAAAAAAGACAGACGTACCTCGCAACATGACTAAGGCATCGTGGAAACAAAAGACTGAGCACGGGCGGGAGGAGATGATGGTTACTGTATAATGTTAAAACAATATGCAAATGGACACGCGAAGAATATCTCTCTCTTGATAAGACATTTGATCGGAGGCAGGCAGGCAAGCGTGCGCTAGCTCGCCATTCTCTCTCTCTCTCTCTCTCTCTCTCTCTCTCTCTCTCTCTCTCTCTCTCTCTCTCTCACTTTTCTGTCTGTCTGTGTCAGTCTCTCTCTCTCTCTCTCTCTCTCACTTTTCTGTCTGTCTGTGTCAGTCTCTCTCTCTCTCTCTCTCTCTCTCTCTCTCTCTCTCTCTCTCTCTCTCTCTCACACACACTTTTCTGTCTGTGTTTGTCTGTCTCTCTTCCTCCCTCTCTGTCTCACTTTCCTATCTCACTTTTCTGTCTTTCTATTTGTCTCTCATTTTCCTGCCTCTGTCTCTCTCTCTCTCTCTCTCTCTCTCTCTCTCTCTCTCTCTCTCTCTCTCTAGACCCTAGGGGGCTATACAAGCATGGAATTATTTAGATACAATTAAAGGTTTAAAGGTCGCTCATGAATGGCAGAGGCAAGGGACAATGCCTTAGAGACTGATCATATATACATATGATCAGCGCTAAAGCCCCGCTCTCCACCCAAGCTAGAACCAAAGAGGGTCAGGCAATGGCTACTAATTCACTCAGCAGATAGAACTATAGGTTCCCCCAAACACCCCACATCCTTAGCTCACAAGGATGGTGGAGTTGCAGCGGCCAAAGGAACTAACGAGTTAGAGCGGGATTGCAACCCCAATCGGGCAGTTACCTATTTGGGACGTTATCAAATAGGCCACCACATATGCAAATGGAACATTAATAATATGAATGTGACAAAAATAGCTCCATTCATAGTATGGCCAAGGGCGAATTCACACAGTCAAAGGCTATGGCACCACCCAAGACTAGAGAACAATGGAACATCCCTAGTTGGAAAAGCTGGATGCCATAAGCCCCAGGACTCCAACCGGGAAAATGGCCTAGTGAAGAAAGGAAATAAATAAACAAATAGAATAGTGTACTAGGTATACCCTCAAGCAAGAGAACATTACCTCAAGATAGTGAATTCACCATGTTATTATTATTATTATTATTATTATTATTATTATCATTATTATTAATAAATGCTATTATCAAATGCTAAACTACAACCCTAGTTGGAAAAGCAGGATGCTATAAGCCCAAGGGTCCCAATAGGGAAAATAGCCCAGTGAGGAAAGGAAATAAGGAAAAATAAAATATATTAAGAATAGTAACATCATCAAAATAAATATTTCCTATATAAACTAGAAAAACTTTATCAAAACAAGAGGAAGAGAAACTAGATAGAACAGTGTGCCCGACTGTACCCTCAAGCAAGATAACTCTAACCCAAGACAGTGGAAGACCATGGTGCAGAGGCTATGGCACTACCCAAGACTAGAGAACATTGGTTTGATTTTGGAGTGTCCTACCAGAAGAGCTAAAGAGTATAAATCATGCTCGAATCTATGGATCATAATTTCACATTTAGCCATCGTCTTTCACAGCCAATGTTTCACTGAGGCTCTTTCGTCCTGGGAAAATGTTTCCCTGAGGCTCTTTCGTCCTGGGAAAATGTTTCCCTGAGGCTCTTTCGTCCTGGGAAAATGTTTCCCTGAGGCTCTTTCGTCCTGGGAAAATGTTTCCCTGAGGCTCTTTCGTCCTGAGAAAATGTTTCCCTGAGGCTCTTAAACGGAAATTAGTATTTCTTACGTTTGTTTATTAGTATATTTATATATGTATTTATTGAAGTAAGGAGGACTTTTCTCTTAAACTATTAAAATAACTAGTTAAATTACATTTATATGCTTGGTACCATCTAAGTCCTGCTTGCTTACTACGAGCTAAGTAATTAGCTAACAAGCCTGCTAATCACGCCATTTTCTCTTTACTTGGGAGGTTCATGGATATACCCAAGTCAGTCTGGCCTAGCATACCATACCGTCCATATCTTCACTGGCAGTATTTCGGCACGAAGATTTGAGCTGCTAGATTCGTGCTACAAGATTTTTATTATTGAATTTGTGCTGTGCTGGTATTTTACCGTACGATGTTTGGGTTGAGCAATTCAAGTGTTTCCGCATTGACGAAGTTATTCAACATGAGCTAACTTCCCTTAATTTGGACTCTGAGCTTCCTCCGACATGAAACTTTAAACTTCGAGGGCATTCGACTCGTCTCATAGCTTGCATGGATAAAGGTGAGAACCAAGCATTGTTAGGGGTTTCTAAATGTTTAATGGTAATCATTATCCGTTGCCTTAAGCCTTCAAAGCACCAATATAAAAATAGATTCCTTCCTCTCTGATAGATATATATATTGTGTACTATTAAACTAATTGTGATATTTGTACAATACTTTCGCTTAGGTATAATTGGTGAAGCTAGGTCGTCCTGGGTTATCATCCTGCGTTCATCTTTCTTATTTATATTATTGGTAAGACTTTATATTAGATTTAATTCGAAGGGTGAATGTTATATTGAATACATTATGCAAAATTATATTGCTTATATTTATAGCTTCAGGACAGTGTTTGATGTCGGAATGTATTTCATTTTCCAGGATATCATTTATCCATATGTTTAATTGAAGTGGCTTAGTCCGAGGATAAATTCCCTGTTTCTTACATTGGCGAGCACTTCCAACATTATCGGTAATGGCTTATTAGGTTTATATAGATCATATATGCAATTTACGATTTATTCATATATACGTTGTTCAAATTGGATTTATATAATTTCCTTTCTTTTATTATATTTTGATATATTCCTTTTTGTTGTTTATACAGGTGAGGTTGGAAAAGCTGAAAGTAGTTTGGAAATTACCCCTAGTTATAACCACCTTCAAGCAATCGGAATAGACCATTTATTGCATTTTTACTTCTCTGAAATGTTTATAATAAATTTGGTGAATTGTTTTGAAGAGTTTTCCTAACTACCATTGTAGAATGTTCGAGTTTCAGCTTATGGCGCCCAACGTGGGGCATTGATGGAGACTGCCGAATTTGCCGGAGTAAATTTCTTGTGTTTAAGGGTTGCTCAGAGTCCAATAATTAATTTTCTTTTCTAGCTCGTTATATTTTGTTAATTATGAATAAGTTACAGGTATTTGTAGGTCAGCGGAAGACTATTAGGAAAAAGGTCACTGAATGTTTTAATAATGTTAATAATTATGATTCCTTTAATCCTTCTGAGCGTTTGTCTGAGAGAGCTATTCTCTTACACTATAAGGAAAAGTTGTCTGATCTCGATAGTAAGATTCTAACTGAGAAATTCTTTAATAGAGAAACTGTAGTTGAGGCTGATTTGGAAACTGAATTAAATTCCTGTCAAGATTATTTGGATAAAATTGAAAGGTTATTGCCCTTGCTTGATGTTTCTGAAAATCCTCGTTCTAATGTAACTGATACTGCTAGAAGCTTGCTTAAGCAGCCCACAGCTCCTCTTCCAAAATTTAGTAGTAGAGAAGGGGAAGATTTTTTAAGGTTCATAACCGAGTTTGAAAACACAACCAGTGCATTTAGTTATCCAGATAGGGATTTATTGCTTTTACTAAAACAGCAAATAGATGGTAGGGCTAAGTATTTGTTGTATAGCTTAGAAGCTGACAAGCAATCTTATAAAGATGCCAAAGAGTTGTTGGTTTCAGCTTTTGCTTCTAAAGAAGCTAGAATAAATTCTACCATCCAGAAATTGTTGAATCTTAAGCTTGGAGAGAACGATGATCCTTTCATATATATCTCAAATCTGAGAACTATTTGTGAGGCTGTTAGGACATTAAAAATTGATGCTAATGAGTTTACAAGGTTTTTTGCTTGGCGTGGTATTAATGATAATTTCAAGAGTCACTTGGTTCAAATCACCACGAAAACTCACCCCTCTTTGGATGATATTCTCGATAATTTTTTTAATGCTAGTGAGAGGTACGAAAGTACTAAAGGTAAAACTCCTCAAGAGATTAAGTTTAGAAATAAGTTCAGAAATACTCCTGTTAAAGACAGTACTGATAGTTTGGCCATTAAAACTAAAGTAATGGAAAGTAAATCTTCTGTACCAAACTGTCTCCTTTGTAGTAGAAGTGATAGTAAGGAAACTAATCATTATGTTAATAAATGTCAGAAATTCTCTACTCCTGCAGAAAAAGTTCACATAATTGAGTCTTTCGGAGGTTGTGTAAAATGTGGAATGTTAAACCATATGTCTAGCGAGTGTAGGTTTAGGTTTAAAAAGCGTTGCATAAATTGTAATGGTTATCACATGAGTTACCTTTGTGTGTCAGAATCTGCAAGGGATGGATCATCTCGGACTAATAAACTTAATTCTAATGCCAAACAGGAGGCTAGCAGTGGAGTTGCTGTAACACACCAGTACTCGACGAATTCCATATTGCCCACATTTACTTTTTCTCTTGAGGGCAATGATAGTGTCTATAGGGGTTTGAAGGACAGCGGTTCTCAGAGTACATTTGTGTCTGCTAGATTAGCAAATTCGCACAATTTTAAAATTGTTCACTCAAACATTGAGCTCACTGTCAAGGGCTTTAATGAGAGTAAAAGGTACTGTACTAAAGTTATTAAGATGCCTCTTAGGATTGGAGATTCAGTAGAGCATATTTTGGCAATTGTGGTTCCGGATATAAGCATTAATTTGGAGTTACCCTTTCTTGGTGAACTTGTTGAAGCTGTGCACAGTAAAGGGTTAGTTCTTGCTGATAAATTGTTGAATAGTAATTTGAGGAAAATTGATAATGTGCATGTTTTGCTGGGCACAGATTCTTTCAGTTGCTTAACGGGAAAAGAGATACTGATTGGTAATGTGAGTCCTTCTGTGTACATTGAATCTAAGGTAGGAATAATGCTCACTGGTAATATTGAAGCTTTGCTTGCCAATTTCAGAGGTACAGATGGGGGATTGGGAGCTTGTTTATCAGTAAGTAAGGAAGCTAATTGTTCTAATATCCATGTTTATAGCAATTCTTTTTTTCTTAGCAATAGTGTTGATATTTTGGAAGAGAATTGCCTATCAGGGTTTACTACTAATACATTTTTTTCAGTCCTTAATGATAAGGGTGATATTTTGGAGGGACAATTGCAGCGTGCCACTGATCAAATTCTCGAATCTGAGTGCAAATATTTCTTGAATTATGATCAAACGAATTATTGTGAAACTAATACAGACCTTGACGAAAAGTTAACTGAATTTACTTTAAAACAGATTAGTAGAAGATCTGACGGAAGGATAGAAGTTCCTTTGTCATGGAATACCAAAGTGTCTCATTTACTTTCTAAAAATGAGGTTTTATCTAAGCTCATACTTAAGTCAAACCTTAAGAAGCTCAGGAAGAATGAAGGTCATTTACAATTAGTTGATCAAACTTTTAAAGAGCAGATTAAGTTGGGTATCATTGAGCCAATATATGATTTAGAGGTTTACAAGGCTGAACATCCCTACTTCTCTTTTTTGCCTCATATGCCTATTTTTAAGCTAGACAGAGAGTCGACTAAATGTAGGGTAGTGTTTTTGTCTAATCTCAAGGAATCTTCTAAAAGCACATCTTTATCACATAACCAGTGTATGTTTTCAGGACCTATTTTGAATCAGAAATTGTCATCATCTTTCCTTAATTTACGGTTTGATAATTATTTGTTAGTTTTTGATTTGCAGAAGGCGTTTAATATGCTTGCTTTAAGTGAAGCTGACCAAGCTAGATTACTGTTTTACTGGTACAAGAATGTTAGTAAGGGAGATTTTTCCTTGGTTGCATTTAAGAATGTTAGGCTTCCGTTTGGATTGAGATGCAGCCCATTTTTACTTATGATATCTCTGTATTACATATTAGTTGCACAAGCATCTGACCAGTCAATGTTGTCTGAATTGAAGCATTCAATATATTCACTTATATATATGGATAATGGAGCTGTCACTTTCAATGATTCAGAGAGTTTACATTGGGCTTATAAACAGATTCCATGTATTTTTGAGCCATACAATTTTAAGGTTCAACAGATTGTCACTAATGATAGGGATTTACAGGATGTAATTGATGCAGAGAATAGAGTAGTCACTCCTGAAATAAATAAACTGTTCGGTCTAACATGGGATAGGTACTCTGATGAGATATTTACAAAGCCCATTAATCTAAATGCTGAAGCTAAGACTAAAAGGTCCATATTGCAAACTATTGCTTCCCAGTTCGATATCTTTGGATTTAATATGCCATTATTTAACAGGTGTAGATTATTTATGCATAAATTACAGTGTCGAAAGAAACTTGGATGGGATCAAATACTATCTCAGGAGTTGCAGAAGGAATGGCAAAATATTTCAAAGCAGTGTAACAGAGCAGCACCTTTACGTATTTCTAGATCTGTTGGTCCTCGTAATGGTGAATATAGTATTGTAGTGTTTACAGATGCCAGTCGTGATATATATGGATGTGTCCTTTATTTGCTTCATAATGAGTCTAATAAGCTTAGCTTCGTTCATGCCAAAAATAGGCTAGTTAATAAACAGCTAGATGGCAAGTCGATACCAGCCCTTGAGTTAAATGCAATAAGTTTAGGAGTAGAATGTGCTATGGAAATTTTCAATGACTTATCTGGGTCACATTGCATGAAGCCTCTACAGATTGTGAATATAACTTTATATACAGATTCCATTTGTGCTTTACATTGGCTTAATGCATCTTCATCTAAACTAGATAAAATGAATAAACACACAACATTTGTTCGCAACAGGATTCATAATATTCAGAGAAAGTGTGAAATGTTTCCTGTCACTTTTAAATTTGTTTCTGGTAAGGCAAATCCTGCAGATTTGGTGACAAGATGTGTGTCGTATAATCAGCTCATGAATTCAAATTATTTTTCAGGACCTAGTTTGGATGAAGCCAATATTCCAGAGCTATCAGTCACAATACCAGCATTTGAAATTGGTGAAGAGAGCAATTGTTCCCATGGTCTTTCTGTGCTTTTGTCCAGTGCGGAGCCTCTCATTGATATTAACAGGTTTTCCAGTTTTAGGAGACTAGTGCTAGTATATCGGAGAGTTTTGATGTGTGTCCAGAAATGGAAAGTTAGAGCAGGGTTGAAGTGTGATAATGACGATTTTAGTACTCCCTACTTTGTTCAAGCCCTTAATTTATTGATATCTTTTGAGCAGAAGAAATATTTTTCTGAAGTTTTTGAATATTTCAGTCAAGTTAATGTGCCTATTAAAGACATTCCTTCTATTGTGACAAAGTTTAACATATTTTTTGATGAGCAAGGTTTGCTTAGAGTAAGAAGTAAATTTAAGAAGTGGTATTTAAACAAAGATAACAAGTTTCCCATTCTACTGCCTAATGATAGTTATCTCACAAGACTTATTATAATGAATGCTCATGATAAATTACTTCATTCTGGTAGTTATGCCGTATTGACCGAATTAAGAAGAAATTATTTCATACCCAAACATTTTTCTACTGTTAAGAAAGCTTTGAAGCAGTGTGTTCATTGCCGTCGGTTCAATAGTCGTAGCATTAAACTTAATCAGAATTCCTATAGAGATTTCCGTTGTAATCCACCTAATGTACCTTTTGCCAATATATTTATAGATTATCTTGGTCCATTTTCAGTTAAAGTTAGTGGTGGGACACATAAAGTATGGTTATTATGTTTGACTTGTACTTGGTCTAGAGCAATTAATATGAAGATAGTTAAAACTTTAAATGTAAGTGAATTCTTAAGAGCTTTTCAGATGCATTGCTTGGAGTATGGGATCCCTCAGTTGTGCATTAGTGATCAGGGATCGCAGCTTGTAGCCGGAGCTAATATTATTACATCGTTTATCAGGGATCCAGAAACTTTACTTTATTTTGAAGAAAATAATGTTGCCCCTCTTTCCTTTCAACAATATTCCAAAGGTGCTAGTCAGTTGGGATCTATGGTTGAGGTGTGCGTTAAAATGGTAAAAAGGTTAATTTTTGGAGCAATAAAGAATAACATTTTATCCTATTCGGATTTTGAATTTTTAGTATGTAATGTGATCCATCTCGCTAATAGACGTCCCATAGCTTTTAAGGAAGTTGTTAGAAATGATAGTGAAGATTCTCTTCCTGAACCAATCACCCCTGAACATTTGATCAGAGGGTATGAGCTGTCTTCCTTAAATTTGATTCCTGAATTGCAGAGCATTCCACAGGATCCAGATTTTGATTCCAGAGACATAGAGAGGAGTTACCAGGGGTTGTGCAAGGTTAAAGAAAATCTTAATAATATTTATCATAATGAGTTTTTAGGTAATTTATTATATCAAGCTATTGACCGAAAGGACAGGTATCGTCCGGTTTCTCATGCATTGATAAAGCCAGGAGATGTAGTACTTGTGAAGGAGGAACATACTAAAAGGAATAATTATCCCCTAGGATTAGTTCGCGAAGTTGTAAGTAATGATTTGGGAGAGGTGACACAAGTAACTGTACTGAAAGGGAAAACTAAAAAGATTAGTAAGTTACATGCAAGTCAAATAATTCCTTTCCTTGAGATTAATACTACTGATGATGTAGTTTGTAATACTGATAATAAGAATGTTCCTGGTGCTGATAGAAAGAAAATTTCCTCGCGGCCTAAAAGAAAAGCTGCTACGGTAAGTGAGGAAAGAACAAGAAAAATTTTGCTCTAATTTCATATGTTCATTTACAGCGATGAAGATTTTTTACCTTTGAAAAATCTTCATCCTCTTCCGTGGACTAAACGGAAATTAGTATTTCTTACGTTTGTTTATTAGTATATTTATATATGTATTTATTGAAGTAAGGAGGACTTTTCTCTTAAACTATTAAAATAACTAGTTAAATTACATTTATATGCTTGGTACCATCTAAGTCCTGCTTGCTTACTACGAGCTAAGTAATTAGCTAACAAGCCTGCTAATCACGCCATTTTCTCTTTACTTGGGAGGTTCATGGATATACCCAAGTCAGTCTGGCCTAGCATACCATACCGTCCATATCTTCACTGGCAGTATTTCGGCACGAAGATTTGAGCTGCTAGATTCG
>NC_090726.1:43185332-43187832 GCF_036898095.1 Palaemon carinicauda | reverse complement strand
ATTAAAAAATCAAAACTTTGTGATTAAACCATTTAATATGTAAAATTAGCAACAAGACATACTATTCCCTTTCATAAAATAATTTAAATTTGCTGAAAGAACAAATCAAAACTACATGAGGTTTTAAAAACAGAACATATTGAATAAGTTTTTATTAAATGTAAAAAATCAATTTTTTTAAAAAATTCTCTTAAAAATAATATTAAGGAGAGCTACCAATAAGTTTTTTTTTTATCAAGCCATTCTAATAACTAAAACCAGAAAAAAAGAAAAACTATTCCTTAATTACTATTATTATTATTATCATAATTATTATAATTATTATTATTATGATTATTATCATTATTATCATCATTATTATTATTACAAGCTACGCTATAACCCTAGTTGGGAAAGCAAGATGCTATAAGCCCAAGGGCTCCAACAGGAGGAAAAAATAGCTCAGTGAGGTAAAGGAAACAAGGAAATAAATAAAAATGACACTGCTAAAAAAATAATAAAAAGTACACGAAGGTTTTTAAAAAAAAATACCCCAAAAAATTCACTATACCATTAAACAATTTCCATACAGGTTTGTTTAGGGTCCCAGTCAAAACACAATTATGATTACATCTTTGCATTGGAAATTATTTATGCAAACAAATCTTCACTCACCCCAATGGAAAGCACACTAGCGAATCCGTGGCGCCACAAAGCCACAGCATCGTGTGGCGGGGATGTGGTCTCCATAGGTTTCCATTGTTTTCAAGTTTTGCCGCGCAAACTAGCGACTGTGGCAAGCGTCTGTGGCTCATCCCCGCCACAGGCGTGGCGTGGCTTTGTGGCGCCACAGAGTCGCTAGTGTGCTCCCGGCCAAACGACTGTTGACAAAAATTCCGAATACTTTACGGCAATTAAAAATCTTGAGTGCAAGACACGAAGTTTTACTGACTGTGAATGTGCTCGAAAGGAGAACATTTACACATTGTTCAACTTAGTTTACTTTATGTTCACAAAGAGGAAATACTTCATGCTAAATGTTTTCACCAAGCATACATGGAAATACAGGTGAATGTTATGTATATATACATGTACACATTGTGTTACATATATATATATATATATATATATATATATATATATATATATATATATATATATATATATATATATATATATTTATACTTTATATATAATATATATAATATATATATATATATATATATTTATATATATATATATATATATATATATACATATATATATATATATATATATATATATATATATATATATATATATATATATATAATAAACACACATATATATACATACATTAGATGTGTATACATATACACATATATACATATATATAAACACACATATATATACATACATTATATGTGTATACATATACACATATATACATATATATACCCACATAATATATAGAAATATATATATATATATATAATATATATATATATATATATATATATATATATATATATATATATATATATATATAATATAATATATATATATATATATATATATATATATATATATATATATATATATATATATATATATATATATATATATTAATTTATTTTACACACAGCAGACCTCCACCACGGCAGCTTATTCCTCGAAACCAGCTTGCCTTTCCCAGAATCAATATAGACGGTAGGTGTAATTGAATTCTATGTGACAATCAGGTGCTAACTTGGGGGCTAAGTTTAGGGTCATTCGGTCAACTTTTGCTCGACCTTGACCTTGACCTTTGACCTAGGACTTTCAAAATTGAAACACTTCCAACGTCTTATCATAACAGATAATCACTGAAAGTTTCATTACTCTATGAGGTAAAATTGTGGCCAGGAAGTTGTTCACATGCCATGTGCAAACTTGGAATTAAGCTTAGGGTTAAATCAGTAGAATTTTTGTTCGACATTGACCTTTGACCTAAGACTTTCTAATCACAACACGGGTCACCATCACCATTAATCCCTGAAAGTTTCACTACTGTATACATAGTATTGTGGCTAGGGAAGTTGCTCACAAACAAAGAACCTACAAACAGTGGGTGAAAACATAACCCTCCTCCCAACGTAACTGGCGAGGTTAAAATCAACGAACAAACGATTACGATGTAAAACGAATCGTGAGAAACAAAGAAACAACAGAAGCGAAATGACTTCACCCTGTTGGATTTGCTCGATCTGAAAAGTAAAATGCCCGGTTGATATTTGCCCAAATTACCAGCTGGTTCTCTGTCCAAATTGACCGCAAAAATATATCTGGAAAAACATGGCCCCTTGAGACATCTCGTCATGTTTGCTCTTTCCGTCAAACACACCACCGCCAACGTCTATGACACTTCTTGGCTGCTGCTGCTTCTTCCATCGCTTCAAACTCGCGCTCTTCTGAAGGGGGACTTTTCTTCTTGGATTCTTCCCTTCACTGAAACTCGCGCTCTTCTGACGGGGGACGTTTTCTTCTTGGATTCTTCCTTCAC
>NC_090726.1:43162335-43174835 GCF_036898095.1 Palaemon carinicauda | reverse complement strand
ATATCACCAGCATGTGAAGGGCCTCATTGATATCATAGATTTCTAAACTGCACGGTTTTTTATCTGCGCGGACAGAACCGTTCAGTATCAATCTACTCTGGAACAGCGCAGGTTAGCAGTACACGCGTTTAGCATATCACCAGCATGTGAAGGGCCTCATTGATATCATAGATTTCTAAACTGCACGGTTTTTTATCTGCGCGGACAGAACCGCTCAGTATCAATCTACTCTGGAACAGCGCAGGTTAGCAGTACACGCGTTTAGCATATCACCAGCATGTGAAGGGCCTCATTGATATCATAGATTTCTAAACTGCACGGTTTTTTATCTGCGCGGACAGAACCGCTCAGTATCAATCTACTTTGGAACAGCGCAGGTTAGCAGTACACGCGTTTAGCATATCACCAGCATGTGAAGGGCCTCATTGATATCATAGATTTCTAAACTGCACGGTTTTTTATCTGCGTGGACAGAACCGCTCAGTATCAATCTACTCTGGAACAGCGCAGGTTAGCAGTACACGCGTTTAGCATATCACCAGCATGTGAAGGGCCTCATTGATATCATAGATTTCTAAACTGCACGGTTTTTTATCTGCGCGGACAGAACCGCTCAGTATCAATCTACTCTGGAACAGCGCAGGTTAGCAGTACACGCGTTTAGCATATCACCAGCATGTGAAGGGCCTCATTGATATCATAGATTTCTAAACTGCACGGTTTTTTATCTGCGCGGACAGAACCGCTCAGTATCAATCTACTCTGGAACAGCGCAGGTTAGCAGTACACGCGTTTAGCATATCACCAGCATGTGAAGGGCCTCATTGATATCATAGATTTCTAAACTGCACGGTTTTTTATCTGCGCGGACAGAACCGCTCAGTATCAATCTACTCTGGAACAGCGCAGGTTAGCAGTACACGCGTTTAGCATATCACCAGCATGTGAAGGGCCTCATTGATATCATAGATTTCTAAACTGCACGGTTTTTTATGTGCGCGGACAGAACCGCTCAGTATCAATCTACTCTGGAACAGCGCAGGTTAGCAGTACACGCGTTTAGCATATCACCAGCATGTGAAGGGCCTCATTGATATCATAGATTTCTAAACTGCACGGTTTTTTATGTGCGCGGACAGAACCGCTCAGTATCAATCTACTCTGGAACAGCGCAGGTTAGCAGTACACGCGTTTAGCATATCACCAGCATGTGAAGGGCCTCATTGATATCATAGATTTCTAAACTGCACGGTTTTTTATCTGGGCGGACAGAACCGCGCGGTATCAATCTACTCTGGAACAGCGCGGGTTAGCAGTACACGCGTTTAGCATATCACCAGCATGTGAAGGGCCTCATTGATATCATAGATTTCTAAACTGCACGGTTTTTTATCTGCGCGGACAGAACCGCGCGGTATCAATCTACTCTGGAACAGCGCGGGTTAGCAGTACACGCGTTTAGCATATCACCAGCATGTGAAGGGCCTCATTGATATCATAGATTTCTAAACTGCACGGTTTTTTATCTGGGCGGACAGAACCGCGCGGTATCAATCTACTCTGGAACAGCGCGGGTTAGCAGTACACGCGTTTAGCATATCACCAGCATGTGAAGGGCCTCATTGATATCATAGATTTCTAAACTGCACGGTTTTTTATCTGGGCGGACAGAACCGCGCGGTATCAATCTACTCTGGAACAGCGCGGGTTAGCAGTACACGCGTTTAGCATATCACCAGCATGTGAAGGGCCTCATTGATCTTCATTAATTTCTGATCCGCGCGGTTTTGTATCCGCGCGGTATCAGTCTACTCTTTAAGCAAGCCTCACGGTTACATCAAACCCCTGACTGGCATCCTGCTTTGTGCAACAGTTGGAAATCTGCCAAATATTAACAAAAATCGTATTTGGTCATAACTTTCCTTCTCAATATGATTGAAATACTACATCGATACCAGATAAAATGTTAATTTCTTGCCTGTGGTAAAGGTCCTTTTTTAAGTGCTGTTTCATACCGCCCATTTTGCCAAATCATCAGCGCTGAACTGCCAAGTCATGTAACATCTCACGTCAAACTCACTAATTCTACCGGTTTCTTTTCATCTGTATTTACTAGCATTACATCCTGCACTGAAAGACCGTTTAAATCTTTTTCTACAACATCTGTAAAAGACATTTTTAAATCCTCCAACAAAACTACCAAAGCCAATTTCATAATGGTGAATCTAATGACTTTTAGAGGAAACAGAAATATGTCACCACATAATTTATTGCAAACGTTTCGATATTTATTATTATTATCATTATCATTACTAGCCAAGCTACAACCCTATGTGGAAAAGCAAGATACTATAAGCCCAAGGGCTCCAACAGGGAAAAGTAGCCCAGTGAGGAAAGGAAATAAGGAAATAAATAAATGATGAGAATAAATTAACAATTCTAAAAACAGTAACAACGTCAAAACAGATATGTCCTATATACACTATTAACAACGTCAAAAACATCTATGTCATATATAAACTATAAAAAGACTCATGTCAGCCTGGTCAACATAAAAACATTTGCTCCTACTTTGAACTTTTGAAATTCTACTGATTCAACTACCCGATTAGGAAGATCATTCCACAACTTGGTAACAGCTGGAATAAAACTTCTAGAATACTGTGTAGTATTGAGCCTCATGATGGAGAAGGCCTGGCTATTAGAATTAACTGCCAGCCTAGTATTACGAACAGGATAAAATTGTCCAGGGAGATTTGAATGTAAAGTGCTCCTTAAAAGTAAAAGAAACAATACCATTTTCCATTAAAAAATTATATAAAATAAATAATTTATTAAAAAATACATACAAATTACATATAAAAATATGACTTTTAAATATGCTCCTTCACCACTAGCTCTCAACACCAGCTTATTATTATTATTATTATTATTATTATTATTATCCAAGCTACAATCCTAGTTGGAAAAGCAAGATGCTATAAGCCCAGGGGCACCAACAGGGAAAAATAGCCCAGTGAGGAAAGGAAACAAGGACAAATAAATTATTATTATTATTATTATCCAAGCTACAACCCTAGTTGGAAAAGCAAGATGCTATAAGCCCAGGGGCACCAACAGGGAAAAATAGCCCAGTGAGGAAAGGAAACAAGGACAAATAAATTATTATTATTATTATTATCATTATTATTATCCAAGCTACAACCCTAGTTGGAAAAGCAAGATGCTATAAGCCCAGGGGCACCAACAGGGAAAAAATAGCCCAGTGAGGAAAGTAAATAAGGAAATAAATAAATGAAGAGAACAAATTAACAATAAATCATTCTAAAAAAAAGTAACAACGTCAAAACAGACATGTCACATATAAACTATTAACAACATCAAAAACAAATATGTCATAAATAAATAAGCTCAAAGAGATTGATTGATTGATTGATTTGGAGTTTTCTGGGATCCTGACATCGAAGGTCATTGACGCCGATATCTTTAATTATAAATAAAGAATAAAAGAATATTAATTGAAAACCATAAAAATAAACATCCTTATAAAAGTTTAATAACTTTCCGAACAACTGCTTATGAAATATTATTATTATTATTATTATTATTATTATTATTATTATTATTATTATTATTATCATAATCCTTATTATTATTATTATTATTATTATTATTATTATCATTATTATTATTATTATTATTATTATTATTACTACAAGATAAGCTATAATCCTAGTTGGAAAAGCAAGATACTATAAGCCCAAAGGATCCAACAGGGAAAAATAGCCCAGTGAGGAAAAAGAAACTAGGAAATAAACCTACATGAGAAGAATAAACAATGAAAATGAAATATTTCAAGAACAGTAACATCAAAATTAAGATCCTCAAGCAAGAGAACTCTTAACCCAAGACAGTGGAAGGCCATGGTACAAATCTAAAAATGACAAGGAGACTTGAAGAACATAGTGGTGGTAGGCTGGCCAGGGCACCAGCCACCCGTTGAGATACTACCACTAGAGAGTTATGGGGTCTTTTGACTGGCCAGACAGTACTGCATTAGATCCTTCTCCCTGGTTACGGTTAATTTTCCCTTTAGCTACATATTCACACACCGAATACTGGCCTATTCGTTACATATTCTCCTCTGTCCTCATACACCTGACAACACTGAGATTACCCATCAATTCTTCTTACTGCACTGTAATTGTTCAGTGGCCACTTTCCTCTTGGTACGGGTAGAAGAGACTATTTAGCTATGGTAAGCAGCTCTTCTCGGAGAAGGACACTCCAAAATCAAACCATTATTCTCTAATCTTGGGTAGTGCCTTAGCCTCTGTACCATGGTCTTCTACTGTCTTGGGTTAGAGTTCTCTTGCTTGAGGGTACACTCGGGTACACTGTTCAATCTTATGTCTTATTTCTCTTCCACTTGTTTTTTTAAAGTTTTTATAGTTTATAAAGTGATATTTATTGTAATATTGTTGCTCTTCTTAAAACATTTTATTTTTCCTTGTTTCATTTCCTCATTGAGCTATTTTCCCAGTGGGAGCCCCTGGGCTTATAGCATCCTGCTTTTCCAACTAGGGTTGTAACTTAGCAAGTAATAATAATAATAATAATAATAATAATAATAATAATAATAATAATAATAATAATAATAATAATAATATATAAGTAATTAATCGTCATCTGGAATATATTAATAAGATGTGGTATCAAATGTGTTATTTGTCCCCACCTGTCGTTCGTTTTTATTTGCAATAATAAATCACGGGAGAGAGAATGAGTTCAAGAGATTACTATTAAAAGGTTTAAAGGTCGCTCATGAATGGCAGAGGCAAGGGACAGTGACATTGCCCTAGCAATCAGGAAAATGCCCTAGAGACTGACCATATATTATATGATCAGCGCCCAACTCATGAATGGCAGAGGCAAGGGACAGTGACATTGCCCTAGCAATCAGGACAATGCCCTAGAGACTGACCATATATTATATGATCAGCGCCCAACTCATGAATGGCAGAGGCAAGGGACAGTGACATTGCCCTAGCAATCAGGACAATGCCCTAGAGACTGACCATATATTATATGATCAGCGCCCAACTCATGAATGGCAGAGGCAAGGGACAGTGACATTGCCCTAGCAATCAGGACAATGCCCTAGAGACTGACCATATATTATATGATCAGCGCCCAACTCATGAATGGCAGGGGCAAGGGACAGTGACATTGCCCTAGCAATCAGGACAATGCCCTAGAGACTGACCATATATTATATGATCAGCGCCCAACTCATGAATGGCAGGGGCAAGGGACAGTGACATTGCCCTAGCAATCAGGACAATGCCCTAGAGACTGACCATATATAATATGATCAGCGCCCAAGCCTCCTCTCCACCCAAGGTAGGACCAGGGAGGGCCAGGCAGTGGCTTCTGATGACTCAGCAGATAGACCTATAGGCTCCCCCAAACCCCCCAACCTTAGCTCACAAGGATGGTAAGGTTGCAGACACTAATGGCACTAGCGAGTCTGAGTGGGACTCGAACCCCCGACTGGCAAACACCAGGCAGAGACGTTACCAATCAGGCCACAGCAACCTCTACCCCTAAGCTTAATACTGTACTATAAAACGCTACATCTTTTTTTTCATAAGGTTAAATGACAATAACGACAATAAAAACAACAACAAACAATCTCCCCCTTAGCTTAATACTAGAAAACACTACATCTTTTTTTCATGCTTTTATGTCAATATCAACAACAATAACAAAATATCTACCCCCTAAGTTAATATTATTAAACGTTACATCTTTTTTCATAAGGCTTTGTAACAACAACAACAACAACAACAACAACAACAACAATCTCCTCGATATTATGAAAAAGAAATTGCATGGCTATATATACTTCAAAAGTTCAACCATACAGAAAATGTTTTTTATGTTGAACAGGCTGACATAAGTCTTTTTGGTCGTTTATATATGAAATATCTGTTTTGAAGTTGTTACTGTTTTTAGAATATTTTGTTTTAGTTATTCATTAATTCCCATATCGTTTATTTATTTCCTTATTTCCTTTCCTCAATTGGCTATTTTTCCCTGTTGGAGCCCTTGGGCTTATAGCATCTTGCTTTTCCAACTAGGGTTGTAACTTAGCTAGTAATATTATATATATATATATATATATATATATATATATATATATATATATATATATATATATATATATATATACACATATATATATTATATATATATATATATATATATATACATATATTTATATATATACATATGTATATAAACATTTATATACATTATATATATACATACATACACACATATATATATATATATATATATATATATATATATATATATATATATATATAAATATATATATATATACATCATATATATATATATATCTATATATATATATATATATATATATATATATATATATATACATCATATATATATATATATATATATATATATACATCATATATATATATATATATATATATATATATATATATATATATATATATATATATTTCCGGTCATGCTTAGGACTCCCAGTCCTTCAAAATGGGGGGAGGGGGAGTAGCCATACCTTGGGAAAGGGGGATACGTGTGCGCTATCTATATAAATATTTAGCTGTCTTTTTGACACGTCGGCCGATGTGGTAACGTCCCTTACTGGTATACGCCAGACTGGGGTTCAAATCCCACTCAAACTCGTTAGTTTCTTTGGTCGTTGTAACCTCACCATCCTAGTGAGCTAAGGATGGGACGTTTGGGGGAGCCTATAAGTTTATCTGCTGAGTCATCAGCAGCCATTGCCTGGCACTCCTTGGTCATAGCTTTTGTGGATAGGGAGCTTGGGCACTGATATGTATATATGGTCAGTTTTTAGGATATTGTCCTGTTTGATAGGGCAATGTCACTGTTCCTTGCCTCTGCCATTCAAGAGCGGCCTTTAAACCTTTATGTTTATGGCAAAACCTGAGGAATTTTGAAACTGCTAAAAGTGTTGAAAATATGATGTGATATTTCACCTTATTACTATCATTATTATTATTATTATTATTACTAGCCAAGCTACAACCCTAGTTGGAAGAGCAAGATGCTATAAGCCCAAGGGCCCCAACAGGGAAAAATAGCCCAGTGAGGAAAGGAAATAAGGAAATAAGGAAATAAATAAATGATGAGAATAAATTAACTATATCATTCTAAAATCAGTAATAGCGTCAAAACAGATATGTCCTATATAAACTATTAACAATGTCAAAAACAGATATATCATATATAAACAATAAAAAGACTCTAATATCAGTCTGGTCAACATAAAAACATCCTGTTCACAATTTTAAGACCTTTGCGTAATCACAATCACATTCACTACCGTAATAGCAGACACTTTTAGTTAATTGCTGTCAAATGAATTCTATCAACAATTAACAATTAACAATTAGCACCAATACAACTAAATAAAAATTAAATTCTAAAACCATTGCAAAAACCACGTAATTATTACTTTTGCTAAAATGGAAAGATTTTGCAACTGGTATATATTCACCGCTCTATTTATTTGTTTGTTTGTGAGCAATTTTACACAAAAACTACAGCACCGATATAAACCAAACTTTGTAGTCATGTTGGGTATGATACAAAGATGAATTTAACACTTTGGATAACTGAAGCTCGTATATGTTTGTAACTTTACATAACAACTACTACACCGATTTTAACCAAACTTTTTAGTCATGTTGGGTATGATACAAGGATGAATCTAACACTGGATAACTAGAACTCGTATTTTTTTGTGAGCAGCTTTACACAAAAACTATTGCACCGATTTTGACCAAATTTTGTAGTCATATTGAGTATGATACAAGAATGCATCTGTAACATTTTGGATAAGATAAATTAAAGTACAAATACGCAGCAGTACTTTAAAAGCAAAACGAAGTAAATGGCAAATATTTTCTTTTTTTGTTTTTTGTTTTTTGTTTGTGAACATTACGCAAAACCTATTGAAACAATTTCAAAAAAACTTAGAACATAACCATAAGTCAAACTCACTCTCTCTCTCTCTCTCTCTCTCTCTCTCTCTCTCTCTCTCTCTCTCTCTCCTCTCTCTCTCTCTCTCTCTAGTAGTCATTTTTAGAAAGAAAAAACTCTCCATATTTTGGTTTCCTAAACTTAGAACATTTGGAAAAAAGGTTGCAATAGTTTCCCACCAAAAACTTAGTTCAGTTTCCGAAAGAAAGTAGTTTTTTTGGAAGTCACAGAGCAAACAGATGTTTTTGATACTTTCGGAGAAAATCTAAAACACTGAAGGGTGGAGATTAAGAAATTTCCTCATTCATCAAGATATTACATTGGTATCTATTTAGCAAAATAGTGGCAAATAAAATGACTCTGAAAAAATAAAGAAAAAATATATAAAAACACTAATGACAAAGAAGTAAAAATTTAAAAAACTAAGGGAAATTAATTAAAAACACGTCTACATAACATCCAAGGCAGGCAAAAGCAAAATGGGGAAAGGAAGCAAAAATATAAAGAACATAAAACGATGGAAAAAATATATATATATATAAAAAACTCGATGTTAAACACTTTCAAAATTTAAGGGAAACAATTCAAAACACGTCAATAAAACATCCAAAAATATATATTAAAAAAACTAATAAAAATGTTTGATACAGAACATGAACGAAAAAATATATATTAAAAAAACTAATAAAGATGTTTGATACAGAACATGAACGAAAAAATATATATTAAAAAAACTAATAAAAATGTTTGATACAGAACATGAACGTAAAAAAATATATTAAAAAACTAATAAAAATGTTTGATACAGAACATGAACGAAAAAATATATATTAAAAAATAACTAATAAAAATGTTTGATACAGAACATGAACGAAAATAAATATATTAAAAAAACTAATAAAGATGTAAACAAAATTTTAAAAAAAACATGGAAACGATTAGAAACACGTCAATATATCACCCAATGTTTGCAAATAATCGGCCGAAAAAAAAAAAAAAAAACAGTTCACTCAACATCAAGTTTCCCCGATATATATAAGCTGAGCAAATCCTCAATCTTTATATATAATGTGAGTAAATCCTCTATCTCCACTATTCTTCCTTTCACCTCAGAAGAATCGAGAGAAATTGAGCGCACAGTGTGTGTGTACTATCCCAGGGTACACACGAGGAAGCAAGCAAGCAAAAGTGACTTTACCAAGCAGAACAAAATCAAGAGAGCGAAGTCTTGGGAAATTTGGTATTCGAATCTCAGGCCTCGATTATTTAACCGATTTTCAAAAAGAGGGGGAGGGGGAGGGGGGAGGGAAGAGGGATGAGGAAAAGGAATGGGGTGGGGAGTGGTGAATGGGAATGGGGATGGGAATGGGGAGGGGAATGGGGAATGGGGATGGGGAAGGGGGTAATGGGGAATAGGAATGGGAAGGGGTAATGGGGAATAGGAATGGGGAGGAGGAAGAGGGAGTGGGGAGGGTGGAGGGGGGGATGGGGAGGGGGGAGGGGAAGAGGGATGAGGAAAAGGAATGGGGTGGGGAGTGGTGAATGGGAATGGGGATGGGAATGGGGAGGGGAATGGGGAATGGGGATGGGGAAGGGGGTAATGGGGAATAGGAATGGGAAGGGGTAATGGGGAATAGGAATGGGGAGGAGGAAGAGGGAGTGGGGAGGGTGGAGGGGGGGATGGGGAGGGGGGAGGGGAAGAGGGATGAGGAAAAGGAATGGGGTGGGGAGTGGTGAATGGGAATGGGGATGGGAATGGGGAGGGGAATGGGGAATGGGGATGGGGAAGGGGGTAATGGGGAATAGGAATGGGGAGGGGAATGGGGAATGGGGATGGGGAAGGGGGTAATGAGGAATAGGAATGGGGAGGGGAATGGGGAATGGGGATGGGGAAGGGGGTAATGGGGAATAGGAATGGGGAGGGGAATGGGGAATGGGGATGGGGAAGGGAAGGGGGAAGGGGAATGAGGAAGGGGAAGAAAAAGAAATAGCCATGGGCAGGATAGACAATGAGAATGACATAATAAGATGAACAATAAGAACAACAGAATGGGTCCCTAGAGATTGCAAAAGAAGCAGGGGAAGGTAGAGAAGACGATGGACTGAAGAACTATGAAAATTTGTGGGTATGGATTGCCATAGAAGGACCATAAATAGATGGAAGTGGAAGGATATTTCTGAGACCTTTGTCCTACAGTCGACTCGCAATGGCTGATGCTACTGCTCATGATGATGATGATGATGATGATGATAATATGGAAGTACACACAAAGGCCATTAACTCTTAAAATAGTGATTTTGCAATGAAATAGAGATGAGGAAACTTCGCTATTTAATAATAATGGACAAAACTATAAAAGCACTTTGTGAAGACCTCCGCTACGGTAGCTTATTTCTCGAAACCGGCTTGCCTTTCCCACAATCAATTTAGACCGTTGGCGTATTTAAAGTCTGTGTGACAACCATGTGCGAACTGGGGTTAAGGTTAGGGTTAATTCGGTCGACCTTGACCTTGACCTTTGACCTAGGACTTTGAAAATTTAATCACTTCCACGTCTCAATATAGCAATTAATCCCTGAAAGTTTCACTACTCTATGAGTAAAGTTGTGGCCAGGAAGTGACCTTGACCTTGACCTTTGACCTAGGACTTTGAAAATTGAATCACTTCCACGTCTCAATATAGAAATTAATCCCTGAAAGTTTCACTACTCTATGAGTAAAATTGTGGCCAGGAAGTGACCGTGACCTTGACCTTGACCTTTGACCTAGGACTTTGAAAATTGAATCATTTCCACGTCTAAATATAGCAATTAATCCCTGAAAGTTTCACTACTCTATGAGTAAAATAGTGGCCAGGAAGTGACCTTGACCTCTGACCTAGGACCTCCAAAATTTAATCACTTTCACGTCTCAATATAGCAATTAATCCCTGAAAGTTTCACTACTTTATGAGTAACATTGTGGCCAGGAAGTTTTTCACAAACAAACAAGCAGGGGCGAAAACATAACCTCCTCCCAATTTCGTTGGCGGAGATAACTATGATAAAATTGATTGCACACGTTCCATACATTGTAGATTAATCAATAATTGTTATAACAAATACCACAAATATTGACAAAACAAATTTCGGGGAGAAATTTTCTTATAATGACAGGGAAAAAAAGTGACTTACAAGAGTGACTTAACCGGATATGTACACAAAATAAAAATAATAATTTAATCTTCCAAAGCTTCAAAAGTTCAAAGTTGGAGCAAATGTTTTTATGTTGATCAGGCTGACATGAGTCTTTTTATACTTTATATATGACATATTTGTTTTTGACATTGTTAATACTTTATATATGACATATTTGTTTTTGACATTGTTACTGCTTTTAGAATGATTTATTGTTAATTTATTCTCATCATTTATTTATTTCCTTATTTCCTTCCCTCACCGGACTATTTTACCCTATTGGAGCCTTGGGCTTATAGCATCTTGCTTTTCCAACTAAGGTTGTAGCTTGGCTAGTAATAATAATAATAATAATCTGAAAAAAAATGCCTTTTTTCGAAAACTCAAAACTTGAAAACCACTAAAACCATTAAAGCTAAATTCCATTTTTGTGAACCCAAAAACTATCAAAATTCACTAAAACCAATAAAGCTAAATTCCATTTTTGTGAACCCAAAAACTATCAAAATTCACTAAAACCAATAAAGCTAATTCCATTTTTGTGAACCCAAAAACTATTAAAATTCACTAAAACCAATAAAGCTAAATTCCATTTTTGTGAACCCAAAAACTATTAAAATTCACTAAAAACCAAAAAGGCTAAAATCAATTTTTTTGTATATCATTAAACTTAGAATTTACTAAAAACCAAAAAAAAGCTCAGATCCATTTTCGCAAATCTTAAAAACTCTTAGATTTTACTAAAAACCAAAAGAGCTAAAATCCATTTTTGTAAATCTTCAAACTTAAAATTCACTAAAAACCAAAAAAGCTAAAATCCATTTTTGTAAATCTTTAAACTTGGAATTCATTAAAAACCAAAAAAAGATAAAATCCAATTTTTTAAATCTTAAAACTTTGAATTTACTAAAAACCAAAAAACCTAAAACCCATTTTATTTAAATCTAAAAACTCTTAGAATTCACTAAAAACCAAAAAACCTAAAACCCATTTTATTTAAATCTAAAAACTCTTAGAATTCACTAAAAACCAAAAACAAACTAAAACCCATTTTATTTAAATCTAAAATCTCTTAGAATTCACTAAAAACCAAAAAACCTAAAACCCATTTTATTTAAATCTAAAAACTCTTAGAATTCACTAAAAACCAAAAAACCTAATACCCATTTTATTTAAATCTAAAAACTCTTAGAATTCACTAAAAAACAAAAAAAACCTAAAACCCATTTTATTTAAATCTAAAAACTCTTAGA
>NC_090726.1:43137335-43157335 GCF_036898095.1 Palaemon carinicauda | reverse complement strand
TATATATATATATATATATATATATATATATATATATATATATATATATATACACTGAAAAAGGAAGAAAAAAATATATATAAAAACTAACTTGTGACATCTCTAGCCTTTTGTGTTGTGCTCTTACAACCTCTTTTATGTTAAAAGCTTCCTCCCTCTTTTCTTCTCTTCTTTCTCTCTCTTCCTTTTCTTTTCTCTCTCGGTTCCTCCGTGGAAATCTCATAATATCAATACGAAGGGAAATAGGATTATAAAAAGTGTGTCGGATCTTCTCCCAAGGGGAGAGAGAGAGAGAGAGAGAGAGAGAGAGAGAGAGAGAGAGAGAGAGAGAGAGAGAGAGAGAGAATCTTAATCAGCCGATTAGGAGACTCAAAATCTTCCAACCTTTTGGATATCAATCACAAATAGTTGGAGAACATATAAAACAAATCAAAACATCATATATATATATATATATATATATATATATATATATGTATATATATATATATATATTTATATATATATATATATATATATATATATATATATATATGTATACCCATATATTATATAATTATATATAAATATAAATTATATAAATGTATATATATTCTATAATTATATATAAATATAAATTATATGAATGTATATATATATGACATATACTTATATGTTCTTTCCTGTCACGCTGAGCGGCATTGCCAGACGTATTACTACATGGTCTCTCCCGTCCCTCCGGTAGGGGGAGAGTGTACTCATACCGGGGTGAGAGGGGGTACCCCTGAGAGGTACACTTTGAAAACACAGCTATATATAGCGTTCATTTTTGACGGGTCGCGTACACTAATATGTATGTATGTTTGTATGTATGTAGGATTTCAGTATACACACATTCCCACATCTATCCTTAGGCCGGGAGCACACTAGCGACTCTGTGGCGCCACAAAGCCACAGCATCGTGTGGCGGGGATGTGGTCTCCCATAGGTTTCCATTGTTTTCAAGTTTTGCCTCGCAAACTAGCGACTGTGGCAAGCGACTGTGGCTCTCTGTCGCTCATCCCCGCCACAGGCGTGGCGTGGCTTTGAAAACAATGGAAACCTATGGGATACTATATCCCCGCCACACGATGCTGTGGCTTTGTAGCGCCACAGAATCGCTAGGGTGCTCCCAGTCTTACGCATCACGAAAGTACTTCCTTCGAAAATACCCTTTTCCGGACGTCACACCAGAACAGATAAAATTGTAGGTTTTGGGCAAAACGTCAAAGAATAGCATTGATATACGCTCGACCCAAGACCTATTCAAACATTAAGTTGGCTCCACCATTCAAACATACATTAGTTATTACGTCCAGAACCACCTCCGATAATTGGACGAGTATTTACACTTAGGTCACACTTAATGGATTAATATAATCTTCGTCGTCCATCCATAAGGGAACCTGGAAAAGCGGAGGGAAGATGGTAGACAAAATGGACAAGAGGGCCTAAATAAACATGGACAAATAACTGGAGGAAAGGAGGAGGGGGGGATTAGAGAGAGAGAGAGAGAGAGAGAGAGAGAGAGAGAGAGAGAATCACCAAGCACTGCTGAGGTAACACATCTAGGTTCGAAAATCGAAAAATTAATATTGAGGAAATTCATCCACAAGGTTTAATCTCAATATCCTGTCATTTGTTATTGTTAGAGAAGAGAGAGAGAGAGAGAGAGAGAGAGAGAGAGAGAGTTAGCTTTAGTGACTAAATTGAATTTATTATTAAAGAACAGAATCTCAAGCAAGTAGAACTAATTATCCAATCAGAGAGAGAGAGAGAGAGAGAGAGAGAGAGAGAGAAAGAAGAGAGAGAGAGAGAGAGAGAGAGAGAGAGAGAGCGCTTTACTGACTCTCCAAATTAAATTTATTGCTGAAGAACAGATTCTCAAGTCAGTAGAACTGTCCAATCAGAGAGAGAGAGAGAGAGAGAGAGAGAGAGAGCTGTCTTTAAAAGGAAAAGTATATTGGAGTAACTTGTTTTAAAGGAAAGTAATTTGAAGGTAGGAAATGCATCCATCAAATATCCTTACTGGGGGGGAGAGAGAGAGAGAGAGAGAGAGAGAGAGAGAGAGAGAGCTGTCTTTAAAAGGAAAAGTATATTAGAGTAACTTGTTTTAAAGGAAAGTAATTTGAAGGTAGGAAATGCATCCATCAAATATCCTTACTGGGGAGAGAGAGAGAGAGAGAGAGAGAGAGAGCGCTTTACAGACACTCTCCAGATTAAACCATAACCACCAATTAGCTCGTGCCCTTATCGACATTTTCAGACTGACGCCTCAAAGTGATGAAATTGAAGATACCATCTTGCTCGCACACGGCCCTTGGGGCGTCTCTCTCTCTCTCTCTCTCTCTCTCTCTCTCTCTCTCTCTCTCTCAATACATCAGAACAAGGTTCCCTAAGTGTCCTTTGAGGATTAAGTACGTGCCTAGGGTGTCTGTCAACTTTGTACATTGGTGGCAGGTAATAAATGTACTGTTTAAACGCTGCCAACTTTGTACATTTATTACCTACCAATATATTCCTTAACTGTTTTCAGACATGGGAAATTACTATTACATTTACATATTAACTATATCTAAAGCCAGGCTGATACTTACACGAATTTGTGGCACGCATTGTCACGACTCGAGTCGTCAACTGGCGTGAACTCGTCGTGAACTGGCGTGAAGTGTTCGTAAACCCATCGTGACATCGTGGCATGCCGTGACGAGAATTTTGAAATGTTCGGGTCGTGAACTATGCGCGGACTGTTCGTGAACTCGTCGGGACGATGCGGGAAGTGCGCAAACTATGCGTGAACTCGTCGTGCCAGTTCGTGTCAATGTGAACAGGTCAGCTGTGATTCTGAGGTAATTTTCTTTTTTTTTATCTTCCAGTTCGTGCCACAAAATGTCACGACTTGCCACAACAAATTCGTGGCAAAAAGTCGTGCAAGTGTCAGGGTACCTTTAGTCATGTCATTGTGCATAGTCATATTTGACGGGGAGCGTACACTTGTTTACAATAACTGAAAAAAAAAAAAATAGGATACGAAATATAGGCCGCCACCGATATGATTACCTCCTTTTCTGTTGACCTACCAACCTACCTCCTTATAAGTTAATCTACGGAGGCAAACTACCAATAACGGTGAGGCAAAGATGTTAATTAAATTAACAGGTCGATAACTTTAAGGTCAACTGGAATCAATGATCGACTGGGTCAAGCCGACAATACGGGGGTGATTTGAAAAAAAAAAAAAAATAATAATAATAATAATAATAATAATAATAATAATTATGAACATTCATTAATTGTTTCTAAAAAAAAAATGGAAAAATGAGTTGTGGCAAATTCACGAAAAAGCAGAGGATGGGCAGTATTATTACTATTTCTATCACCACCAGCTAAGCTACAACCTTAGTTGGAAAATCAGGATGCCATAAGCACAAGGTCTCCGGCAGGGAAAATAGCCTCAGCGAGGAAGGTGAAATATAGAAACTACACAATGTGACCAGTTAAATTGAGCCTTTCTCTTTAATCTAAAACACACATATGTTACGTATTTAAAGGTTTAAAAGCCGCTCATGAATGGCAGAGGCAAGTGACAATGCCTTAGAGACTGACAATATATACATATGATCTGCCTCCCGAGCCCCTCTCCACCCAAGAAAGGACCAGGGAGGGCAAGGCAATGGCTGTGATGACTCGGCAGGTAGACCTACAGGATCTCCAAAAACTCCCCATCCTTATCTCACAAGGAACTATCGAGCTTGAGCGGGACTCGAACCCCAGTCCAGAAGAAGGCAAGGCAGGGACGCTTCCAATAGGCCACCGCAAGAGCGTTAACATGAATGATATTGTCTTTGCATCTCAAGAAGCCAACTATCAAAACAATATTTCACAATTCCTGCTCCACACACCCGGCCGCCCATTCCAGCCCACCTATTCCAGCCCGACCATTCCAACCCGCCCATTTCAGCCCACCTATTCCAGCCCGACCATTCCAACCCACCCATTTCAGCCCATCTATTCCAGCCCGACCATTCCAACCCGCCCATTCCAGCCCACCTATTCCAGCCCGACCATTCCAACCCGCCCATTTCAGCCCACCTATTCCAGCCCGACCATTCCAACCCGCCCATTCCAGACCACCTATTCCAGCCCGACCATTCCAACCCGCCCATTCCAGCCCACCTATTCCAGCCCGACCATTCCAACCCACCCATTTCAGCCCGCCCGACCGGCCGCCCATTCAAGCCCCTCTCAGAGACGAAATACATCAATCTTCAACCAGTTTATGGTAAGGACAGTGAACCCTAATTTCGGTATTTTTATTTCAACATTTTCCAATACCCTTTAATCCCTTATCTACCATCATCAATACAAGAAGAGTTATGATGCGTGAATGGAATGAAGGGGAGGAGAGAGAGAGAGAGAGAGAGAGAGAGAGAGAGAGAGAGAGATACAAGGATTTTGGCAGTTGCAAAGACAACGTCCATCATTGGAGACCCCATTTGCCCTTAGAGAGAGAGAGAGAGAGAGAGAGAGAGAGAGAGAGACTTACAAGGATGTTGGAAGTCTCAAAAGACATTTTAGTCCATCCTCAGACTACATTTGATCTTAGGAGAGAGAGAGAGAGAGAGAGAGAGAGAGAGAGAGAGTGAGTTACAAGGATTTTAGCAGTCTCAAAGACAAAGTCCATCCTCGGAGACTCCATTTGCCCTTAGAGAGAGAGAGAGAGAGAGAGAGAGACTTACAAGGATGTTGGAAGTCTCAAAAGACATTTTAGTCCATCCTCAGAGACTCCATTTGCCCTTAGAGAGAGAGAGAGAGAGAGAGAGAGAGAGAGAGAGAGAGAGTGTTACAAGGATTTTGGCAGTCTCAAAGACATTAAAGTCCATCCTCGGAGACTCCATTTGCCCTTAGAGAGAGAGAGAGAGAGAGAGAGAGAGAGAGAGAGTGTCTGTTAAAGCATTTTGACAGTCTCAAAGACAACGTCCATCCTTGGAGACTCCATTTGCCCTTAGAGAGAGAGAGAGAGAGAGAGAGAGAGAGAGAGAGAGAGTTTATCTCCCGCTATCATGGAACTCTTCGTGTCGTTACTCTTCATATTTATGGCCCAGTTCCTGGAGAATATTTTTTTCTTGTTTTCCCCTATTGAAGTTTTTCAAATCGAATTCCCTTTGTGGTTTAAATGGACGAAGTTCTCCGCTGTGTGTGAGAGAGAGAGAGAGAGAGAGAGAGAGAGATTTCAAGTTTAGTTGAAAACCCTTAATCGGAAAACACGACTCAGACTCGTTAGTGCGATCAGTGTCTGCAACCTTACCATCCTTGTGAGCTAAGGTTGGGGGGTTTGGGGGAGCCTATACGTCTATCTACTGAGTTATCAGCAGCCACTGCCTGGCCCTCCCTGGTCCTAGCTTGGGTGGAGAGGAGGCTTGGGCGCTGATCATATAATATACAGTGAGTCTCTAGGGCATTGTCCTGATTGCTAGGGCAATGTCACTGTCCCTTGCCTCTGCCATTCATGAGCGACCTTTAAACCTTTATGGTCAGTCTCTAGGGCATTGTCCTGATTGCTAGGGCAATGCCACTGTCCCTTGCCTCTGCCATTCATGAGCGACCTTTAAACCTTTATGGTCAGTCTCTAGGGCATTGTCCTGATTGCTAGGACAATGTCACTGTCCCTTGCCTCTGCCATTCATGAGCGACCTTTAAACCTTTATGGTCAGTCTCTAGGGCATTGTCCTGATTGCTAGGGCAATGTCACTGTCCCTTGCCTCTGCCATTCATGAGCGACCTTTAAACCTTTAAACCTTTATGGTTAGTCTCTAAGGCATTGTCCTGATTGCTAGGGCAATGCCACTGTCCCTTGCCTCTGCCATTCATGAGCGACCTTTAAACCTTTATGGTCAGTCTCTAGGGCATTGTCCTGATTGCTAGGGCAATGCCACTGTCCCTTGCCTCTGCCATTCATGAGCGACCTTTAAACCTTTATGGTCAGTCTCTAGGGCATTGTCCTGATTGCTAGGGCAATGCCACTGTCCCTTGCCTCTGCCATTCATGAGCGACCTTTAAACCTTTATGGTCAGTCTCTAGGGCATTGTCCTGATTGCTAGGGCAATGCCACTGTCCCTTGCCTCTGCCATTCATGAGCGACCTTTAAACCTTTATGGTCAGTCTCTAGGGCATTGTCCTGATTGCTAGGACAATGTCACTGTCCCTTGCCTCTGCCATTCATGAGCGACCTTTAAACCTTTATGGTCAGTCTCTAGGGCATTGTCCTGATTGCTAGGGCAATGTCACTGTCCCTTGCCTCCGCCTTTCATGAGCGACCTTTAAACCTTTATGGTCAGTCTCTAGGGCATTGTCCTGATTGCTAGGGCAATGCCACTGTCCCTTGCCTCCGCCTTTCATGAGCGACCTTTAAACCTTTAAACCTTTATGGTCAGTTTCTAGGGCATTGTCCTGATTGCTAGGGCAATGCCAGTGTCCCTTGCCTCTGCCATTCATGAGCGACCTTTAAACCTTTAAGGATAGAGACGGGAAGGTGGAGAAGAATTGTAATTGTGCTTCACAGACAGTACAGAATGAAGTACATGACCTAATTGAATGTACAATGTCACGATCGAAGAGGCGGAAATTTAGTAATCTTAATTATACGAACATAGACGCACTGTTTGGAGAAGAAAATCACTTAATTGACCTGTGCCAGTATACATTTGAAAGTATTAAAGATTTATAATTAAATATTTGTTTTGTTTTGGTATTGATGTATGAGGGGTTTGCTGTAATGGTTGATTAATAGACCTACCTTTATGGAAGAAAATATTTTATTTTTTTCTGGACAAAATATTTTACAATGTAATGGGGAAGATGTATAATTGTTACAGAATAAAACCCACTGTTTTGTGAAAACCTTGTTACAATAAAACTCACAGTTTTGTGTAAACATTGAAACAGAATAAAACTCACAGTTTTGTGTAAACATTGAAACAGAATAAAACCCACTGTTTTGTGTAAACCTTGTTACAGAATAAAACTCGCTGTTTTGTGTAAACCAAATATAAATATTGTACTACAATGTATATAAAGTTTTGTCAATAAAGAATAAATAAATAAAATAGTGCGTATCACAGAAACTAGTGGAAACAGAGAGAGAGAGAGAGAGAGAGAGAGAGAGAGAGAGAGGTTACACCAAGAAAGCCACTGGCCCTCTGTTGGCCTGTATAATTTAATGGGTTTAAAGTCCACTCATGAGTGGCACAGACAAGGAACAGTGACAAGCTCCCCCCCCCAAGCTAGGACCAGGGAGGGCTAGGTAATGGCTGCTGATAATTCCCCATAACCCACCATCCTTAGCTCACATGGATGGTGAGGTTACAGATAATGCCTAACAATCTGTTGGACGGGGGTTCGAATCCCGCTCAAGCGCGATAGTTTCTTGTAGTGTCTGCAACCTCGCCATCCTTGTGAGCTCAGGATTAAATGTTTGGGGAAGCCTATAGGTCTAGCTGCTGAATCACCACCAGCAGTCATTGTCTGGCCCTCCCTGGTCCTAGCTTGGGTGAAGAGGGGGGGGGGCTTGGGCGCTGATCATATGTATATATGGTTAGTCTCTAGGGCACTGTCATTGTTCCTTGCCTCTGCCATTCATGAGCGGCCTTTAATCCAAAAGAAAGGTCTTCAACATCTATACTGATATTTCTTTCAGGAAATATCCATTACTTATCGTTCTGTTGCTTATACTTGTACTAGTATTTGTATTAGTACAAGTACTAGTACAAGTACAAGTACAAGTACAAGTACTAGTACTAGTACTAGTACTAGTACTAGTACAAGTACTAGTACTAGTACTAGTACTAGTACAAGAAATAGTACGAGTAATAGTGCACGTACAAGAACAAGTACAAGTACTAGAACTAGTAAAAGCACTTAGTACAAGTACCAGTACTAGTACTAGTACCTTTTCAGCTTAGTTCACCTATATTCGCCTCTACTTCACCTTCAGCTCGCAGTAGAAAAATCAAATTAATATATTTCGCGATTCTCCGTCGATTTTCAGCCAAGAGAATATCCTATCCTCATTCTCAGTATGTCTCCTCTAATAGAAGCCCTTCCAATATCTCTCTCTCTCTCTCTCTCTCTCTCTCTCTCTCTCTCTCTCTCTCTCTTTCCCCGCTCAAGTTAAGGTCCATTGGTCCGACACAAAGAAACTTTTAAAATTGTAAAATTGTGGCTGTCGTTTGGCCATTCAATTTCACATAATTTCGTTCGGGTTGCATTAGATTCGCTCAGCGGGTGACCTCTGGGAAGGATAGGGGAAGGTGGGGGGGGGGGGGGAAGGTAGGGGGGTCCTGGGGGAAGGTGGGGGGGAAGGTAGGGGGGTCCTGGGGGAAGGAGAGGGGTCTGGAGGAAGGGGGGGGGGGAGGCTTGTAGCTACAAAACGCATGTTAGCGCCAAGCACCGTCCAAGGGTAGATTATCCCATTTTTATTCCCTTGTAGGAAACGTTGTTTTTAGCGCTCCCAGATCTGAATCTTATCAGCGACTACAAACGATGGTGCACACACCACCAGGGGGCTCTCCCCCTCCCCCCCCCCCCCCGGTCCGCACACCACCCCAGCCCCATGGCAATTCGGGGACCCACTGAAATGAGATTGTCGCAGACAGGAGTCTGTTCCAAATCGAATTTTTTTTTAAGAGCGTGAGATTTATTCAATTTGGAGAAAGGTTTAGTTTTTGTTTAGTTCATCTTTTAAATAATTTTCTTGAGCCTCACACTTTAAGTTTGTTCTTACATAAGTTAACACAGGCCACATGCAGCAAATTATTAATGAGATGTTAAACAGCCTGACATGAGTCTTTTTATAGTCTATATATGAAAGATCTCTTTTATTGTTACTGTTCTTAGAGTCTTTTATTTTGATTGTTCATTACTTCTCATATAGCCTATATAGTTTGTTTATTTCTTTATTTCCTTTCCTCACTGGGCTATCTTTTCAGTGTTGGAGCCCTTGGGCTTATAGCATTATCCTTTTCCAAGTAGGGTTGTAGCTTAGCTAATAATAATAATAATAATAATAATAATAATAATAATAATTTGTTTATTTCCTTCCTTCACTGGGCTAATTTTCTCTGTTGGGGCCCTTGGGCTTGTAGCATCCAGCTTTTCCAACTAGGGTTGTAGCTTAGCTAATAATAATAATAATAATAATAATAATAATAATAATAATAATAATAATAATAATAATAATAATAATAATGAGGAGGGGGAGGAGGAGAAGGAGGAGGAGGAGGAGGAGGAGGAGGATGAGGAGGAGGAGGAGGATGAGGAGAAGGAGGATAATAATAATAATAATAATAATAATAATAATAATAATAATAATAATAATAATAATAATAATAATGTATATTCATTATCAACATCCAAATGTTCTAAAATGTTCAGGGAATTACAAAATTTGCCATAAAGTTTTCAACACCGGATCTCAAAGCAAGAGGAATAATTATTAAAATAAAAACAACTGTGGATTTTAAACTTACAATGTTTGCTTATGACGTAATGCCATAATAACAGTTGCAAACTTATTTTCAACAACTGCTGTTTTAGTTCAACTTTATAATGTGGTTAAGTGATTTATGATGCATGTTTATTGGTGAATTAATTAATTTAATTCTTCTTTATCACTTATTATAATTATCATCATCATCGTCGTCTTCATCATCATCATCATTATTATCATCATCATCATCATCATTATTATTATTATCATTATTATTATTATTACTGGCTAAGCAACAACCCTAGTTGGAAAAGCAAAATGCAACAAGCCCGAGGGAACCAAAAGGGAAAAAATAGCCCAGTGAGGAAAGAAAAAAATGAAATAAATAAAAATTATTTTAAAAACATTAACATTTAAACATATTTGATATATAAACTATAAAAAGACTTGTGTCAGCTTGTTCAACATAAAAACATTTGCTGCAAGTTTGAACTTTTTTTAAGTTGCACTGACTCAACTACCCGATTAGGAAGATCATTCCACAACTTGGTCAAAGCTTGAATAAAACTTCTAGAATACTGTGTAGTATCGAGCCTCGTAAAGGAGAAGGCCTGGCTATGAGAATGAACTGCCTGCCTAGTATTACGAACAGGATGAAACTGTCCGGGAAGATCTGAATGTAAAGGATGGTCCGAATTATAAAAAAAAATCTTATGCAACATTGATTTATTAGCCTACTGACGCAAAAAGGCCTCGGTTACATTTCTACTTCACGCTTTATAGTCCTCAGCCATGTTGGACTGGGTCTTCCAACTCTTCTATAGTCAATTTCTTTTAGCGAGCCAGATTTGCACCGACTCGCAGCGGTGCCCTTTTAGCTCGGAGAAGTTTCCTGATCGCTGATTGGTTGGACATGATAATTCTAACCAATCAGCGATCAGGAAACTTTTCCGAGCTAAAAGGGCACCGCTGCGATTCTGTGCAAATCTGCCTCGCTTAAAGAAATGGACTATAGTGCCTAGTGGAGCCCCCGTTTAAAGTTTGGTGTACACTACCTACTATCTCAATCACATTCTTTATCTATCTACATCAGCCCATCTATCTCCTTCCTTCCCTCTGCTTCCCTTCCAACAGTCACTTAATTTGATTTTAACGAAGACTGAGTTACTCAGGGATAACACTCGTTTAGTATGCGCAGATGGTTAAAGAGCCCAGGTGTGGAGAGAGAGAGAGAGAGAGAGAGAGAGAGAGAGAGAGAGAGAGCAAGTCATGAAAAAGAGGGCGCTAAAAGTGGGTGTGGTCTTGACAGATTTGTGGGCGTGGTAATTTTTGTCATTCATACTATTTTCAGGAGAGAGAGAGAGAGAGAGAGAGAGAGAGAGAGAGAGAGAGAGAGAGAGAGAGAGAGATTCTAAATACCTTTTGGCCGGGCAATCCGTTTTTGCAAATTTTAGCCTCTTTCAATAAATTAAACGCTTACATCTTATTTTCAAATATAAATATAAGAAAAATCCACCACTTTTACATTTAACACTGTTAACATTTAAAACATTGGTTCATCTTTAAGACTTCCACTTGCCTTTTTTTATCATAGCACTATTTTCTTCATTTTCAAAACATATCCAAAGTTCCACAGCAGTGGCCTCCCTAGTAAACAGCTAAAACTCACGGTCCAAGACTGTAACTCACATACAGAAACTTCCACATTTGACTTCAAAGATACAAACAATACATTCAAAAATCTATAATAAAAAGACCTACAAAAATTACAATCATTAACATTACAACGTGACAAGGCAATTACAATCATTACGCAATTACAACAGATCATACGCATTTATTATAATCATTACGCAATTATAACAGATCATAAGCATTTATTATAATCATTACGCAATTATAACAGATCATACGCATTTATTATAATTATTACGCAATATAACAGATCATAAGCCTTTATTATAATCATTACGCAATTATAACAGATCATACGCATTTATTATAATTACGAAATTATAACAGATCATACGCATTATAATCATTACGCAATTATAACAGATCATACGCATTTATTATAATCATTACGCAGTTATAACAGATCATACGCATTCATTATAATCATTACGCAGTTGTAACATCATACGCATTCATTATAATCATTACGCAGTTATAACAGATCATACGCATTCATTATAATCATTACGCAGTTATAACAGATCATACGCATTTATTACAATCATTACGCAGTTATAACAGATCATACGCATTTATTACAATCATTACGCAGTTATAACAGATCATACGCATTTATTACAATCATTACGCAGTTATAACAGATCATACGCATTTATTACAATCATTACGCAGTTATAACAGATCATACGCATTTATTACAATCATTACGCAGTTATAACAGATCATACGCATTTATTACAATCATTACGCAATTGTAACATCATACGCATTTATTACAATCATTACGCAGTTATAACAGATCATACGCATTCATTATAATCATTACGCAATTGTAACATCATACGCATTCATTATACTGTAATCATTACGCAGTTATAACAGATCATACGCATTTATTACAATCATTACGCAATTATAACAGATCATACGCATTTATTACAATCATTACACAGTTATAACAGATCATACGCATTTATTACAATCATTACGCAGTTATAACAGATCATACGCATTTATTACAATCATTACGCAGTTATAACAGATCATACGCATTTATTACAATCATTACGCAGTTATAACAGATCATACGCATTTATTACAATCATTACGCAATTGTAACATCATACGCATTTATTACAATCATTACGCAGTTATAACAGATCATACGCATTCATTATAATCATTACGCAATTGTAACATCATACGCATTCATTATACTGTAATCATTACGCAGTTATAACAGATCATACGCATTTATTACAATCATTACGCAATTGTAACATCATACGCATTTATTACAATCATTACGCAGTTATAACAGATCATACGCATTTATTACAATCATTACGCAGTTATAACAGATCATACGCATTTATTACAATCATTACGCAGTTATAACAGATCATACGCATTTATTACAATCATTACGCAATTGTAACATCATACGCATTTATTACAATCATTACGCAGTTATAACAGATCATACGCATTTATTATAATCATTACGCAGTTATAACAGATCATACGCATTTATTACAATCATTACGCAATTGTAACATCATACGCATTCATAATCATTACGCAGTTATAACAGATCATACGCAGTTATAACAGATCATACGCATTTATTACACCATACGCATTTATTACAATCATTACGCAATTACAACAGATCTTACGCATTAAGCAAACAGGTTATAACCATCGTTCTGTGCACGCCATTATCCGATCCAGCCCACACAACATCAGCTTCCATTCTTCTTCATTAAATCCCCCCGAGAGCAAATAAACTTATACGTTTCTGCCATGTCCGAGGCACATTGAGTCAGGGGGGAATTACGTGATGACAGAAGACCTGGTTATTTTGTCCTGCGGAGATTAAGTAGCGTTTGCTGGAAGCGTCCATTAAATGCATGATCTTGATTGTTCATGGAGAAGTTGTCTCCTACAATTATTATTATTATTATTATTATTATTATTATTATTATTATTATTATTATTATTATTATTACCTCCGCCAACGAGGTTAGGAAGAGGTTATGTTTTCGCCCCTGTTTGTGTTTATTATTATTATTATTATTATTATTATTATTATTATTATTATTATTATTATTATTACCTCCGCCAACGAGGTTAGGAAGAGGTTATGTTTTCGCCACTGTTTGTGTTTATTATTATCATTATCATCATCATTATTACTTATTATTATTATTATTATTATTATTATTATTATTATTATTATTATTATTACCTCCGCCAACGAGGTTAGGAAGAGGTTATGTTTTTGCCACTGTTTGTGTTTATTATTATCATTATCATCATCATTATTACTTATTATTATTATTATTATTATTATTATTATTATTATTATTATTATTACCTCCGCCAACGAGGTTAGGAAGAGGTTATGTTTTTGCCACTGTTTGTGTTTATTATTAGCCTTATCATCATCTTTATTACTTATTATTATTATTATTATTATTATTACCTCTACCAACGAGGTTAGGAGGAGGTTATGTTTTCGCCCCTGTTTGTGTTTATTATCATCATCATCATCATCATCATTATTATTATTATTATTATTATTATTATTATTATTATTATTACTACCTCTACCAACAAGGTTAGGAGGTGGTTATGTTTACGCCCCTGTTTGTGTTTATTATTATTATTATTATTATTATTATTATTATTATTATTATTATTACTACCTCTACCAACAAGGTTAGGAGGTGGTTATGTTTACGCCCCTGTTTGTGTTATTATTATTATTATTATTATTATTATTATTATTATTATTATTATTATTACCTCTACCAACGAGGTTAGGAGGTGGTTATGTTTTCGCCCCTGTTTGTGTTTATTATTATTATTATTATTATTATTATTATTATTATTATTATTATTATTATCTCCGCCAACAAGGTTAGGAAGGTTATGTTTTCGCCCCCGTTTGTATGTTGTGTGTGTGACCAGCTCCCTGACCACAATTTTAATCGTAGAGTAATGAAACTCGCTGGGATTAACTTACGCAAAAAGCTGGAAATGATTAACTTTTGGAAGGTTATGGTCAAAGGTCAAGGTTAACGCGTGAAATAAAAATCGAATAGAATAAAGAACACTGAAAACAAAATAGCAGATTTGTAGACTTAACTGCATCGTAACGAAATATACAGACACCAGATCTACGTCATAGTAATATTTCCGCACTAAAATTATATAAAATTCTGATGCAGTTTTTACACAAGAATTTATTCTGCAACAATCCAAGCTTATGCATGGTCCAGCTTATATTATTATTATTATTATTATTATCATTATTATTATTATTACTAGCCAAGCTACAACCCTAGTTGGAAAAGAAAGATGCTATAAGCCCAAGGGCCCCAATAGGGAAAAATAGCCCAGTGAGGAAATGATGAGAATAAATTAACAATATATTCTAAAAACAGTAACAGCGTCAAAACAGATATGTCCTATATAAAATATTAACGTCAAAAACAGATATGTCATATATATACTATAAAAAGACTCATGTCAGCCTGGTCAACATGAAAACATTTGCTGCAATTTCAAACTTTTGAAGTTCTACTGATTCAACTACCCGATTAGGAAGATTATTCCACAACTTGGTAACAGCTGGAATAAAACTTCTAGAATACTGTGTAGTATTGAGCCTCATGATGGAGAAGGCCTGGCTATTAGAATTATATGCTCTTCAAAGGTTCATCTGACTTGTGTGGAAGCAAAGATTCAGGAATTTAAGATTCAGGAATTTAAAGGTCGCTCATGAATGGCAGAGGTAAAGGGATGGTGAGACTGCCTTAACTAAGCAGGGCAAATCCCTATAGTCCATTTCTTTTAGCGATGCATATTTGCACCGACTCGCGGCGGTGCCCTTTTAGCTCGGAAAAGTTTCCTGATCGCTGATTGGTTAGACGGGGCACCGCTGCGAGTCGGTGCAAATATGCATCGCTAAAAGAAATGGACTATAGACACTAACCACTTACACATATGATCAGCGTCCAAGCCACATCTCCCCCCAAGCTAGGACCAGGGGGAGCCAGCAATGGCTCCTGACTCGGCAGGTGGTAATTACAGGCTCCCCCAAATCCCTCATCCTTAGATCATAAGGATGGCAAGGTTGCAGACACTACAAGAAACTTATCGAGCTTCTGCAGGACTCGAACCCCAGTCCAGCAGATCAACAGACAGGTACGTTTCCAATAGGCCACCACGAAGCGAGATTGAACGATAGACAGACAGCCTCCTGGCTAGTAAAGTGGTAACGCTTTCGCCTAGCATTCGCATGGCAGCAGATCGATCCCATCCCAGGACCGTGAGTTTAAGCTGTCTACTGGGGAGCCCACTGTTGTGGTGCGAGGCTAGTACAGTGGTAACGTGTTCGCCTAGCATTCGCATGGCAGCAGATCGATCCCCGCTTAGGACCGTGAGTTTAAGCTGTTCACTGGGGAGGCCACTGCTGTGGTTGTGGTTGCCCTGCTGACGTTCTGGTGAGCATCTATTCTGATGAGACTGGAACTGAAACCAGACAACTTTAACTTTAGATTGATCGATTGAATTTGAACGCTAAACTGTCTATAGTCAATTCTTTTTAGTGAGGCAGATTTGCACCGACTCGCAGGGGTGCTCTTTTAGTTATGAAAAGTTCCCTGCTATCTTATTGGTTAAAATTATCTCGTCCAACCATTCAGCGATCAGGAAACTTTTCTGAGCTAAAAGGGGCACCACTGCGAGTCGGTGCAAATCTGCCTCGCTAAAAAGAATAGACTATAGTAACCTTGTGGGAAAGTTGATACCTATTTGATATACTGTAGAAGATAGAAAACTAAAGATCACTAAAGATCAATACCCATTTTAAGACCTATTTCCAATTTCAAACAGTTTTGACTAATTGGAAACATCTCCATTTCAAAGGATGTTTATCTGTTGTCATCCCTCAAGTTACGTTTGTGAATATCGTTTGGAATTCAAGGGGTCTTAAACGAATTCTCAGGAGAGAGAGAGAGAGAGAGAGAGAGAGAGAGAGAGAGAGAGAGAGAGAGAGAGAGAGAGAGAGAGAGAGAGAGAGAGAGAGAATTATAGTTATAGACAGTATCTAGTCACCAATCTTCCGTCAATTTGTAATGTGACAGATCGTTGTGAAACGATTACTTAAAGGTTATCGGTTAAATACACAACAACAACAACAACAACAACAACTATGGTCAATTTTTTTAGCGAGGCAGATTTGCACCGACTCGCAGCGGTGCCCTTTAAGCTCGGAAAAGTTTCCTGATCGCTGATTGGTTGGACAAGATAATTCTAACCAATCAGCGGTCAGGAAACTTTTCCGAGCTTAAAGGGCACCGCTGCGAGTCGGTGCAAATGCCCTTCATCAAAAGAAATTGACTACTACTACTACTACTACTACTACTACTAGAAGAGATTGCCAGGCTATGTAAACATATCTTTAGTATTTCCTATAAAAGAACAATTAATCGAATGATAAGTTTTTAACGTAAAGCTGCTATGTAAGTTAAAAGATTGTGGTCAACCAAGCACGTATTTATTAAGCTCATGATAATGAAACCTAATTACTAAAATATCCTGTTTACAACCATATAGATGTCCAGGTGACGTAAATAATAATAATAATAATAATAATGATAATAATAATAATAATAATGATAATAATAATAATTATAATGATAATAATAATAATAATAATGACAATAACAATAATAACAATAATAACAATAATAACAATAACAATAATAATAATAATAATAATAATAATAATAATAATAATAATAACTTCCTTTATAACAAGGTAACTCAACGCAATAAAATACCAAATCATTTACAGATAACGGGATCGATCCTATGGGAGATAAAAACAACAACAACAACAACAACAACAATGATAAACAAGTAACATTGAGTTAACCCAATACAAAAATAAATAAATCAAAATGGCCCAATAGGATAAAACTAATTTGAAATGAACAAACTCACAAATATCCAGAATAGGGATAAGGAACTCGTGGGAACGGGGGGGGGGGGGTGTTCATCAAGCGATGACGATGATGATGATGATGCATTGGCACAGTGTTGCCAGGTTTACTAAATGAAAAAAGGCCAACTTCTATTCAACCAAAGCTTTAAAAGGCCAGCCCATTATTAAAAAAAGGCCAAAAATTTAGTATTTAAGGGCCACTTTTTCAATTTAAAAAAGGCCATATTTAAGGGTTTTTTTGGGCCTAAAAAGACCAAAAAAGGCCAAACGAGGGTTTTTTATCTATAAAAAAAGACCAAAAAAGGCCAAATGAGGGTTGTTTTGGCCTGAAAAAAATGCCAGCATGGCAACCCTGAGTGGCAGCAGCCAGTCAGTCAGTCAGGGAGTCATTTATTGCGAGCTAATTGAGAGATGACAGCAGATAGTGCCACAACCAGCCGACGGCCATTATATAGCCACCAATCTAGCGCGCGCCATCTAATCAATTTGATGGATGACTTTGGCAGATTCTTCTTCCCTCTTTTATGAATCTGTGATGGGGATGGCATGAATGAGGGAGACAAGAGGAGGAGGAGGAGGAGGAGGAGGAGGAGGAGGAGGAGGAGGAGGAGGAAGCTGGTCTCCAATGGAAGGAGTAGAGGGGTTCAAATTCTCCTTCCCTCTATTATGAATCTGTGATGGGGTTTGGATGAATGAGGAGGAGGAGGAGGAGGAGGATGAAGAGGAGGAGGAGGAGGAGGAGGAAGAGGAGGAGGAGGAGGAAGCTGGTCTCCATTGGAAGGAGTAAAGAGGTTCAAATTCTCCTTCCCTCTATTATGAATCTGTGATGGGGAGTGGATGAATGAGGAGGAGGAGGAAGAGGAGGAGGAAGAGGAGGAGGAGGAGGAGGAGGAGGAGGGAGGAGGAGGAGGAGGAGGAGGAGGAGGAAGAGGAGGAGGAAGAGGAGGAGGAGGAAGAAGCTGGTCTCCAATGGAAGGTGTAGAGAGGTTCAAAATCTCCTTCCCTATTTTATGAATCTGTGATGGGGATTGGATGAATGAGGGAGACAATGGGAGTAAGAGGAGAGGGAGGAGGGTGAGGAGGAGGAGGAGGAGGAGGAGGAGGAGGAGGAGGAGGAGGAGGGAGGGGGAGGGGACGGGGAGGAAGAGGAGGAAGAGGAGGAGGAAGCTGGTTTCCAATGGAAGGTGTAGAGAGGTTCAAAACCTCCTTCCCTATTTTATGAATCTGTGAAAGGGATTGGATGAATGAGGGAGACAATGGGAGGGAGGAGGAGGAGGAGAAGAATAAAACTGGTCTCCAATGAAAGGAGTAATGAGAACAACACTAGATGGGCACTCAGTAGAGAGCATACCTTCGCCACACCAAGCACTCTCATTATGCTCTTATCTCCACTGCGTGCTTGTATTTCGATGTATTTTCTTCAAAATCTAATGGATTGGTGAGTCAAACCTCACATGTCCACCAAGTGTCACTGAAATTGTTAAAAAAAAAATTAATATTGCGATTATTTTCAAAGCACTGCTGCCTACTTATACTTTGATGTATTTTATCCAAAATGTTAGATTCATCCTTGGGTCATACCAAACAAGACTACCAAGTTTGGTCAAAATCGGTACTGTAGTTTTTGTGCAAGTTGCTCACATACAAACAAACAAACAGATAGGAGTGAATACATACAATTAGCTTGCGAAAGCAAAAAAATATTCAGTGTTATTATAGATATAAATAATTAATTAGGTACAAGAACTCACTATTTATTAATTCATTATACAGTAAACAATGTGCACAAGTTATCTAAAATAAAAAAAATAAAAAAGATATTCGAAAATTAAGAAGATTTTTACAATTAATTCTTAAGATTCTATGAATTACTTTCGTATGATGTAATTCTTAAGATTCTGTGAATTACTTTAGTATGATGTAATTCTTAAGATTCTGTGAATTACTTTCGTATGATGTAATTCTTAAGATTCTGTGAATTACTTTAGTATGATGTAATTCTTAAGATTCTGTGAATTACTTTCGTATGATGTAATTCTTAAGATTCTGTGAATTACTTTCGTATGATGTAATTCTTAAGATTCTGTGAATTACTTTAGTACGATGTAACTCTTAAGATTCTATTAATTACTTTCGTATAATGTAATTCATAAGATTCTATGAATTACATCTTCCTTATCATGCAATGCCAGCTGTGCTGAAATGCTGAAATGCTACTTACCCCTTCTCCATAATCGAAGATTGTTTATTTGTGAAAAACCCCTACACAGAAACTACAGGACCGATTTTGCCCAAACTTAGTACTCATGTTTGGTATGACCCAAGGATTAATCTATACTGTTTTGGATAACGTACATCAAAGTACATGTACGCAGCAGTACTTTAAAAATGATCGCAATATTACCACGAAAAGTACTGAACCACTTTCAACCAAACTTGGTGGACATGTGAGGTATGACCCAAGTATAAATCAATTAGATTTCGAAGAAAATACGTCGAAATACAAGTACGCAGTGGAGTGAGTTAGTAGGCTGGCCAGGGCACCAGCTACCCGTTGGGATACTACCACTAGAGAGTAACGGCATCTTTTGACTGGCCAGACAGTACTACATTGGATCCTTCTCTCTGGGTACGGTTCATTTTATCTTTGCCGACACATAAACCGAATAGTCTGGTCTGTTCTTTACATATTCTCCTCTGTCCTCATACACCTGACAACACTGATATTACCAAACAATTCTTCTTCACTCAAGGTGTCACTGCACTGTAATTCTTCAGTAG
>NC_090726.1:43127335-43132335 GCF_036898095.1 Palaemon carinicauda | reverse complement strand
TAAATATATTATATATATACATATATATATATTTATGTATATAATATATATATATATATATTTATATAATATATATAAATATATTATATATATACATATATATATATATATATATATATATATATATATATACAGTATATATATAATAATTATATATATATAAATATATATATATACAAATCTGTATAATACATATATATATATATATATATATATCTGTATAATATATATATATATATATATATATATTATATATATATAGACATATATACATATATATAGACATATATACATATATATAGACATATATACATATATATATACATATATACATATATATACATATATACATATATATATATATACATATATATATACATATATACATATATATATATACATATATACATATATATACATATATACATATATATACATATATACATATATATACATATATACATATATATACATATATACATATATACATATATATACATATATACATATATATACATATATACATATATATACATATATACATATATATATATATACATATATATATATATATATATATATACATATATATATATATATATATATATATACAATATACAGTCTTTAAAAGGACAATCATATAGACCCCCAAAGATTTCTGAGGCAAGCAATCTGTCCTTGGGACAGCAGTAAATCTCACAGGACATTTCTCACTCCGAGACTTATATACAGGATATTCTATAAGAGAATACCTCACTGGTGTCTCTTACTTCTTTCAAATCATCCTGACACTGATTTCAATTCTTTGGTCTAAGTGTTTTTTTGTGAAATAGTCTCTCAAGAGGAAATTTAGTTGTGCAAAAATTTATTATCCTGTGAAAATACGTGTTTAAAGAAATCAATGCATGTTACAGTTTGTTGGGAATACAAGATAATAATAATAATAATAATAATAAATAACTTAGTTCCGGTTGGAAGAACAAGATGCTATATATAAGGTTAGAGAGAGAGAGAGAGAGAGAGAGAGAGAGAGAGAGAGAGAGAGTTACAAGGAAATTGATGTTAAAAGCGAGGGGGAACATAAGGGAGAGATAAGCGCGACAGTAGGGAGAAGACAGGGAGGGAGGGAGGGAGGAGGGGTAGAGAAAGGGTAGGGAGAGGGGGGAGGGAGAGGGTGCTGCAAATAAACCCATAAAACAAGGAAACAATGTAGTCTCCTTCGAATTACGTGGGAAGACCAGCCGAGGGGTGACGTTAATCACGAGAGAGAGAGAGAGAGAGAGAGAGAGAGAGAGAGAGAGAGAGAGAGAGATTGTTCATATTGAAGGTTCTCTCTTAGAGATTTTTCATATTAAAGATTCTCTTTTGAGAGAGATAAAGGGAGAAAGACGTTTCAATATAAACTCTCTCTCTCTCTCTCTCTCTCTCTCTCTCTCTCTCTCTCTCTTTAACTGGTTAATGATTATCTAATCTGTTCGAGGATGCTACCTTTAATCCTGAATCTTATTATTATCATCATTACTATTATTACTTTCTGAGCTACAACCTAGTTGGAAAAGCAGGATGCTATAAGCCCAGAGGCCCCAAAAGGGAAAATAGCCCAGTGAGGAAAGCAAAAAAGGAAAAGTAAAATATTTTAAGAAGAGTAACAACATTAAAATAAATATCTCCTATATAAACTACAAACTTTTACAAAACAAGAGGAAGAGAAATTAAATAGAATAGTGTGCCCGAGTGTACCCTCAAGCAAGAAAACTCTACCCCAAGACAGTGGAAGACCATGATACGGAGGCTATGGCACTACCCAAGACTAGAGAACAATGGTTTGATTTTGGAGTGTCCCTATCCTAGAAGAGCCGCTTGCCACAGCTAAAGTATCTCTTCTATCCTTACCAAGATGAAAGTAGCCACTGAACAACTACATTGCAGTAGTTAACCCCTTGGGCGAAGAAGAATTGGTTGGTAATCTCAGTGTTGTCAAGTGTATGAGGAGAGAGGAGAACATGGGTAAAAATAGGCCAGACTATTAGGTGTGTGTGTTTTGGCAAAGGAAAAATGAGCCGTAGTATCACAACTTGAAAAGTTTCATCTCATAGTTTGTATAGAACACTTACTACATTAGGCTTTATTCCCATTGAAGCCCTTGGCCATGTAGCATTTTGCTCTTCTAACTAGAGCTCTAAAAAAAATTATCGCTTAAACTTGTACACGAAACATGTATCTTTAATATTTTCTGTTTTTATTTTATATTTCAAAAAAGGCTAAAAAAAAAGTACCACACCTAAATATGAATACTGAACGAGACTTAGCAGCAAAAATTGTACCCATACATTTGGTTTAAGTTTCATTGAAAATGTTTTAAGTTTTGGATAGGAACCTAAATTAAGAAAAACTTACGTAGAGTTTACAGAAGATGCAGATACATTACCAAGGTATGTGAAGGCTCCAGGACCCAACATTACATCTCTTGGTTGTTCCTTCATTGATTCCAGGCACCAGGTCCCCCTCTTCAACATAAAGTAGAAGAGTATTATCCCATCAAAGTGGGGGGTATCAGAGCTGCCCACACTCCTCTCTGTGGCCTGGTTTTTTTTATAACTCATAATCCTATCAAGTGCTTTAGCCATTCAAAGTGCATGGGTACAAGCATATTTGTTCATTTTTCTCCTCGGGTTTGCTTCAAAGTTGATTTTGTTTATATCAATCTTTAAACTGAAAATCTACTCCAAACTCCAGTCTTGAAAGAAGAAGCTGTTAAGGTTCTCCTGATTAGCAATGTTCACATATGAAAGAGCAGTTTGTAACTATCTGTAAACTTCAAAACTACTCCAAACTCCAGTCTTAAAGAGGAAACTTAAGTTTCTCCTGATTAGCAATGTTCAACTATGGAAGAGCAGTTTATAACTATCTGTAAACTTCAAAACTACTCCAGCTCCAGTCTTAAAAAGAAACTTTTTCTCCTGATTAGCAATGTTCACATATGAAAGCAGTTTGTAACTATCTGTGAACTTCAAAACTACTCCAAGCTCCAGTCTTGAAAGAAGAAACTTTTTCTCCTGATTAGCAATGTTCACATATGAAAGAGCAGTTTGTAACTATCTGTGAACTTCAAAACTACTCCAAGCTCCAGTCTTGAAAGAAGAAACTTTTTCTCCTGATTAGCAATGTTCACATATGAAAGAGCAGTTTATAACTATCTGTAAACTTCAAAACTACTCCAAGCTCCAGTCTTAAAAGAAGAAACTTTTTCTCCTGATTAGCAATATTCATACAAAAGAGCTGTTCCCGCAACAAACAAGAGTGTGTAATCCACCTAACTAAACTTTGTATGCATGGTATCATTTTATAATGGGAAGCTTCTCTGCTATGAGAAAGTCCACAGATAATTCTTACCATTAGATCAGACTTAGAAATTAACTGGAAAATATCCTTCATTCCTTCTTGCAGCTGCTGTTAGTTGTGCATAATGCTCTATTCATACCAACTGTAAGAACTCTATTGATAGAAACAAAGAATCTGAACAATTATTACACTACTGGATTAGCCTCAGATGTGGTGGATGGGTAGTAATCACTGCAACACCAATTGGAAAACTTACTTGCTAAGCGAATAATTGCAAGTGGGCCTCAGATGTGGTTGATGGCTAGTAATCATTTCAACATCAATTGGGAAAACTTACTTGCTAAGCAGGAATAATTTGTAAGCGGGTGGTGGAAGGCTAGTAACATTCAACATAAGGTATAGCCGGGCTGACACTTGCACGAATTTATGGCACGCATTGTCACAACTCGAGTCGTGAGCTCGCCGTGAACTGGCGTGAAGTGTTCGTAAACCCGTCATGACATCGTGGCATGTCGTGACGAGAATTTTGAAATGTTCAAAATTTTGGTCACGACAAAATTTCGTGACCGGTTGGCAAAAAGTCGTGCAAGTGTCAGGGTACCTTATGAAACTTACTTTCTAAGCAGGAAGAAGTAAGTGGGATTGAGAAAAGGAGTGTCAGGTCAATGGTAATAGATTGATTTTAGAGTTCTCTGGCATCCTGACATCGAAAGTCATTGATGCCGATATCGTTCGTTAGAAAGAATAAAAGAATATTTAATTTAAAGCCATAAAAGAGATGTCCTTAAAAATTTCAATAGCTTTCAGAAGACCTACTTCTGAAATAAATCTAAAAATATCGCTAGCATAGTACAACACATCCTGACCAAGAATCTTGGCAAGGATGAACTTCCCATCTCCACCTCAGACCAATTGTGATAATTATTCAGAGAACAATGCATGAAATGGCTGAAAGTGTGATCTGTCACGACAGGAGAAGTGAAGGAAGAGGACTTTTTAGTTATTAATAATTAATATTTTAAACAATGACATGGAAATTACATGTAATCTGTGAATTTTTTTTTTTTTTTTTAATAAAAAAGCGCCCTCTGAAAACGATCCCTGGATTCACAAGAGCCTCTGTATCTCCTATAACCTCTTCAATTGTGTACAAACCAGTACTGAATGGAACAGCTTATGCTGGTATCCAAAAACTTGGGCGCGTTTTGTTAATAGATTCTCTGGATAAAGCTGCTTATGAAAGATTATAACATTTATATTCATAACCTTTGCGAATACAATGATAACTATTTACAGTTGGGTGCGTTTTATCCATGGATGCCATGAATACAGCTATTTATGAACGATTGTAACCCTTATATATATAACCTTTGCGAGTACAATAACTCGATTTACAGTTAGGCGCGTTTTATCCATGGATCCCACGAATAAAGCTATTTATGAACGATTGTAACCCTTATATATATAACCTTTGCGAGTACAATGATAACTCGATTTACAGTTAGGCGCGTTTTATCCATGGATCCCACGAATAAAGCTATTTATGAACGATTGTAACCCTTATATATATAACCTTTGCGAGTACAATGATAAACTCAATTTACAGTTAAGCGCGTTTTATCCATGGACCCCACGAATAAAGCTATTTATGAACGATT
>NC_090726.1:43089835-43119835 GCF_036898095.1 Palaemon carinicauda | reverse complement strand
CAACAGGAAAAATAGCTCAGTGAGGAAAGGAAACAAGGAAAAATAAAATATTTTAAGAAGAGCAACAATATTAAAATAAATATCACTTTATAAACTATAAAAACTTTCACAAAACAAGTGGAAGAGAAATAAGATACAAGATAGAACAGTGTGCCAGAGTGTACCCTCAAGCAAGAGAACTTTAACCCAAGACAGTGGAAGATCATGGTACAGAGGCTAAGGCACTACCCAAGATTAGAGAACAATGGTTTGATTTTGGAGTGTCCTGCTCCTAGAAGAGCTGCTCACCACAGCTAAAGTGTCTCTTCTACCCTTACAAAGGTGAACTGTTTATATGAGCAAGCATGGCAGACCTTGTTGAGCACTTCAAAGTCTACAATGTAGCCTGTGTACACCTCAATCACCACGCCCATTCCAACATTTGACACATGACCTCTCTTTATCCATGTTCCATTGTACGACATCAATGTTCAAATTTCCATTTTCAGCAGGGTGTAATTCCAACTCTTTTTCTCTGTAATATTTCCTAATTCTTTCATATATTCCTTATTTTTTCATATATTCCTTATTCTTTCATATATTCCTTATTCTTTCATATATGACTTCTTGCTTCGCCTTATAATGTTTATCCATTTCCTCATACAAATACTTCAAGTACCTAGTGAACTTATAATTTCCTATTGGTAATAGTAGTAGTAGTAATAGTACTACTACTAGTAATAGAAGTAGTAGTGGTATTATTATTAGCTAAGCTACACCCCTAGTTTAAAAAGCAGGATGCTATAAGCCCAAGAAGTCCAACAGAGAAAAATAGCACAGTGAGGAAAGGGAACACCGAAATAAACTACGAAAGTTGATGAAAAATTGAAATCAAATATTTTAACAGCAATAAAAATAAAGTAGATCTTTCATATATAAATTATAAAAGCTTCAAAATAACAAGAAGAGAAATATTGCTTTTGAATACATCGGCAGATGTTTATACACGTTCATTTGTAGGGCATTTAGTGGGTTAAGATGTCCCTCAAGGGCGACATTTGTGGCAAGATCTTTTAACTTAGTCTCAAAAGCATCATTTTCACATTCCACTTGACATTTTTCTGCAGTTTTCCCACATTTTCTCCTCAATTATGACCAGATTCAAGACGCCATTCATCCTTCCTCTGTAAACCATGGCCATGAATCTAATGTTATGAAGTGGTGTTCTTTGTCTGCATCTATTCCCACTTCTATGTGGGGTTGATGTTTCTGGCCAGCTTTCTCCATCTAGATTTTATTCTGATAATATTCACTGTCCACATTAGTTTCGGCAAATTTTTCATGGCCGGATGCCTTTCCTGCCGCCAACCCTCCCCATTTACCCGGGCTTGGGACCGCCACCAAGTTGAGGCTGGCTTGCCCCCTCACCATCATTTAAAACCCCCTGCAAGTTAAAAGTATCACCTTTTAGCCATCTGCACCACTTCCAGTTTTTTGTAGGCTATTTGAGATGGGGTTTAAGTATCAACATTCAAGAGGTCCATCAGAAGTTACCTATCAAAGAAAGCACCACCGAGGTGATAATGAGGGTAACTATCAAGATGGTATGGGCACGAATTGAATATGTATGGTGAGGGGGAACCTGTTAGGGGAGAAGATCGAGATGAAGGCAGAAATCAAGATGGCGATATAAAGTGAAGGATGTGGAGAGAAGCGGTTTGATAGAAGGTAACCATACGCTTATATAATGGTGCGAAAGAAGAGGAGACCACTAGGAGGAGATTCATGGATATCTCGTCTTGTAGACATTATTACAGCAGTGCGTGAATGGGAAACGCACTGGCCTGTTCAGCCTTTGAGGAATTTGAGTACTGTCGATCATTTAAGAGGAGAGGTGGCCTGTAAATTTAGCAATTTTGTAAAAATTTTGCTCAAATAAGATTTCGCCATTTTCTAAGAGGTAAGGGACCCTGCTGTTGCCAGACGAAAGATGAAAGCGATCCAAAGTATTTCCAACATAAAAATGGCAGCGTGCATATGAACTCAAATTCCATATTCAGCCGTCAGGCATCAGGTGACAACTGATGAGTTATTTTCCCATATATTTGCTTTGATATTTTTATTCGCCATTGAACATTTTTCCCGACGGCATCAATGACGTCTGGTATGGATTTTTTTTCTTCATCGATATCGTAAGTATTACTTTTTTTGCTAATGATATATTTCAGTTGTATCTTTTTATAACACTTTTATTCTTACTCTTAACCTTTAATCCTTACTAAGAGGAAGTATGCAATGAGGCGCTCAGTGACTGTAAGAAACATTCTGTTTAATGGAAAAAAAACGAACTAGAAGACGGCAATGCTACTTTCTCCATCAACGTTAGTTGGAGATGGTAACCACGGGCTTGTGGAATTTTTATTGTGAGGACATTCTATAAAACTCCACAGGATATTAGCTAAACAGTGGGTTTGTTTGATGATAGCGATGAGGATTTTTCATTCCTACTATCTGTTGAAGAAATATCTGCTATGTTACCTGCAGATGCTGAAATGTTACCTGTAGATGAAACTTGTGTCTGTGAGGACATTCTATAAAACTCCTCAGGATATTAGCTAAACAGTGGGTTTGTTTGATGATAGCAATGAGGATTCTTCATTCCTACTATCTGTTGAAGAAATATCTGCTATGTTACCTGCAGATGCTGAAATGTTACCTGTAGATGAAACTTGTGTCTGAGGACATTCTATAAAACTCCTCAGGATATTAGCTAAACAGTGGGTTTGTTTGATGATAGCAATGAGGATTCTTCATTCCTACTATCTGTTGAAGAAAAATCTGCTATGTTACCTGCAGATGCTGAAATGTTACCTGTAGATGAAACTTGTGTAAGTGATGTGCAACAAACGATGCTTCACCTGGTACTTTGGGTACTGAACTAAGAGATAAATGCCAGCGAGATCCTTTGTTGTAAAGAACAAATAAGTAATCCTATGTCCAGAGCGACTTGTGGTGATTGTGGCAGGTCACGAAAACTTTTGATATTGATTTGAACTTTGAATGCAAATGAGTTTCCTGGAAATTTTCAAAGTTCAACAGTTATATCAACTGAAAATTTAAATTGTGGCAGGTCACTAAAACATTAATGTTGATTTGAACTTTGAATGCAAATGAGTTTCCCGAAAAATGTTCAAAGTTCAACAGTTATATCAATTGAAAATCTTAAAACTGATAATGTTGGTGTAGTAACAGCTTTATTGTTGATGTAGTAACTGCTTCATTTGTTTATCAAAACATTTTGAATGGGGGCTGGTTTGGCAACAATCTAACATATCGCTGGGTATGCTGCTTGTCCACTTTGGCCATATATAAAACACACATCAGGACTTGTGAAATCTCTCCAACACAAAGCAAGCAAGAAATCTATATAATAAGGTATCTCTCTCTCTCTCTCTCTCTCTCTCTCTCTCTCTCTCTCTCTCTCTCTCTCTCTCTCTCTCTCTCTCTCTCTCTCTGTATATGTATTTTGTATGTGTATATTATATATATATATATATATATATATATATATATATATATATATATATATATATATATATATATATACATATATATACATATATATATATACATATATATACATATATATATATACATATATATACATATATATATATATATATATATATATATATATATATATACATATATATACATATATATATATATATAGAGAGAGAGAGAGAGAGAGAGAGAGAGAGAGAGAGAGAGAGAGAGAGAGAGAGAGAGAGAGAGAGAGAGAGAGAGAGAGAATTATAATATATATATACTATATATATTATATAGTGTATATATACATATATCTTTCCGATCACGCACAGCTCTCCCCGTCCGTCCCTCGGGTAGGGAGTGGGAAGGTGGCATAGTCATGCCGTAGTGAGAGGTGGAGGGGGGGGGGGTGAATGTGCGTGCATATATAAATATTTAGTGACCTTTTTATGAACTGATCGCATACACCATGGAATATAATAATCATGATCCTTAGGCAAAAAGAATTAATAATTATTAGAATTACAAATTACTATAATATACTATTTACTATAAAATCAATAACCCTCCCAGCCTCCTCCCTCCCTCGTATTTAATCCCGTAACATCACACCTGTAATTAGGGAGGATCATCCTTTCCCTCAGCTGCTCATTTACATAATCAAATTAATATTTATTGCTGCAAGGTTAGAGGCCGACAGAAGCAGCGGCTGAGGATGGAAGGGTGCTGTTTAAGAGGAGGGTGGGGAGAGGGTTAGTTTTATTATTGGCATTTAGTTTGAGTAGCAACTATTAAAGCCTTCAAAGCAGGATATACCTTGTGTATTTATATGTCATTAAGAGACTAAAAATGTTGCAACAGCCACGTGCCCAATCAGCCATGGGGTCCTGGCCACAACTGCGAACGGGGCATTGGCCACAACCGCGAACGGGGCATTGGCCACGACCGCGAACGGGGCATTGGCCACGACCGCGAACGGGGCCCCGGCCACGACCGCAAACATGCCCCTGGCCACAACCGTGAACGGGGCCCTGGCCACGACCGCGAACGGGGCCCCGGCCAAGAGTGCAAACGGGGCCCCGGCCAAGACTGCAAACGGGGCCCCGGCCACGACCGCGAACGGGGCCCCGGCCAAGACTGCAAACGAGGCCCTGGCCACGACCGCGAACGGGGCCCCGGCCAAGAGTGCCAACGGGGCCCCGGCCAAGAGTGCAAACGGGGCCCTGGCCACGACCGCGAACGGGGCCCCGGCCAAGACTGCAAACGGAGCCGCGGCCACGACCGCGAACGGGGCCCCGGCCAAGACTGCAAACGAGGCCCTGGCGACGACCGCGAACGGGGCCCCGGCCAAGAGTGCCAACGGGGCCCTGGCCACGACCGCGAACGGGGCCCTGGCCACGACCGCGAACGGGGCCCCGGCCAAGACTGAAAACGGGGCCCTGGCCACGACCGCAAACGGGGTCCCGGCCAAGACTGCAAACGAGGCCCTGGCCACGACCGCGAACGGGGCCCCGGCCAAGAGTGCCAACGGGGCCCTGGCCACGACCGCGAACGGGGCCCTGGCCACAACCGCGAACGGGGCCCTGGCCACGACCGCGAACGGGGCCCCGGCCAAGAGTGCAAACGGGGCCCTGGCCCCGACCGCGAACGGGGCCCCGGCCAAGAGTGCAAACGGGGCCCCGGCCAAGAGTGCAAACGGGGCCCCGGCCAAGAGTGCAAACGGGGCCCCGGCCAAGAGTGCAAACGGGGCCCCGGCCACGACCGCGAACGGGGCCCCGGCCAAGACTGCAAACGGGGCCCCGGCCACGACCGCGAACGGGGCCCCGGCCAAGAGTGCCAACGGGGCCCTGGCCACGACCGCGAACGGGGCCCCGGCCAAGACTGCAAACGGGGCCCCGGCCAAGAGTGCAAACGGGGCCCTGGCCACGACCGCGAACGGGGCCCTGGCCACGACCGCGAACGGGGCCCTGGCCACGACCGCGAACGGGGCCCCGGCCAAGACTGCAAACGGGGCCCTGGCCAAGAGTGCAAACGGGGCCCTGGCCACGACCGCGAACGGGGCCCCGGCCAAGACTGCAAACGGGGCCCTGGCCACGACCGCGAATGGGGCTCCGGCCAAGACTGGCCAAGCTTGCGAACGGGGCACTGACGAAGCCTGCCATGCTTTCTATTCTGTATCTTTGAAAAAAAAAAAAAGTTTCAAAACCAAGTCATTAAAAAGAACCTCATGTTCTATATGAGGACCAATGTACCACATTCAGAAAAAAAATTTGGTGCCACATTCAGAAGAAAAATTTGGTGCCATATTCAGACAAAAAAATTTAGTTCCACATCCAGAACAAAATTTGGTGCCACATTCAGAAAACTACCTTGTTTGCAATTAGCCAAGCAATAAGGTAATTATTGCAGAGCGTGCTTAAACACAACTTTCCAATTTACTAAAGTGGGTGCTAAGTACATAGTCTATTTGAATGTCATTGACGAAAGTCTTTTCTCGATTCTTAAAAGGCGTTATTCAAAGGAATACGATTAGCAGATGAAAAAAGTTAATCATATCCAGATCGTGACCTGATTGGCCCAATCTATGACCTGATTTACACTACATAAATTCAATTGGCAAAATTCAAATGACCCAATCTAACCTAATTTATACTACAAATTAAACTGACAAAATTCAAGACCCAATCTGTAACCTGATTCAAACTGTCAAGAAGTTCAAGAGACCCAATTTGTAACCTGATTTACACTACATAAATTAAGCTGACCCAATCTATAACCTGATTTACACTACATAAATTAAACTGACCTAATCTATGACATGATTTATACTGCATATATTGAACTAAAAACATTCAAGAAAATCAAATATACCCAAGTTACACTACATTAACTGAAAGTTCAAGTGACCATATCTGTAACCTGAATTACACTACAGAAATTTAATAACCTGATTTACACTACATACATTGAACTGACAAAATTCAAGACCAAAACTGTAACCTGATTTACAATACATAAATTAAACCGACCCAATCTGTAACCTGATTAACACAAATTCTACTGGGATAATTCAACTGACCCAATCTGACTTGATTTAAAGCTACATATATCAAACTGACCCAATCTATGACCTGATTTGCACTACGTAAATTCAACTGACTCGATCTATGACCTGATTTACACTACATAAATCCAACTGACTCGATCTATGACCTGATTTACACTATATAAATCCAACTGACTATCTGTGACCTGATTTACACTACGTAAATCCAAATGACTCGATCTATGGCCTGATTTACACTGCGTAAATCCAACTGACTCGATCTATGACCTGATTTACACAGCGTAAATCCAACTGACTTGATCTATGGCCTGATTTACACTGCGTAAATCCAACTGACTCGATCTATCAAACAAGCAAACCTTTAAACAGCCACCTAATGTCTATCATTCTAACTGTCCAACGACCAAACAGTTAATTGGTCAGTAAATATCAATTCCCAATGACGAAGAAGAGGGGAGAAATCTAATGCTAGGTCATATTTCGTCCTCGTTAACGACCAGTTGCCGGGTGAAAGGGTTGACGTAACAATGTAATTGGCCAATATACAACACGGGTTAGCCAGGTAATAGAGAGGGGTCACAGGCAAGGTTTAAACTTGAGCATGTGGATATTACCTTACATGATGCCGGTTTTTACCTTAGATTACCTTAAATCTTTTCAAATTTCCTTAAATTCGAAGGTAGTAAAACCGAAATTACCTTACAATTACCTTTAAACCACGAAAATTACCTCAAAGGAAAGGTTTAAACTTGAGCATGTGGACATTACCTTACATGATGCTGGTTTTTCCCTTAGATTACCTTACAATTACTTTTAAACCATGAAAATTACCTCAAACTAAGGCAAGGTTTAAACTTGAGCATGTGGACATTACCTTACATGATGGTGGTTTTTACCTTAGATTACCTTAAATCTTTTCAAATTTCCTTAAATTTGAAGGTAGTAAAACCGAAATTACCTTACAATTACTTTTAAACCATGAAAATTACCTCAAACTAAGGAAAGGTTTAAACTTGAGCTTGTGGACATTACCTTACATGATGGTGCTTTTTACCTTAGATTACCTTAAATCTTTTCAAATTTCCTTAAATTTGAAGGTAGTAAAAGCAAAATTACCTTACAATTACCTTTAAACCATGAAAATTACCTCAAACTAAGGTAATTCCCTCAATTTTAACCCTGGCCAGATTGCCAGACTTCATGACAAGGTGGATAGAGATTTACTACTGACAGATTATATTCAAGAGTTTAGAAACTGGTACAAAAGTCCCATTAATATCAATAACAGGAAAAATGTCAAGTTAGAAAAAGAATTTAAACAATTCCAAGGAAGAATAAATATTATTATTATTAAATGCTAAGCTACAACCCTAGTTGGAAAAGCAGGATGCTATAAGCCCAGGGGCCCTAACGGGGAAAATAGCCCAGTGAGGAAAGGAAATAAAGAAAAAATATTTTAAGTATAGTCAACATTAAAATAAATATTTCCTATAAAAACTAGAAAAATAATCTAACAAAACAAGAGGAAGAGAAACTAGATAGAAGTGTGCCCGAGTGTACCCCCAAGCAAGAGAACTCTAACCCAAGACAGTGGAAGGCCATGGTACAGAGGTTATGGCACTACCCAAGACTAGGGAACAATGTTTTGATTTCGTAGTGTCCTCCTAGAAGAGCTGCTTACCATAGCTTTAGTCTCTCTTATAGTATACGTTCTTTAAAAATGATAGAAATCACACTATATTATGAAGGTATACTCAAGAAAACTGCATTCTACATTTTGAAACAAGATAAGGACCCTATGACACTGGTAAAACTTAAGGTTTAGCCTTAGGTCTCCCTCCTTGATGCTGCTAGAATGAGAAATCAATTTGGCAATTCTTCAAATTGCAAATTTTCAAAAATTATGAGGTCCTGAAAGTGCATCTGTAGTAACATCTTCTAGACAGGCCAAGTAATGAGCTGCTAAGAGAGATATTCCTACACCAGTTCTACGACCAAGAGACGAAATTTACTAAGAAAATAAAAATACATGCAAATAGTAGACGTAAATCTGTCAGAAATAGAAAATTGATCTAACGCAAAATTGAAAGAGGAAGTAAGAAATGTAGACACCAAAATGTGGAAGTCTGAAATGGAAGAGAAAGAAACACTAAGAATATATAAGCATTATAAGAAAGAAATAGAAGAAGTTATCTGGTTTAATAACATGTTAAAAACTAAGCTGTTGATAAAGGCAAGAACACTCTTTTAGATCTAAATTGGAGAGGCAGATACAAAAATAAAGATACAAAATGTATGTGTGGCCATGAAGAAGAAACATTGGAACACTTTAAATTACACTGCGAGATGTACAAGGAAACAAGAAATAACTGCACACTATTACATCAACCATATATTGAAAATTAACATGAAAATAATAGCGGACATTTTGTTTCAGGAATTGTGATAAAAAAGAAATAAAAATCAGAAAAAATCTTATCCAAGAACTGTGGAAAATAAGAAAAAAATAATAAAACAAGACATCAAGTGACAAACGACAATACCATATAAAGAAAAGAATAAAGGAGCCGTTGAAAAGGCTTATCCTCAAAGTACAAGCACAAGTGAAAGCATGAAGTCTGTTTAAGGCACAGCAAATTCTATTATTCTGAGAATGCAGCTCTAGTTTAACCACCTATACAGATCAATGGCTCCCTATATAAACCATCTCTCCCTTTCAACCTTTTCATTTTATATATTGTCTACTAATTGAAAATTTTTTACTTTTTTCCACACCACTGTATGAGGCAAAAGTCAAATTGTGTTGGCTACAAGGCCATTTTTCATACCAGCATGAAGTATAATCAAACTACTTCCTTTCCCTGCTGGCTGTCAGACTCCAGTGATTTTAGGTAATGTGGTGGCTATCCAACATTTTGGATTTCTGCAATTCTGATTTGCCCAAACTTCATCCAGATACACAATGTTTAGGAAGGGCTAAAGACTTTTTATTTTTCGAAAAAAAGTAGAGCTAGGAGTTTAGGTGATGTGGTGGCTATCCAACATTTACAATGAGCAATTCTGATTTGCCCAAACTTCTTCCAGATACACAAGGTTTAGGAAGGGCTACAGACTTATTATTTTTCAAAAAAAAAAAAAAAAAAAAAAAAAAATAGTGCTAGGGGTTTAGGTGATGTGGTGGCTACCCAACATTATGGATTTGAGCAATTCTGATTTGCCCAAACTTCATCCAGATACACAATGTTTAAGAAGGGCTCACGACTTTTTATTTTTAGGAAAAAAGGACCTAGGAGTTTAGGTGATGTGGTGGCTATCCAACATAATGGATTTGAGCAATTCTGATTTGCCCAAACTTCATCCAGATACACAATGTTTAGGAAGGGCTACAAACTTTTTATTTTTCGAAAAAAGTAGTGCTAGGAATTTAGGTGATGTGGTGGCTATCCAACATAATGGATTTGTGCAATTCTGATTTGCCCAAACTTCATCCAGATACACAATGTTTAGGAAGGGCTACAGACTTTTTATTTTTCGAAAAAAGTAGTGCTAGGAATTTAGGTGATGTGGTGGCTATCCAACATTATGGATTTGAGCAATTCTGATTTGCCCAAACTTCATCCAGATACACAATGTTTAGGAAGGGCTACAGACTTTTTATTTTTCGAAAAAAGTAGTGCTAGGAATTTAGGTGATGTGGTGGCTATCCAACATAATGGATTTGAGCAATTCTGATTTGCCCAAACTTCATCCAGATACACAATGTTTAGGAAGGGCTACAGACTTTTTATTTTTCGAAAAAAGTAGTGCTAGGAATTTAGGTGATGTGGTGGCTATCCAACATTTTGGATTTGTGCAATTCTGATTTGCCCAAACTTCATCCAGATACACAATGTTTAGGAAGGGCTCACGACTTTTTATTTTTCGAAAAAAGTAGTGCTAGGAATTTAGGTGATGTGGTGGCTATCCAACATTTTGGATTTGAGCAATTCTGATTTGCCCAAACTTCATCCAGATACACAATGTTTAGGAAGGGCTACAGACTTTTTATTTTTCGAAAAAAGTAGTGCTAGGAATTTAGGTGATGTGGTGGCTATCCAACATTATGGATTTGAGCAATTCTGATTTGCCCAAACTTCATCCAGATACACAATGTTTAGGAAGGGCTCACGACTTTTTATTTTTCAAAAAAAAAGTAGTGCTAGGAATTTAGGTGATGTGGTGGCTATCCAACATTTTGGATTTGTGCAATTCTGATTTGCCCAAACTTCATCCAGATACACAATGTTTAGGAAGGGCTCACGACTTTTTATTTTTCAAAAAAAGTAGTGCTAGGAATTTAGGTGATGTGGTGGCTATCCAACATAATGGATTTGTGCAATTCTGATTTGCCCAAACTTCATCCAGATACACAATGTTTAGGAAGGGCTACAGACTTTTTATTTTTCGAAAAAAGTAGTGCTAGGAATTTAGGTGATGTGGTGGCTATCCAACATTTTGGATTTGTGCAATTCTGATTTGCCCAAACTTCATCCAGATACACAATGTTTAGGAAGGGCTCACGACTTTTTATTTTTCGAAAAAAGTAGTGCTAGGAATTTAGGTGATGTGGTGGCTATCCAACATTTTGGATTTGAGCAATTCTGATTTGCCCAAACTTCATCCAGATACACAATGTTTAGGAAGGGCTCACGACTTTTTATTTTTCAAAAAAAGTAGTGCTAGGAATTTAGGTGATGTGGTGGCTATCCAACATTTTGGATTTGAGCAATTCTGATTTGCCCAAACTCCATCCAGATACTCAATGTTTAAGAAGGGCTCACGACTTTTTATTTTTCGAAAAAAGTAGTGCTAGGAATTTAGGTGATGTGGTGGCTATCCAACATAATGGATTTGTGCAATTCTGATTTGCCCAAACTTCATCCAGATACACAATGTTTAGGAAGGGCTACAGACTTTTTATTTTTCGAAAAAAGTAGTGCTAGGAATTTAGGTGATGTGGTGGCTATCCAACATTTTGGATTTGAGCAATTCTGATTTGCCCAAACTTCATCCAGATACACAATGTTTAGGAAGGGCTCACGACTTTTTATTTTTCGAAAAAAGTAGTGCTAGGAATTTAGGTGATGTGGTGGCTATCCAACATAATGGATTTGTGCAATTCTGATTTGCCCAAACTTCATCCAGATACACAATGTTTAGGAAGGGCTACAGACTTTTTATTTTTCGAAAAAAGTAGTGCTAGGAATTTAGGTGATGTGGTGGCTATCCAACATTTTGGATTTGAGCAATTCTGATTTGCCCAAACTCCATCCAGATACTCAATGTTTAGGAAGGGCTCACGACTTTTTATTTTTCGAAAAAAGTAGTGCTAGGAATTTAGGTGATGTGGTGGCTATCCAACATAATGGATTTGTGCAATTCTGATTTGCCCAAACTTCATCCAGATACACAATGTTTAGGAAGGGCTACAGACTTTTTATTTTTCGAAAAAAGTAGTGCTAGGAATTTAGGTGATGTGGTGGCTATCCAACATTTTGGATTTGAGCAATTCTGATTTGCCCAAACTCCATCCAGATACTCAATGTTTAGGAAGGGCTCACGACTTTTTATTTTTCGAAAAAAGTAGTGCTAGGAATTTAGGTGATGTGGTGGCTATCCAACATTTTGGATTTGAGCAATTCTGATTTGCCCAAACTCCATCCAGATACTCAATGTTTAGGAAGGGCTCACGACTTTTTATTTTTCGAAAAAAGTAGAGCTAGGAATTTAGGTGATGTGGTGGCTATCCAACATTTTGGATTTGAGCAATTCTGATTTGCCCAAACTCCATCCAGATACTCAATGTTTAGGAAGGGCTCACGACTTTTTACTTTTCGAAAAAAGTAGTGCTAGGAATTTAGGTGATGTGGTGGCTATCCAACATAATGGATTTGTGCAATTCTGATTTGCCCAAACTTCATCCAGATACACAATGTTTAGGAAGGGCTACAGACTTTTTATTTTTCGAAAAAAGTAGTGCTAGGAATTTAGGTGATGTGGTGGCTATCCAACATTTTGGATTTGAGCAATTCTGATTTGCCCAAACTCCATCCAGATACTCAATGTTTAGGAAGGGCTCACGACTTTTTATTTTTCGAAAAAAGTAGTGCTAGGAATTTAGGTGATGTGGTGGCTATCCAACATAATGGATTTGTGCAATTCTGATTTGCCCAAACTTCATCCAGATACACAATGTTTAGGAAGGGCTACAGACTTTTTATTTTTCGAAAAAAGTAGTGCTAGGAATTTAGGTGATGTGGTGGCTATCCAACATTATGGATTTGAGCAATTCTGATTTGCCCAAACTTCATCCAGATACACAATGTTTAGGAAGGGCTACAGACTTTTTATTTTTCGAAAAAAGTAGTGCTAGGAATTTAGGTGATGTGGTGGCTATCCAACATAATGGATTTGTGCAATTCTGATTTGCCCAAACTTCATCCAGATACACAATGTTTAGGAAGGGCTCACGACTTTTTATTTTTCGAAAAAAGTAGTGCTAGGAATTTAGGTGATGTGGTGGCTATCCAACATTTTGGATTTGAGCAATTCTGATTTGCCCAAACTTCATCCAGATACTCAATGTTTAGGAAGGGCTTACGACTTTTTATTTTTCGAAAAAAGTAGTGCTAGGAATTTAGGTGATGTGGTGGCTATCCAACATTATGGATTTGAGCAATTCTGATTTGCCCAAATTTCATCCAGATACACAATGTTTAGGAAGGGCTACAGACTTTTTATTTTTCGAAAAAAAGTAGTGCTAGGAATTTAGGTGATGTGGTGGCTATCCAACATTTTGGATTTGAGCAATTCTGATTTGCCCAAATTTCATCCAGATACACAATGTTTAGGAAGGGCTACAGACTTTTTTTTTTAAAAAAGTAGTGCTAGGAGTTTATGTGATGTGGTGGCTATCCAACATTTTGGATTGGTGCAATTCTGATTTGCCCAAACTTCATCCAGATACCCAATGTTTAGGAAGGTCTACCAACTTTATATTTTTCAAAAGAAAAGTAGTGCTAGGAATTTAGGTGATGGGGTGGCTATCCAACATTATGGATTTGAGCAATTCTGATTTGCCCAAATTTCATCCAGATACACAATGTTTAGGAAGGGCTACAGACTTTTTATTTTTCGAAAAAAAAGTAGTGCTAGGAATTTAGGTGATGTGGTGGCTATCCAACATTTTGGATTTGAGCAATTCTGATTTACCCAAATTTCATCCAGATACACAATGTTTAGGAAGGGCTACAGACTTTTTATTTTTCGAAAAAAGTAGTGCTAGGAATTTAGGTGATGTGGTGGCTATCCAACATTATGGATTTGAGCAATTCTGATTTGCCCAAATTTCATCCAGATACACAATGTTTAGGAAGGGCTCACGACTTTTTATTTTTCGAAAAAAAGTAGAGCTAGGAGTTTATGTGATGTGGTGGTTATCCAACATTTTAGATTTGTGCAATTCTGATTTGCCCGAACTTCATCCAGATATCCAATGTTTAGGAAGGTCTACCAACTTTATATTAAAAAAAAAAAAAAAAAAAAAAAAAGTAGTGCGAGCAGCTGCAACGTCACTTCTCTCCATAAGGAATTAGCGGCTATCAACCTTGGCATATTTGAAACCAATCTTTAAAATCTTATAAATGGAAGTTTTGGCAGCACTGAAGGAAATTACTTCATGCTGATCACCACAACCCATACGTGGCCACATTGAAAAAATCCCAGTCACGTCCAAACCTAAAAGTTATAATCCTAAACATTACATTGCAAGGAGGGTATTTTACAGGATATTTGTTGAAATGCTTGTTGTGATACTGAGAGTAGGAGATTTGAGTATGATAGTGTGAAGTAGAATAATTGAGCAGAATATACAAAAATCAGTGTCGAGTACAGGCGTAAAATTTTTTAACGAGGCACGGATGAATGAGGATGGTGCTATATGTATAGTTGTTTAAAAAGTTTAGCCATGTACTAACAGCTTAAGAGGCTCATACTCAAGATGTAGCACATGAAGACCAACAAGTTAACACAGATTCTGATGGAGGGGGTGAGAAACAGCATCCCAAAATATCCTTACTAATAGAGTAAAATCACTGCTCTGGAACAAATATGTTAAGGCTTCAATCTCTACTGGGAATATCCGATGTACGGGTATTAGTGTTGCAATTACTCGGGGATAGTATAGCACCGTATTATAAAATACCTATAATGCAATAGGCACTTATGCTAAAAACATAACCTACCTTCTAAGCTTTACATTGTTTTAACAGACTTCAATGACTGGAAAAGGTAAACATTGTACCAATTCCTCCAAGCAAGTCCACCCAAGCTATTTTGTTTTATAACATAGTACAATATTAGGATATTAGACCAGAATATAAGATACCTCTCCAAACACTCCTTCGCTCACTTCATAATTCCCACGTAGCATTTATCGTAATTTACTTGTTCGAACAGAATCAAAGTGGCACCAATTAACACACTTAACCTCTAGGTTGAGTTCAGCATCGGTATATACAATACACTGTAATAAGGGCCAAATTTAAGCTATGTTAATGTTAGGTTAGGGTAGAAAGGCAAGTGACAACAGGAAATGTAGGACAACGAAAAGCCGGACAGTCAAACAGATGCCGGGATGTCAAGTTGAAATTCCCCCTTGGAAGGGTTTATATTATTGGTACGTATATAGTAAATCGTTTAATAATTAAAATGCTACCTCAATAGAAATATAACCTTGGTTGTGCTTCGGCCTCGTTTTTCATAGGTCAAGGAAGATTGATATTGAAACCATATTACCTGTTCAGACTAACTTAAAGCATCAACGTCGATGTAGTGTGCATATTCATTAAGTTTATAATCATAATTAGGATAGGGGAGGTTAGTCACAATTTTGTTAGGATATTAAAAATGATAAGTCTTATGAAAAAGGAAAAACATTTTTGGGAAGAACTGTGTGGTTTCCAGGACTTTCCTGTGAAAGACTAGAACAGAGAATACAATACAACAAATATCCATTTTGTCTCCCCTGCTCTTGGGCCCATGCATCAAGCTGCTAAGCACAGACTCAGTGTATATATAGGAGACCTTCAAGTGCAAGCTCAATAGAACTCGACAGCACCTCTCGGCACTGAAATTAGTCTGCCAGAGGCGATGTCATTCCTACGTCTTCACCTCACAGAAAAGAACCATCGTCACAGTTGGAAGGCGTATGTGAAAACCAAGATAATTTGTTGGGGAGGGTTGTTCCCTTTTCTCCCCTAATGGTCAAGAGTGAGGACTAACCTAGCAGCATTTTCCTCTAATAGGAAAGCATTCAACAATAATGAATTTCTAACTCACGACTAAGTTCAGGGATGTCTCAAGGCATGTTCCTAACTAGCCCCAAAAGAGGTTGTTCTAATGCCGTACAAGTTTACTTTCAATACCTTAGGAGAGGCAGTCAGAAGGTGGGGCTTTTTTTGAGATGACATTTTGCTTGATGCTTTGTGATTGGAATAAGTACCAGGCCAAAAAAGCTACCTTTTATTGTCCAAGACATTTTGGACAGCCAATGAGGAAAATGCTGGTAAAAGGAGACTTTACAATTACCAAGAAAGTAGCCCCTCCGAGGGTATATCTGAAAGAGGGATTTAAGGAACGAAAATTTCCATGGTCTTTCTTCTTAAAAAGAGAGACGCTCAGGTAGGTACTAATCAATTTGACAATCATTTTCTTTTTGTCCCAGATAAATTAAGGATTGAAGAGTTCAGTATCCGACTTTGTTCAACCTAGTGTCAAGCTGCCTTTTTTGGAACTGGGAGCTATACGGAAACCCCAAATGGCAAAATTAATTATGCTAAAATACCATTCAAAACTGTCTGAGGCTTTGCAGAATCCTGTTCAAGTAAAGTCTGAAGGGAAATGTCACATGCTGGTGGCCTTCAATCCGAAGATAGAAGTAGAGGAATTTCTGTATAATGATCTTGTATGCAAATCTCTTCCTGCAAGTCCTAGTGAACTAGTCAAAGCCAATGCTGAGGCAATGGCCACTTCACTTAAAAAAATATGAGCATGACAAAGAGTGATAGTGTGCCATACGATCTGTTTGAAAACTATCTCAAACTGAAGCTTAGCAGAAAAATGAAGAGAACTGTGAGGAAATTCAAGAATGGAGGAAGCCACAATTTACTCACCCATAGATCACCTCCAGTCCAAACTCTAGTGCTCGACAGCTTAATGCACAAAATCTTAAGCTTTTAGGAGTGTGTGAACACTTCAGAGTAGCCTTCACGACAACCTTGGATTTAGGAAAGTAATGGTGTGGAAGAATCCACTTGTAATCAAGCTTCAGAAAAATAAACGGGGTGATTTTGTGAATACATGCAAGGCCTGGGATGCTACCAAATAGAGGTAAGTATTGTGGACTGATGAGGACACCTTTAAAGGAAGAGAACTCCCCTACAGAGTTAAACTTAGATTGAAATTATTTTTCTATAGAAAGATTGAAATGATTTCCATTTATAGAAATGAGAGTATTAAAGTTAAAATGCTCAATTCTAATTTCCGAGTTTCAAATGACAATATTTCTTAGTCATACTTCAACTACATCTGGGGTATCATAAAAAGCTATAAAAAGCTACAAGGGACCTGGCAATGAGCCTCATAATCAAGAGGTACCACATAAGGATAAGATACTGGAGGAATGAGGAAATAGATGATCCAAAATCTTACCTGATAGAGTAAAAGATAAACTACGAGTAAAATCACAAACCGAGAATGCTTCTACCTCTGCTGAGGAAGTCCTCTGTATGGATAGTACTGTTGCAATCACTCTATAGCACCAGAAATGAAAGTTACTCATGATAGGCAGTTATAATTGTAAAAGTAATCCTCTCTCTTATGCTTTACGGTAGTTTAAATGTGTGGAAATACTATCCTATAGCAAAAAATGACCAAAAACATCGAAGACACTGCTGATATAACACAAAACAATGAAAAAATTTAGTGGTATAATATCAATTGGAAAAACCTTTAGTAAGTCTTTAGCAGAAATACGGTAGTATTTGGATAAAATGAAACTTGCGAAAGCTCTATACAACCAAGACAATAACCCAGTACTACAAATAGTATGTTTATCAAGAAAACCTATGGATAGAGATATTTGAAAATCTTAAAGAGCAAGCTGTAGATAAGGGTTTAAGACAAAAATAAGAAAAAATAAGAATATCATAATAGAACTTTGGGAAAAAAACCATATAACACTGTATGAAGAAACCTGAGCACCAGTTAAAGGCATATCACCTACATTACACAGAGAATGGAAGCCTTCTAGTATCTATATTTGCTATTTTGGTTCTGTGAAGGTTGCTTGGTAGAAAAAAATCCTGATGGTAAAACAGGGTAACGAGAGGAACAGCAAGAAAGAAGCCAAATAAATTCCAGCCTCACAAATGTCACGGCCACTTGGGTTATTATCACTATTAAAAATAAAGCTTGCCTCTTACAAAGCTGGTCAAACAATCACTTGAAAGCAATGACTGCGTAATTGAAGGAATAATTCCCTACAATCAGAGACAAAGATGAGGAAATAATAATTGTAAAGGAGGAATGCCTGGAATATAAAGAATAGAAATTAGTAGGTGAACTAGCACAACAAAAACTATCTGTGAGGAAGCATCAGAATGTTCTTAAAGAATTACTAACAGAAGGATTGTCATCACAACCAAACCCACCCCACCCCCTTTTTTTTTTTTGGTTGTTGCGCTGGGCGTTTGATTTTGTTTTTACGTCCACAAATATACCAAGGATGATGACACAGTGATGGTATGCCACAATATCGGCTTAACATTAAATTCTATATCAAATTGATGTTAGCCCCGAAATGTTAAGAACTTGAGGAGGGAGGAAGCCGCAATTTACCTTCCCACTACATGGCAATGGAAACACGAACAGATCACCTCCAATCCAACCTCTAGTGCTGGACAGCTTAATGAACAAAATCCTAATCTTTTTGAAGAAGTCTGTTTGAACAATTCAGAGTAACCTCCACGACAGCCTTGGATTTATGAAATACCCGAACGTAAGAATCCTGTGGTAACAGCTTCTGAGAAATGAAAGTTGATTTTATGAATATATGCAAGGCTGGTATGCTACAAAATAGGGGCAAGTGTTGTAGACTGATAAAGACACCCTTAAAGTGACTGATTCTAGCCCAAAAAGGCCTTGTTATTATTGTGGTTCAGATACTTTTGCTTTTAACATTTTAGCCCCCACAGTCTAGCGCCCACAGTCAAGTACCACGTTAATAAATTTATTATGTGTATGGAATTCCTTTGGTCAAGGATAACCAATTTTCTTTTTATTACCAACCAATGAGAGTTCATGCTAAAGCCTATTATACCATTTTAAACAACTGGTTAGTCACGTTTTGACCAGTCTGGAAGTAAGCAGAAGTACAGCACTCCATCGCAAGACAAAGTTCATTACAAACAAGCTTAAAGACTCCTTTAGAATTAATTGAAGACTGGCCAGATAATTCCGACTTTTACTATTAGTTAAACTAAAACCCTGGTTGAAAAGCATGCCGGTATAAGCCGAACTGCTCCAACAGGGAAATTAGCCCAGAGAATAGAGGAAATAAGGAAATAAGTGTGTGTGTGTGTGTGTGTGTGTGTGTGTGTGTGTGTGTGTGTGTGTGTGTGTGTGTGTATCCTAAAGGAGGAGAACTCCCCTATAGTTTAACTTAAGATTGAAAGGATTCTTTTCATCTTAAAAAACGAGTATTTCATAATCAAAATGACTCAATTTTAATTTCAAGAGTTTTAAATGACAATATTTCTTGGTCATACTTCAACTACATCTAGGGTATTATAAAACAAGCTACAAGAGCCTCACAATTAGGAGGTGCCACATGAACACCCTCAAGTTAAGGGAAAGATGCTGGAGAAGGGATGAGCAACTGCAAGATCCAAAATCCTTCCTGATAGAGTAAAAGATAAACTAAGAGTAAAATCACTATCCATGAATGCTTGTATCTCTACTAGGTATATCCTTTGTATGGGTATTAATGTTGCAATCATTGACGGAAATTTCAATAGCACCAATAAAAGGAAAGTTCCTTATGAAACTATGGGTTGTTATAAAGGTAAAAGTAATCCTCTTTATCAAGTTTTACAGTTTTGAAAGTAGGGAGAGATACTTATGCAAAAGATAACCAAAATCACCATAGACAATGTTAATATAACAACAATTACCTTTTGAGCTATATTTATTGGATAAACCTTTTGAAAGTTTATAGCAATTTCAACTTTAAAAGCATAGCAGGAATATTTGAATACACTGACACCTAGGAAAGCTCTATAAAAGACAATATCAAAGCCATAAAACACAGTATGAAGAAACCTGAAGAGCAGTTATAAAGGCATATATATCCTCTACAGTCCAGAGATTGGAATCATAGTACCTGTAAAGTCAAGTACCAAGTTTATATTATGTGTAAGGAGTTCCTTTGGCGAAGGTTAACTCTGATATGTTTGGTTTTTTTTTTTTTTTTTTTTAACCAAGAAATGAATTAATACTAATGCCCATTTTTAAACAACTGGTAAGTCACGTTTTGACAAATCTGGAACCTCCATTTTGCAGGATGGCACACCTTGTCGCATGCCTGAGTTCATTACAAACTGGCATAAATACTGTGCTGTAGAATTAATTGTAGACTGGCCAGATAATTCAGCACACTTATTAGCCAAGTTACAACCCTAGTTGGAAAGCAGTACGTTTTAAGGCAAGGGCTCCAACAGGGAAAATAGACCAGTAAGGAAAGCCAAAAAGGACAATAGTGTGCCTGAGAGTACCCTAAAGAAAAAGAACTCCTCTATAGAGTTTAACTTTGATGGAAAGGATTTTTTTTCATTTACAGAAATGAGAGTATTCTAAAGTCAAATGGGCTCAATTTCAATTTGTGCTCAAAACACTTTCTTGGTCGTACTTCAACTACATCAGGGGTATTATAACTCAACCCACGAGAGACATGACATGAGCCTCATAAAACACTTTCTTGGTCATACTTCCACTAAATCTGGGGTATTACAAAACAACCTATGAGGGACATGACAAGAGCCTCGTAAAACACTATTTCTTGGTCATACTTCAACTAAATCTGGGGTATTACAAAACAACCTACAAGGGACATAAGAGCCTTGTAAAAACTATTTCTTGGTCATACTTCAACTATATCCGGGGTATTACAAAGCAATCTACGAGGGACATGACAAGAGCCTCATAATTAAAAGGTACCACATGATCACCCACAAGGTAAGGAAAAGATGCTAATGGAGGGATAACCAGCTGCGTCATCCGAAATCCTTCTGAAGCAACTAAGGATAAAGTACGAGTAAAATCACTACCCAGGCATGCTTCTATCTCTACTGGGGATATTTTCTGTATAAATATTAGTATTGCAATCACTGGTCTAATGAAGATGGAGGCGGTTAAGATACTGCAGGCTCCATCTCTTGAGAAAAATTTTGGATTTACAGTATTGTTGGCTACGGGGATGCAAGTGCATACAATGGGGTCGTAGTCCAGTATAAAAAAAAAAAAAAAGGAGCACAAAAATCATTTTGCCAAAAACTGGGAACAAGACTAGAATATATACAAGCGATTTATGTACAACGACCAAAAAACGGAAAGACCAGATTCCACAAATACCTTGAGGGGTAAAGAAAAACTAAGTGACTACACCATAAGTCACTTGGATATCTGAACACTGCCATTCGAAGGGCATTACAAAGATCATCAGTTGGGAAAACCGAGGAACGATGTTTTTGCAACCATTCTTTACATGACCAGCACAGATGACAAGCACAACTACTCGCTGTGCCATCAGGGAGAGAAGTATTGGCATTTTTATCGGGCTGACACAACGCGTGGTAAAGAGCCAGGATCATATTCAGGCTGACACAACGCATGGTAAAGAGCCAGGATCATATTCAGGCTGACACAACGCATGGTAAAGAGCCAGGATCATATTCAGGCTGACACAACGCATGGTAAAGAGCCAGGATCATATTCAGGCTGACACAACGCATGGTAAAGAGCCAGGATCATATTCAGGCTGACACAACGCATGGTAAAGAGCCAGGATCATATTCAGGCTGACACAACGCATGGTAAAGAGCCAGGATCATATTCAGGCTGACACAACGCATGGTAAAGAGCCAGGATCATATTCAGGCTGACACAACGCATGGTAAAGAGCCAGGATCATATTCTCGAATGAAGGTCAAGATTTTTACCGTCAATGTCAGCAATCTCATGGATGAAGTTTATGAGAGCTTGACAACTTAGAAGTTTCTTAAGAGTCAAGTGCCTGATCCACCATATTCTCTCATAATTGGGGACTGTACTGATATTTGATGGAACCACTTTCCATGAAAAAAACAGCAACTTCTTGCAATGTACTGACATTGTATAAGGCTCAATCAGAATGAAGTACATGCAGACCCACAAGTTAAACCAAAATCCTTACTGATGGGGTAAAAGATAAACTACAAGTAAAATCACTGCTCGGGAACAAATCAGTTAATTCTTCCATCTATAAAGCGGATATACAATGTTTGGATATTACTGTTGCAATCAAGGAATGGAAAGGATTACCAGGCTTTTAAAACTGTGGAAAGACTATACTACAGCAAAAAAACTCCACTGGACCAATTCCCAAGCATGAAAACTTAAACTAAATTCTATGTTAATGGAGTATAATATGGGTCATTGGAACTGATATTATCAAAGATCTTTTGAAATACACTGTTTTGAACAACCTCATGTAGTCGGCAGCTACCGATGATAAAGTTACTTGTTAAAATTAGTTTTGCTCTTCCCATTCTAAATTTTCCCTGAAGTGTCACTGATTGGGGCGCAGTTTTTCTAGCTAATTATAATTAAAGAGAAAAAGGCCATATTGTGCTAATTTTAATGGAAAAGATAAAGCGGCCCTACTGTTTGCACACTACAATCACTTATATACAGGTGATTAGTTAATCTCTGAATTTGTTTAAACTATTTACTTAATAAAATCATAAAACAAAATCGTTACTGTGAGAGCTACCATTATATCAAATATAGTACCTTGTCTGCCTGACGCGCGCCAAAGCTGTGAACTCAAAGAAAGCATTAAGTTTACAGGTAGTGCAGGAACAAATATTAATAAGGCACAATACGTCCAATTACACTTTACAAAAAAAAAAAATCTAATGGTACTCATCGGCTGCACCTTTTCTATTTTATCACGAACTACTTCTGCAATCATTGTTGTCAATAGTTCAATCTATTGGCTAATTTAAGAAAAAAAATCTAATTAGTGGTATAAACAATGTTTTGTACTATATCAGCATTAGTGAGAAAAGTTATGTACTAATTTTTCTAATGTTATTTTCAAAATGTGTGGACTTTATTTCACGCAAAGTATCTTTCACGAAATAAGCGAAAAAGAGTCCTGCCCGAAATAAGCAAAAACGAGTCCTGCCCGAAATAAGCGAAAACGAGTCCTGCCCGAAGTAAGCGAAAACGAGTCCTGCCCGAAGTAAGCGAAAACGAGTCCTGCCCGAAGTAAGCGAAAACGAGTCCTGCCCGAAGTAAGCGAAAACGAGTCCTGCCCGAAGTAAGCGAAAACGAGTCCTGCCCGAAGTAAGCGAAAACGAGTCCTGCGCGAAGTAAGCGAAAACGAGTCCTGCGCGAAGTAAGCAAAAACGAGTCCTGCCCGAAGTAAGCGAAAACGAGTCCTGCGCGAAGTAAGCGAAAACGAGTCCTGCGCGAAGTAAGCGAAAACGAGTCCTGCCCGAAGTAAGCGAAAACGAGTCCTGCGCGAAGTAAGCGAAAACGAGTCCTGCGCGAAGTAAGCGAAAACGAGTCCTGCGCGAAGTAAGCGAAAACGAGTCCTGCGCGAAGTAAGCGAAAACGAGTCCTGCGCGAAGTAAGCGAAAACGAGTCCTGCGCGAAGTAAGCGAAAACGAGTCCTGCGCGAAGTAAGCGAAAACGAGTCCTGCGCGAAGTAAGCGAAAAAGAGTCCTGCGCGAAGTAAGCGAAAACGAGTCCTGCGCGAAGTAAGCGAAAACGAGTCCTGCGCGAAGTAAGCGAAAACGAGTCCTGCGCGAAGTAAGCGAAAACGAGTCCTGCGCGAAGTAAGCGAAAAGGAGTCCTGCCCGAAAAAAGCGAAAAGGAGTCCTGCCCGAAAAAAGCGAAAAGGAGTCCTGCCCGAAAAAAGCAAAAAGGAGTCCTGCCCGAAAAAAGCGAAAAGGAGTCCTGCCCGAAAAAAGCGAAAAGGAGTCCTGCCCGAAAAAAGCGAAAAGGAGTTCTGCGCGAACAAAACCAATGTCACAATAACCTAGAACTAATGGGCCTAAAATTCCCATTATACAAAATCTACACAAATACAATACGGCATTGAAATGTGTCTGGGGGGATAAAATTCAAAAGACTGAAAACAACAGATCACTAATCTACAGCCAAGCAATTTCGAGTTGGAATAATTTTATTTGGACCATTCACCATGGAACAGGATCAAAGAAATTCTTGAAAATAATTATATTGCAAGCGGGGCTCACAGGCGCAACGAAGCTTGTGAAGAACAGCAAGGTAGGGATATGGAACTATTGGAGGGATGAGCAACAGTCAACCCAAAATATCCTTCTTGATAGCGTAAAAGATAAACTACAAGTAAAATCACTGCTTAGGAACAACAAAATGCTGCCATCTTGACTGTTGATTACTTCTTTATGGATATTACAAATTTCAACACAGTGTGGGTAAAGTTACCAGCACTGAGAAAGTCTGAGGTATTTAGTCAATAGCATCACGATAGACTGGTTTCTTTTATCTTTTATGCAGGCGATCATAGCAGTAAATGAAACCCTCTCCTTAAGGTTTTCATAAAAAAACTATTCATCATACCATTTTGAAAGTGCCTATATCAAAAATAGGACTGATTTCATCTAAACCTAGATGGATTCATAAATAAATTTACAAGTCTCGGATGATTGGATATTCGCTGAATACACAATTCGCAGCATATACAAACCTCTCTTTAGAAGTGTGTTTATTCGTGGAAAACTGGCTATTTGATTGTTGCAATGTCTAGATGTGTTTCAGATGGGAGTAATTACGGTTCACCCTACTCAGAGGGTACAGTAATCACAACCAAAATCCTCGTCATTAGTGATTGTCCTTGGGTCGGAGGATCCCATAACACCTGGCACCTAATTTAGTCTTATTCGCAGTTTTCCTTAAATAACCTAATATTACTGCAACATTCCACAAAACTGAAGAAGATAACTTTAGTTCACCTATATAATTTATATTGTGATAGCTGTATGCATGACTTGCAGGTCGATAGCGATGTTTTCTCTCGTGTGAAATCCATTCCTACAGGATGACAGTGGGGTTTTCTCGTGGTAAGGCCCAGCAACTACCAAAGAAAATGTTGATGGGTACTAAGGATCAAGCTTACAATACGACTGGAGATACAGTATTACTGCAACATTTCACAAAACTGAAGAGGACGACTTTAGTTCACCTGTATAATTTCTATTGAGATGGCTGCCTGCATGTCGACGATGAGGTTCTCTCTCGATGGGGACAGGTCCAGCAACTGCCAAAGTAAATGTTGATGGATACTAAGGAACAAGCTTAGGATACATCTGGCAAGATACAGTGTATGAGTATCCACTAGCAGCTTTCCCTACTACCAGTAAGGTACGGCGATTTTAGAACTAAGTGCCGTATGAGGGTTGCTACCGCCCGGAAATTGGATCAGGGCCGGCAACAATCCAAGCCCTTTTCGGGTTATGAATTTATCGTTGGAACAAAAAATGCGGGGTGATTAATAGGCTATTTGTCAACTTTCTCATCCACTTCCTGTGCGTGGGTGGGAAGTTCGGAGGTTCTCAGTGTACCTCGTGATGACTTGAACCAGTCGGCGATACTTTTGTGAAACCCATTGTTGCCGTATTTTCTTTGCGTTTTCACCTCCAAAATCTCATGATGACATGCGAGTGCGATTCACTTTGAAGCAAGACGAATGGAAAGCTGTGGAAAAAGTCTACAAAAACTTGACAAGTGATGGCTTGTTAATGAGATGCCTGCGTGGGAAAACGCAAAACCCCAATGAGCATGTTCACAGCAGAGTTTGGCGTATGTGTCCCAAACACAAAAATGTAAAAATGAGACATGTAGAATTTGCGGCCGCCCAAGCTGTTTCTAACTACAACATCGGGCATGCAGAAAGTAATTTAAATATATTGCTTGGCCTTCCTTTTACTACAAATTTGCTCAAGTGCTTAAGGACTCAAGACCAAAGGATGGATGAGCCAATAAAGAAAAAACTAGAAGGAAGTTGAAGTTGGACAAGAGCTACTCTGCTGGAGCATACTAGGCGCCGTGGGATGTGTCAACTTTAAATGCCATTTTCTCAAAAGTGAGTTATTGTGCTTTAAACCACTACTACGACGTTAGTTTTCATCCGATTTTCACATTTGCTTTTTCACTGCAATCGTCTTTAAAAGTTCTATAACTGGGTCAAGACCAATCTTTGAAAATGTTTCTTTTTCTTTATTTAAAATTACATTATTTACGTAACAGATTTTTATTACAAATTTAAACGCAAAAATAATAACTTTATCTCTCTAAAGTACAAATTTTGTCTTGAGGAGATTGTTGACACACTCTTTAGCTATTAAATGAGACTAGGTTTAGCTTCCTATCTCTGATAGTTTTAAAGTAGTAGCAGTTTTTTTGGATGCATACGAAAATGCCCTTTTCAATTTTTTTCTTTTCTATTGCAGATTTTGCATTCAGCAGATAGGAGAAGATTCCAGGTATAGAGTGCCCTAAAATAAAATTTTCAATTAGTTACCATGATTTTTTGTAACCCATGTTAATTTTTGCCACCCATTCCCTTAAGCAACCGCTTAGATTTCAACTACGTTAAAGCCCCAGAAAAGCCCCATATATCCGCCGACCACGCTCTTCAAAGAGAAAGTTTTTTCAAAACATACAGACTGGGGTATTGAAGAGTGGAAACGTATTATTCACAGATGAATCGACCTTTTGTGCGAGTGCTGGCCATCCAAAGAAAGTTTGGCGGTTGCCACAAGTGAACAAATTCAATCGCAGGCTCGTGCGTCAGGTTGAAAAATTCCCTAAAAAGGTTATGGTATGGGAAAGAATGGGATATGGTGGGATAGGGGATCTTTGTGTATTTGTTAATGGTGAATGTGTGAATCAAAACATTTATTACATAGTGCTCAATCTCCACCTGGAGTTGTCTTTTGAAAAGACAAACTGTGATATACTCCAGCAAGACGGGGTTACATACCATTAGACCTCTCTTATCAAGGGTTGGTTTCAAGATTGTTGCATAGAATATCTACTTGAGTGGCCAGCAAATAGCCCTGACTTTTCCCCTATCAAAAATCTTTGGGGAATTATCAAAAGACGCCTTGAGAACGAAGATGTCTAAACAGTTTCAAAGCTTATTGACGTGATCAAAAAGCATTGGGAAGGCATTGAACCGAGGACTTGTCAGAATTTAATCTAAAGTATCCCCAGCAGACTTCGTTTAGCAACAGAAAACAGTTTGACCCAACAAAATATTGACTAGGTAAGCCATCTGAGTAAATTTCATAATAATAATTCTACATTATTTTCTAAGAGGTCAGCAAACATACGGTAAGGTGTTTTCAGGTACGAAATTCAACGGATGGCAAGAAACCACGTCCGGCACTTTATCTCCTGCAGTAGGGTAAAGAACTCATTTCTACTGATGTGCCAGGTGTGATAAAGGTATGAAAATAAACCTGAACTGTTACTGATGGCTGTTACATGCGCAATGTGATTACAGCAACACCGTAGAAAACCATACCAGTGAAACTTCCCCAATGTGATTGCAGCAACACTGTAGAAAACAATACCAGTGAAACTTCCCCAATGTAATTGCAACAACAATGTAGAAAACAATACCAGTGAAACTTCCCCAATGTGATTGCAGCAACACTGTAGAAAACAATACCAGTGAAACTTCCCCAATGTAATTACAGCAACACCGTAGAAAACCATACCAGTGAAACTTCCCCAATGTGATTGCAGCAACACTGTAGAAAACAATACCAGTGAAACTTCCCCAATGTAATTGCAACAACAATGTAGAAAACCATACCAGTGAAACTTCCCTAATGTGATTGCAGCAACACTGTAGAAAACAATACCAGTGAAACTTCCCCAATGTAATTGCAACAACAATGTAGAAAACCATACCAGTGAAACTTCCCCAATGTGATTGCAGCAACACTGTAGAAAACAATACCAGTGAAACTTCCCCAATGTAATTACAGCAACACCGTAGAAAACCATACCAGTGAAACTTCCCCAATGTGATTGCAGCAACACTGTTGAAAACAATACCAGTGAAACTTCCCCAATGTGATTGCAGCAACACTGTAGAAAACAACACCAGTGAAACTTCCCCAATGTGATTGCAGCAACACTGTAGAAAACCATACCAGTGAAACTTCCCCTATGTGATGCAGCAACACTGTAGAAAACAATACCAGTGAAACTTCCCCAATGTAATTGCAACAACAATGTAGAAAACCATACCAGTGAAACTTCCCCAATGTGATTGCAGCAACACTGTAGAAAACAATACCAGTGAAACTTCCCCAATGTAATTGCAACAACAATGTAGAAAACCATACCAGTGAAACTTCCCCAATGTGATTGCAGCAACACTGTTGAAAACAATACCAGTGAAACTTCCCCAATGTAATTACAGCAACACCGTAGAAAACCATACCAGTGAAACTTCCCCAATGTGATTGCAGCAACACTGTTGAAAACAATACCAGTGAAACTTCCCCAATGTGATTGCAGCAACACTGTTGAAAACCATACCAGTGAAACTTCCCCAATGTGATTGCAGCAACACTGTTGAAAACAATACCAGTGAAACTTCCCCAATGTGATTGCAGCAACACTGTAGAAAACAATACCAGTGAAACTTCCCCAATGTGATTGCAGCAACACTGTAGAAAACAATACCAGTGAAACTTCCCCAATGTGATTGCAGCAACACTGTAGAAAACAATACCAGTGAAACTTCCCCAATGTGATTGCAGCAACACTGTAGAAAACAATACCAGTGAAACTTCCCCAATGTGATTGCAGCAACACTGTAGAAAACAATACCAGTGAAACTTCCCCAATGTGATTGCAGCAACACTGTAGAAAACCATACCAGTGAACCTTCCCAAGTTTATGACATTATCTCGACAACCATCTACTCTAGCATGATTATTTAAAGACTAATATAGTAGTTCATAATGTATAGCTCTAGTTAGAAGTGGTATGGATGCTGGTGGAGAGCAACAATCTAGATTTACAATTTCATGAATGGGATCAAGATCCTTGTGCAGCGCCAATGATCGTATAGTCGTTAGAGTAACGGTTTCATATATATATATATATATATATATATATATATATATATATATATATATATATATATATATATATATATATACAGTATATATATAAAAGAGCAGTACCTGATATACATCGTATCAAGGTCATTTTATTTTGAGCTTGAAGAATAACTTAATTTAGAAAGTGAGTGCAGTACTGTAAATGTAATGTTTTATATATTGTGATCTAATCATTTCAGGTGGAAAAGACTGATTATATGATGTTTCTTGCTTTAAAAACATGTTATGGTTGTGTTTTATAAGAAAACTATTCCTAATGAGGTTTAGGGAGATCTGATATTTGGATACATTAGTCTGTTAACTTGTGTATCATTGTATTATCTGCATACTGAAGTGCGATTACCTAAGAATACGGTATATGTTTTAGTGGTTTGCGGACTATGGCCAGACGTAGCATGCAGACTGCCGTGTGTCCGAAAGCCTACCACACCCAATCTTTCACTTCACAAAAAATATGGTGGAATGAGTAAGATCTAAACAAAAAGTAAACAGTCAAGAATGAACTAAGCACCAAACTTCGATTTTATACTAGGCTAGGGGTCCCAGCTGGAAGAGTAGAATTTCCTTATCTTTTTCTAGAGTAACCCATCTATCTTACAGCTGTACTTCAGAACTATGGCATAAGCTCCATGGTTTATGTAAGAATTCTTCTAAGTGAGGATAAGGACATTTGGAGAGAAAAACACTGTAAAATAATTTATGTACTGAAATGTAAACACCCTCTGGGAGGAAGTGTATTGAAAAAAAAAAAAAAGAAAAACAACAGTAACTATAAAGTAAAGCCCTACAATAACCAGACAAAAAAAAATGCCTACACATTGGACACTCTCATAACAATAAAATTACTGGTCT
>NC_090726.1:43019835-43082335 GCF_036898095.1 Palaemon carinicauda | reverse complement strand
GTCGTGAAACCAGTCACACGTGACAATCAATGCCAATCGACGGATGTCAACAGCTCATTATGCAAATCCGAGATAGTTAACGCCGTCTCTTTTAAACAACCCCCCCAAAATCCCTATAATGTTTAGATCGATAACAATTAGAGGTGGAGGAACGACACTGGGGGAGGGGGAGGGAGTAGAAGAGGGGGGAGGGGGAGGGGGAGGGAGTAGAAGAGGGGGGAGGGGGAGGGAGTAGAAGAGGGGGAGTGGGGTAAGAGTAGAAGAAGGGGAGGGGGGAAGGAAGTAGATGAAGGGGATGGGGGAAGGAAGTAGAAGAAGGGGATGGGGGAAGGAAGTAGAAGAGGAGGAGAGGGAAGGAGTAGGAGAGGGGGGAGGGGGAAGGAGTAGGAGAGGGGGAGGGGGAAGGAGTAGGAGAGGGAGGGGTGAGGTGGGAGGGAGTAGTAAAGGGGAAGGGGGAGGGGGTAGAAGAGGGGGAAGGAGAGGGGAGAGGGGGTAGAAGAGGGGGAGGGGGGAGGGGAGAGGGGGTAGAGAAGGGAGAGGGAGTACAGGGGAGTTGATGTAAAGGGGGGGGGGCTCTCTACCCTAGAAACCACTCAACTCAACCAATCATGCAGTTCATGACTATTTTCTTTGTGTTATATACAGTTCAGTCTTCAGATCACGAGATGATCTGGTTGCATTGCATAATCCAGCTCTAAAAAACTTTTCTTGCAACGTTGCAAGTTGAATCCTCCCCAACATCCCCCCAAAAATTAAAATCCTAAGCGTTCAACATATCATCCGCTACCTACTTTGCAATCCACACAATACCGAAATTAAGGTGTTCAGAATATTACATGCAAAAGTTATGTAGTGTGTGGTGGCTTTTTTTCTATCTTGTTCACGTATAAACAGGACCATTAGTTCAGATTCCAGATTACCTAATAATAAAAGATTTTTACAAGGGTATGTATTCGTCCCTGACGAATACATACCCTTGTAAAAATCTTTTATTATTAGGTAATCTGGAATTCGTCAACTGTTTGATTGTTACTGAGCAACTTTACACAAAAACTACAGTACTGATTTTGATCAAACTTGATAGTCATGTTGGGTATGACCCAATGATGTATTTGATAATTTTGATAAAGCACATCAAAGTACATGTACACAGCAGTACTTTGAAAATAACCCCAATGTTTTGTAAATGGCAAATCTTGTTAGTTTATTTTTTCGCTTGTGAACAACATTACACAGAAACTACAACCAATTTCAACTTGGTGGACCTGCGGGGTATGACTCATTTTGAATAAAAGTATATCAAATACAAGTACACAGCAGTACCTAGAGAGTAATCACAATGTTATATAAATGGCAAATACCGATAGTTTATTTTTTGTCTGAGAACATCACGCAGAAAGCACTGAACCAATTTCAACCTGGTGGACAGGTGTGGTATGAATCAAGGATGTATTTAACATTTTCGATAAAAGTACAAGTACAAATCAGTACCTAGAGAGGAATCGTAATGTTAAGTAAATAGCAAATACCGATAGTTTATTTTTTGTTTGATAACATTGCGCAAAAACTACCGAGACAACTTTAACGTATTAGGTTTCAAAGTGTTACGTAATGATTAAGTATGCCAGGGCCCAAAAATCATAGCGAGTCATAAGTTAGCCTTAAAGTGAAACTGCAAAACCAACTTTCATTAAGGAACCAAATATAACTTTGTGCGCAAGTTCAAGGATCGTCCAGGAACCATATATAACTTTGTGCGCAAGTTCAAGGATCGTCCAGGAACCATATATAACTTTGTGCGCAAGTTCAAGGATCGTCCAGGAACCATATATAACTTTGTGCGCAAGTTCAAGGGGGGGGGGGTGTTCTGCAGATGCAAAGTGAGCGGGAGACTCCATAAGGTTTCTACAAGTTAAATATTGTGAAACGGCAAGTCGATATTGTCCCATCCACATCAGATTAGTGGACATGTACGCGGAAGTCCAAGAGTAATACAAAACTAATGAAACGTGAGCAAAGTGCTACACCACTACTGCATGTACATTGACTAACTGCATCTTCGAACATTGGGCGGTGGGGCCACCATATCTGCACGCCTTAATACGAACTCAATATATACGTAATATGGCAATAGTTTACCAATTTGAGAACCCAAATATTCCCGGGGACATCTTAGTTCATACCGTATAGAGGAGGCTAAGAACGGACCTCACATATCGTAAGTCCCGCCTTCCCAAACACTGGACATTAGTCTGACAGGTTGCCACTCGCAAGACCTTTGCAAAAAAAAAAAAAAAAAAATACAAACACTGGACAAGTGGCACCAGGCTTTGTGAAACGACAAGGCCACTTTCTTTGTGTCTAACACCAGTGGGAGGATGGTGTGGAGATGGCCACATACAGACCCATTGGCTAACAATCAAGTGGTGGAACGTCGCACAATTCTGCCCGTAGATGATGTTTTGGGGGTTGCTTTGGTTATGGGGCACTGGATCTTTTATTTTTCAGAAAAGAATATTACTGTTAACCTGTTTACTTATGTCGAACTATTGAACGATCACCTGAAAGACTAGAAAACTGGTATGTCAATCTTTCAGCAGAAAGTGGCGAAGACACACTGCAAAAATGTGTTGTAAACCGACTTGGTGATTGGTGTTAATCTTTTTAAACACTGGTCCGATAATTCTCGCTATCTTTCACCAATTCAAAAACTTTGCGTTATTATTAAGGAAAAGATTCGGAAGGAAGACAAGAGGTTACTCTTTGTTGATACCGTACAGAGGATGCTAAGAACTGACCTCGCGTATCTGAAAGTGCCGTCTTCCCGAAAACCGGACATTAGCTTTTGACAAGTTGCCACTCCCAAGACCTTTGTAAAAGAATACAACACTGGGACTAGACTAGTACTGCGAGGGTTCTCGCGTGAATGTAAATGGTGATTTACTATAACTAGCAACTTTTCCTACAGATTTTATATTCTATACCATTATGTTTGCCCACTAATTTTTAGGCTTGCAGATTGGCTGTCCTATATAACAGCGGTGGTTTTATACACAAGATTCTACCCCAACGGACGTCTTTGCCATTGATGGCCGCAAAGCACATCCAGGCAGCATTTCACTCCCTACGATCGAACGTAGGAGACAACTTGCAACTCCAGTGTTTGATTATGTAAAGCATCAATGCTTGGACAACACCACGTGGTCTTGGGGACTAACTGCCGTATGCTAAGAGAAAATAAAGGGACTATAATATAGACCCAATATTAAATTCCTATGCTTAGAACATATACAGGCCCTATAAATTTAGGGTTCCCTATAATTTAAGAGGTGGTTCCAATACTATTTAAAGGGTGGTCCAGACATGCCTTTCGCAAGCCCTATAAATAAATAGTAGTCATGATATCATGATATTATCAAAAGATGTCTTACAAAAATAATAACATAAAAAGAAAGAAAAACTATTGCACAGGTGGGCCAAACTTCATGTTTTATGAACTCAGAGATGTCCCTCTCGGAGTTCAAGCACACTATCAACAAAACAAGCTTCTGCCAAGTTTCACAGCTAAGAATTTCTTTGATTATTTTTTTAGCATTGTAGTTCATTGATGTTAACTGGTGAATTACACCCTTTCGGGGGGAAAATGCAATATTTTCAATGCATCATAATAGGTAGATCATTTTGTGGTGGTGTGAAACAAAGTAAGTGATAAAATAATAGTTGCAAGTAAACTTGTCATTTGAATTCGTAAATAAATTACATTCTTCCAATAGATATGATAGCTCATGCATGGAAAAGGTGTTGGTTTTTAACTGATGCTAAAAGGTTCATCTGTTTTTAAGAGAAGTTATTGTATTTGTGCAAAGTTTACATTAGGTTTGGCTTGGAGAAGTTGAGAAATTCTGGTACCTAATCTAACGAAATCAAAGTAACCTAGGCAGGGGGTGACCCTCTGGAAGAGAATGCCAAAAAAAGGCCTTATCCTTTAGATTCTAGCAAAATGAACTAATTTTCATCCACAATTTTGCCTTTTTATAAATTATTTAGATATCTGGAGATGATTCCCAGGTTTTCAAGAATATGTGAACCTAATGTAGGAAATCATAGCTCCAAGTTGGTTGTGTTGGGCTGGTGATGGTAGCCTAACCTAGGGTTCGTTCATAACTTTGTAAGATAATTTAGATGGTGTTTAGAGTAGGCGTAAGGTTGATTTCCAGCATGATCATCATCTGAAAAGTGTAAAAACCAATTTGAACCTAATTTGGGAATTTCATAGTGCATTTAAGTTTATACCTAGTCTACTAAAGTGTAAGTTAGCTGTGCAGTGTGGACTGTGGAGGGCTGCTGTTGAGCTAGCCAGGGGTCAAGGGTGGCAGATTAGGTTTTGTAGAGTTAAACACTAGGCTAACAAACATTTCACGAGTCTTACATTACACGTATATTTCATATATTTCATCATGTACCGACAATTCCGTCATATCTGAAACCTTCAGCGCTATCAGCATGGCCACATACGAGGGGTTGTGACAGACCGAAGCAACCCATTCCATGTCATGACAGAGGAAGAATTTCTGATGAGGTTCCAATTAAGTAAAGAATGCAGATAGAGCATCGACTGCACAATGCTCTTAGCAACAGAGGTAGGCATGAGTCGTTATCACATTGTTTTTGTGCTTATATGTCAGGTGATGAGCTACTCGTGAGTGATGTAATGCTCATTTTTACTTATTTAACAACATTTCCTTAATAGTAATGTACCATGTAGGTACAGTACATAAGGTGCCTTCATTACCTGTAAGCACAAGCAAAAGTAATTGTTATGTCTGTATACTGTACTGCAGTGATTCTCAACCAGTGTGCCAAGGCATAATGATATGCCAGAAGATTATTAGAAGTGTGCTGTGAAACATTGTCAAGGCACACCTGAAAATACGAAAAATGGGTATAGATATTGGTTTTACATGAATGAAAAGTAATGCTTTCCAACTAATTCAAGCAGTATGGTGATATTTACTGAAGTAAATAAGTTCTTATTTATACCCAGTATTTTTTTGTCTGTAGTTCTATCTTATAATTACATGTATACCCTTTTAAATTTTTCCAAGTATACTGTATGCTGTAGTATTCTTATGAGATCTAAAGTGAGTGTGGCATTGGTAAAAAAGGTTGAGGCATTTGCTGTACTTAGTTTTCTTAGGCAAGTTATCTTATTGGTTTCTGCTAAATGTGTTATTTGAAAGGTTATATGAAGCTGCTAGAGATATTATCCTTAATACAGTAAAAGATTATACCATTTTTTTGGTAAAAAAAAAAAAAGTTGAGAATTATGCCTGGACATGGTTTGAGTGAAGTATTTTATGATTTTTTCTTTTTCCACAGGCTGTCCTGTACCTTCTCACCTGCAGGTCCTAATTGGAATGAGATACATTGCCACTGGAAACGACCAACTTGGTATATCAGATTGGTGTGACGTATCACAGTCTTTTGTTAGTAGATGCATTGGCAAGGTAGCATATGCAATTGGAAGTTTGTGTGTAGAGTTCATCAAGTTTCCAGACCAATATAATATTACCAGGATCAAGCATGAATTTATGACTATAGCTGGAATGCCAGATGTAATTGGGTGCATTGACTGCACTCACATTACAATTGAGATGCCAAGTCACCCGCGTCCTGAAGTTTTCCGCAACAGAAAAGGTTATTTTTCATTTAATGTACAAGCAGTCTGTGGTCCTCAGTTGCAGCTGTACAACATTGTAGCTCGGTGGCCTGGCAGTGCACATGACATTAATTTTTTAAGGCAATTTGAGTTTATATAAATATTTATTAAAATTTTCTTTCACTGGAATTCCTACTTTTTACAATTAGTACGTACCATTAAAGCCTTTAAATTAAAATTAGCTTAAAGACTTCACAAATGTAAACAAACGTTTCTCCGGCATAACAACTGTTTAGAGGACAACAGACACCCTCTCAGCAGGGATACCAACCACACCCTTTCCTAGAAGATGCTTTAAACATAGCACCGAAAAATATAGGGCTTCCCTACACTTTCCATAGGGTATAAAGAAGGCCCTATAATTGGAGGCCATATAATTTCTCTTAGCATAAGGCCGTAAGACCGAGTCTCGGAGGCCCTCAAACGGAGTGAAAACTCTGGGCAATCTGTGTGTGCGCGCCATGTGAAGCTTAAGGACTAGTCTGTATATGGACCACCGATAGGCACCAATAACGACTTGGAAGAGAAGTGATGTGATTACCTTTACGAACATAATGGTATTTACTTTATATACTTACCACCGAGATTAATGCGGATGGCAGCAAATACGATAAGCGTATCGACGACAACGATGATTATTTATCTTTACTCCCAGTATATGGATTTTCAAATATAGGATAGCACAGAAGGCTGAAATGACCAATACATCCTTTAGTTCTGATCGGTTAGGAAACGGCCAAACACATACGGTTACGATAGGGCAAGGTTACGAAATTATCTGTAATGGAGAGAGAGAGAGAGAGAGAGAGAGAGAGAGAGAGAGAGAGAGAGAGAGAGAGAGAGAGAGAGAGAGAGAGAGAGAGAGAGAGATTGTTGTTAAGAGATTTTAGAAACTCTCTCTCTCTCTCTCTCTCTCTCTCTCTCTCTCTCTCTCTCTCTCTCTCTCTCTCTCTCTCTCTCTCCAGGTCAGATTTTTTTGCTTAACTATTTTCCGGTCATGTGTTCCATTAATAGGATGTAGAAGTAACTAAGTTCCCTGACTTCTTCAAAAAGCACACAAAAATAGGAGTTTCTAGCTTTAAAGTTACAGCTGTATTCTTTGTTTTCATCAATTTGAAGGTTTTAGGTTTCTCATTAAACCATTTAAAGATTATTGGACATGTATGTGGAAGGCCAAGAGGGATACACAACTAATAAAATGTGAGAAAAGTGCTACATCACTACTCCAAATACATTGGCTAACTACACCTTTGAATAGTGGGCGGTGAGGAAGCCACATACCTACGCCTTAAGAACAACTAAATGTATAGTTATATGAATTTTTTTTTCCAAATATATATACAGTATATGTAGATGTATCACTAATTGAGATTTACCCGGCTACAAATCCTTAATATCTAATACATTCTGCCTTGCGTATAACTTTACCCTGAAGACTGCTTTTCAAGTACAACTCTACTCTAGCATTTTTGGCATGGCTCATGACTGTTCATGTACACTAAGCAAAACTATCTTAAATCATACTGCACACTTTAGTAGCATTTTTGGCATGGCTCAGGACTATTTGTTCATGTACACTACGCAAAACTATCTTAAATCATACTGCACACTTTAGTTGATCAATCCAAAAAATTCAGCCCCAAAGAGCAACTGGGGGCAAAACCCTGATGCTACACTATGAAGCTAAGAGGATGGACAGCAAGATGAAATAAATGAAGGCAGCTTGTTATTACTCTTAATGTCTCATATGATTAATAAGCATCTCCCACATATACAGCTGGACATAGGAATTCATGGCACATCCCGCTCAGGTGAATTAATGTCCGAGGTGGTAGGCTGGGCTACACACAAGAAATCTCCGCACACTAAGGGTGTGACGGGGTTCTTCCTCAGCGAGGTGTGCCAGGAATTCCTGTGTCCAGCATATACATTATGCCATGCAAGTAATTTTCCGACTTATACCCCCATCATTTGTGACCTACAAATAAAGGTGATAAATTAAGATTTTTATCTACGATGAGGCTATTTTAAGAGCTGTTTCCCTCGTCCTATTCAATAGGAAACCCTATGCACTACAGGACCTACAAAATATCTTGTTTTTCTTGTCAATTCTCAATCCTCGTTAGACAAATTATTCAGCAATGATCGAAACAATTTCTATTGAACTTTTCAAAAGGGGTTCTAAAAAAATCCATTACATTATGAACTAGTTCCTCCTTATATGTGTCATTGAGCATCCTTTCAACTTTTCCCATTAAGCCCAAAGACTTCCCGATTGTCGGCTTTCTGATTGTAATAACCAGATCTCCTCAAGCAAGGATTATATTAAGTCTTCAATTTTAAATTCTTGCCCTTCATGCCATTATAAACTGACGCCACTTTGTATATCTATATCTTTCTCCAAAACCTGAACTAAGGGATGATATGTTCTTTTCCATTACTTGGCGTATGTTAATATTTCTATCAAAAAGACTTGAAAATTATATAGCCTCAAGTTACTAAGTAGAGTAACATTAATGAAACATTTGATTTTGACTTATTCCAGAAGCTTATTTTCTTCAACACTGGTTTTCAACAGCAGTAACCCAACTCACAAGCTGATCTACTGGAAAAACTGTAAATGCTTTCCTGTTCGCTATTATCAAACATTTCCTCCATCGAAATAAAATCCAAAGTGTACGCAGTAATGTTAAGCAATTGATAAGATTAAAATATTTATTAAAGGTGACAGCAATGCGAATTGTTGTACCATCCATCCGTAAGTAGAAGTTTCCACTTAATATCCCTGTGACTTATTGCATCACCCCTCCACAGGTTGTAACCTCAACATATAACAGCAGTGTGATTTGCTAGATCATACATCCATGTGTTTAAATCTCTACATAAAAGTGACTTGCTGCTTCATCCATCCATAGGTTGAAATATCCACATATAACAGCATTGTAACTTTTTGCATCATTCTTCCATGGATTGAAATTCTTTCAAATAAAGCATTGTGACTTGCTGCATCATCCAACCATGGATTGAAATTCCTACATGCACATCATTGTGACTTGCTGCATCATCCAACCATGGATTGTAATTCCCACATATAACAGCATTGTGACTTGCTGCATCATCCATCCTTGGATTGAAATCTCCACATATAATGGTGTGACTTGCTGCATCACTCATCCATGGGCTGAAACCTCTGCAACAACAACACTGTGACTTGCTTAATCATCCATCTAGGAGTAGAAAACCACAAATTATTTCATTGTTATCAGGTTAATCACCTCTATTAACACACCACACGTCTCAAGCATCTAAATTTCTTCTTGGAGGTCTAAATTACAAAGTTTTAAACTTTTTACATGTCTTACTTTTTTCCCAGTTGAGTGCAGTAACCGAGAACAAATACCCAAACTCCAAACCTCTTATTGCCATGTCAAAAATAACACAAGTAACTTGTATTTTTCCAAGCTATGCTTACGAGGAATTTCCTTTGTAGATCTAGGGCGTCAGCCCCATTCCCGACCAGAATTTTCCGTTAGGCCTTCCCAGTTCTCCCCCCATACAGTATATCTGGTGCTACCAACAAACTATACCAGGGGTATGAGAGTAATCAGGTAGTCAGGGTCAAGGCCGGGTATAATCACCAGTTCGAATCTGATCAACCTGACGAAAGGTCGTGCATCTTTCATCCCGTAGCTAACCAGTGTTTCCCTTGTGTTGCGCTCCACCTTTCCTACTCACGTTGTGTGTGATTGTGTTATTTGCCTTACATTCAGCATGATACCCGAGCATGTAAAACCGTCATCCGGGTGTTAGTGAAAAGTCCTCTGGGGCTTTTCTCTCAGCCGAGGCAATAGATCCTCATTCTTCGTGCGCCTCATGTCAGGGTCGAATGTGCGTTCGTGAGGCCACCTGTCTGGAGTGCATTGTGTGGCCTGACTAGTAATGGACTCTTGTCTACAAAGAAGAAAAAGAAGTCCAAGAAATACCGCTCTCCTATGTAGGGAAGTGGGGGTTCCGGGTCATCGTCGAGGGCATCATTGGCGAGGAGCCCTTCCATTTCTTTTGCTTTCCCGTTTTGCACAAGGGAACGGCTGCTTCTCCTTTGACAAGAGCAGCTACGTCAACCTTGTAGCCTTCGGCCTCCCACAACCCATCCGCTCAAGAGAGCTTGGCTGCCGCATAGACCCATTTGGACCTCAAGAGGTTTGTCCTCAAGGTAAGTGTTGACAAGGAGGGCGGCTGCTACATGTTCTTCCTTGTCGTCAGAGCCAGTGACTGACCACGTGCTCATACCCGCTACCTCGCCCTCGCTGGATTTCTTAGGCTTTCCAATACTAGCCTGCCTCGACGACTTGAAAAAAAAATGCAAGTCCATAGGAGGTAAATTTCAGCCATCTTAACTGTATCCAAATCACTTATTGTCATGTTTCATTTGTTACATTAAACAGATAATTGACTTTCATTATTTCCACCAGATAATAATTGGAAAGCCACAATTTACAGACATTGTATCCAAAAGCTTTATTCACGGACCCTACCGATACCAAGGGTTTTGCAATTCTTAAATTCACCAGATGATTGACATTACCATTCTAAGCAATGTAAGCATACACAGATTGGTATAATCCATGCATTCTTTCCACCTGGATAGTTTTGACAAACCTTTTTTTATTCCCTTTGGAGATTCTTTCCGTACATAGAAACTGAATACAAAAAGATAGAGCCATATTTAAAAGTCTGCCCAACACTTCTGTAAATTAGTCTAACAAACCCACCAATACAATGGGAAAGATTGTCCAATTGTGTCAGCTGACTAGTTTTACATAAAACCCATGGATGTATGATGTAGCAAATCACACTGCTGTATGTTGTACGTGATCCACTGTCACAGTCTGGTAGTCAATATTCCAGAGTAGCTTTTAAAATTTCAAGCTAGTTTTTTTTTTTTTTTATTAATATGTGGGATTAGCTTTTCATCTGCAATGTATACACAACACATTTTTTGTTTTAGTTTCTCCATTTTTTCTTAAGTCAGCACCAGAAACCATATTTTGTATGTTGGTCATCTCTAGTGGTCTAAAAAATCTTCAGTCTTAAAAGAAATAAAACATCAATGATTGATATACCAGAGTAAATTTAAAACTTTTACACCCTATAGCTCATAAATGGAGATCTTACTGCCAATAGACTCCTATGCTCAAATTTGTCAGCATCAGTCATCTATTATTACTCTAAGAGTGGGGGTTTACACGTTCGAACATCCCTTCAAACACTTCTGTCGAACCGCGTTCGAACGTGTAAACCCCCACTGTAGGGTGAACGGGGTATTTGGTTGACGAACACGTTTGAACGGTTTGAAGAACGTCTGTTCTAGCCTGCTTTTTGTGGGCGGGGCTTCATTGTCCACTAACCTTGTGCAATTGGGACTGCCCGAACTGTTCGACTGCATAAGCCCGCCCTAAGCTTCCTTGCAGATTTATAAACTTTCTTCTGAAATTTGATACATTCTAGGGTTCTATAAGCTATTGTTTTTAAACTTGCCATTAATTCCTATGTACCATTCCTCAACTTCATCTCTACTCCAAAGTAAGCTTTATATCAATAAAAGTACGACCACCCCTTCATATTTGCCGTTTTCATTACTGAGCCAATCTTACAAAACACCTCATGATATTGTACCATCTATCACAATTGCATTTATATCCAGACATTCCTTCTTTTCCTTTAGCAGTTTTACCAAGTAGAAGAATCTTTCCTCTGCATTTTACCGATTATCTAAATTAGCTTTTACTAATAAAATTTTCTTTCACAGCACAACAGGTTCCATTGTAAAGTAAAAGAATATCTAGGGCTAGTACGAAATACTAGATCACCGTCAATACACGCCGCCCCCCCCCCCCTTGCGGTTTCAGTTTACTAATGTATCATGATCTGTTGACCAATTCAAATCACAGCTTCTTCTCTTCTAGGTATCAGCTACTCTCAAGGCAGATGCAATTCGATATCTAGTACATATAGCTATTATACATACATATATACATACATACATACATATATATATATATATATATATATATATATATATATATATATATATATATATATATATATATATATATATAAAACCAGACATCCTTTTATCCTTAATGTTAAATTACACAACTTGTAACTTTTTTGTTTATTTGGAGAATATCATAACTAAATTGTGCGTGACCATTTCTTATTTGATTTTAAAGATTTTACAGATCAATCACAAATAATCAAAGTGAAATTACATGTCATGCCAGTAATACTTATCAAATCCCTAGTTATTTTAAATATGTGTAATGCTGAGGTAGCGGAAACAGGGGATTCAGCATATGAAGCTTCATTTGCTGTGGAAGACGGGGGAAGGTGGGCTGTAGCATCCCAGCTGTACCAACCAAACTCAGCAGTTCCCCTCGGCAAGGATGAATGAGGAGAAAAAAATATCCCAGGGTTTCTTTTTAGTTTTATGGAGAAAAAAATATCCCAGGGTTTCTTTTTAGTTTTATGCTAACTCCCAAAATGGTAGGGGAAGTGCCATGGTAGATAGATAGATAGATCCTAGACAGTATATGTTTTAGATATTTTAGCAATTGCTACACTACTAATACAAAATTGAATTCGAATTGTAAATCTCCCATAAAAGGGCTTTTAAACATTGGCATAAGTGGAAATTAACTTAGACAGTATATGTTTTAGATATTTTAGCAATTGCTACGCTACTAATACACAATAGAATTAGAATTGTAAATCTCCCATACAAGGGCTTTTCAACATTGCCATAAGTGGAAATTAACTAATCACATCCATACGTGAAAAAGACAGGCTGTAATAAAACAGGTTACTTTGTAATATGTAGTAAGTGTCCTTACCTATAAGGTAAATACATTTGATATTTCTCACACTAAAATTTTTCTTTATATATGTAATTAAATTGATGCTTTATGTATAAACATGTCTTCAGGCGAAAATAAATTCTTAAAATAGCTTACTTATTTTGCTTTCACCATACAACGCAAAAGTCCAAGTGATTTTAAACCCTCATGCGAAGACAAAAGCGTATGTGAATAATTCTGAATATACACTATAATATATATATTATATATATTATATATATATATATATGTATGTATAAACATTTAAACGTGAATATATAGGCAATGAGAATGTATACATAGATACATGTATATGCATGTACTGTATATAAACTTTTATATACATGTATATGCAAATATGTATCCGTGTGATTTATAGACATGTATAACGTATATATTTACATGTACACCTTTATATATATATATATATATATATATATATATATATATATATATATATTCTGTATATATAATATTTATACACGTATAATGTATATATTTACATGTACACATTTATATACACATACATATATAATGTATATACTGACATGTACACATTTGTATATAAAAGTATAACTACATTGCGGGAGATTGTAAAATTGAAATGCCCTCTATTAGTTATATTTGGGTTTTTACTTAAAAAACTGAAGCAAACTATTGGTACTGAAAAACTGCTTTTCAATGGCACAACGGCTTTTGGATATCATTTACACAAATCACCGTACACGTGAAGATATCACGGTGAAGTAACACACAGGCAATGTTGCCACATCTACAGATTAATCTGATAAAATAATCTGATTCCTAACTGCTTACTCAGCAGAATAAGTTTTTGGGCACTTTCACATAGTTGATTCCAAACTGCTCACTCAACAAAATAAGTTTTTGGGCACTTTCACATAGTTGATTCCAAACTGCTCACTCAGCAAAATAAGTTTTTGGGCACTTTCACATAATTGATTCCAAACTGCTCACTCAGCAAAATAAGTTTTTGGGCACTTTCACATAGTTGATTCCTAACTGCTCACTCAGCAAAATAAGTTTTGGGGCACTTTCACATAGTTGATTCCAAACTGCTCACTCAGCAGAATAAGTTTTGGGGCACTTTCACGTAGTTGATTCCAAACTGCTCACTCAGCAGAATAAGTTTTGGGGCACTTTCACGTAGTTGATTCCAAACTGCTCACTCAGCAGAATAAGTTTTGGGGCACATTCACGTAGTTGATTCCAAACTGCTCACTCAGCAGAATAAGTTTTGGGGCACTTTCACGTAGTTGATTCCAAACTGCTCACTCAGCAGAATAAGTTTTGGGGCACTTTCACGTAGTTGATTCCAAACTGCTCACTCAGCAAAATAAGTTTTTGGGCACTTTCACGTAGTTGATTCCAAACTCCTCACTCAGCAAAATAAGTTTTTGGGCACTTTCACATAGTTGATTCCAAACTGCTCACTCAGCAAAATAAGTTTTTGGGCACTTTCACATAGCTGATTCCAAACTGCTCACTCAGCAAAATAAGTTTTTGGGCACTTTCACATAGCTGATTCCAAACTGCTCACTCAGCAAATTAAGTTTTTGGGCACTTTCACATAGCTGATTCCAAACTGCTCACTCAGCAAAATAAGTTTTTGGGCACTTTCACATAGCTGATTCCAAACTGCTCACTCAGCAAAATAAGTTTTTGGGCACTTTCACATAGCTGATTCCAAACTGCTCACTCAGCAAATTAAGTTTTGGGGCACTTTCACATAGTTGATTCCTAACTGCTCACTCAGCAAAATAAGTTTTGGGGCACTTTCACATAGTTGATTCCAAACTGCTCACTCAGCAAAATAAGTTTTTGGGCACTTTCACATAGCTGATTCCAAACTGCTCACTCAGCAAAATAAGTTTTTGGGCACTTTCACATAGCTGATTCCAAACTGCTCACTCAGCAAATTAAGTTTTTGGGCACTTTCACATAGCTGATTCCAAACTGCTCACTCAGCAAAATAAGTTTTTGGGCACTTTCACATAGCTGATTCCAAACTGCTCACTCAGCAAAATAAGTTTTGGGGCACTTTCACATAGCTGATTCCAAACAGCTCACTCAGCAAAATAAGTTTTGGGGCACTTTCACATAGCTGATTCCAAACTGCTCACTCAGCAAAATGAGTTTTTGGGCACTTTCACATAGTTGATTCCAAACTGCTCACTCAGCAAAAATAAGTTTTTGGGCACTTTCACATAGATGATAGGTGCAAGACCTCTAAAGTTATACGAATTACTGTGAATAAGCTTTTTTTGCCTGTGCTATAAACATGATTAATGAAAATCTTAATCTGATATGATAATTGGTTCCTGGTTCTCTACTGCTTTTAAGCCTGGACGCCCTCGTTTAACCTCTCCGAGGACCCTGAAGGTGATACATCGCCAGTTGAAGGCTGATCCTTCATTATCAGCCCCAGAAATAAAAGCAAGGAACCCTAGATTATTAGGTCACGTGTCTTTAAGAACTGTGCAACAGCGCATATATGACGACCTGCTTTTGTGTAGCTACAAGGCTCACAAGAAACCGCTTCTCAGCCGTCGGCTTCAATTCGCCAAGAAATTCATTGCTTGAGACATAGAACAGTGGAAGAAGGTGCTATGGACTGACGAGGCCACGTTCTTTGTTACGGGGAGCGGAGCTAAACGTGTTTATCGTCCGCCCGGGTCAGACGCTCATCTCCCACAATACACACAAAAGACTGTTAAGCATCCTCCGAGTCTCATGGTATGGGCCAGTTTTTCCTATGGTGGTGTTGGGCAGTTAGTGTTCTTACCAAAGAACCAAATGATGAACCAGTTTAATTATTTTGAGTTGTTGAATGACGTATTGGAAAGTAGTTTTCAGAAATCGGGGGCCGAGTTCTTTATGCACGACGGTGCTCCATGTCATAGTGCCCGTAGTGTGAAAAAGTGGTTGCAGGATTGAGCTATCCCTTACGTTGATGATTGGCCTGGTAACAGCCCTGATCTGAAACCAATTGAAAACCTCTGGGCCATCATCAAAGGTAAGTTAAAAAACATTCCTACGACCTCCATCCCACAGTTGGAGGCGGCTATTCGTCAAGTGTGGGGGGAACTTCCCCAAGAAACCTTGCAGAACTTATCACTAAGTGTCCCCAGACGGCTAAGAGAGGTGATTAAAGGTCGGGGGAACATAACCAAATATTAATTTCATATATAAGTACCAGATTTCAACATTTTTTACCTAATAAATATACATATATAAATATATATACATATATTATAATATAATATTTATATATATATATATATATATATATATATATATATATATATATATATATATATATATATATATTATATATATATATATATATACACACACACATATATATATATATATATATATATATATATATATATATATATTATATATTATATATATATATATATATATATATATAATATATAATATATATATATATATATATATATATATATATATATATATATATATATATACACACATTATATATATACATATATATATATATATATATTTATATATATATATATATATATATATATATATATATATATATATATTTATATATATATATATATATATATATATATATATATATATATATATATATATATATAGTGTAATTAAACAATACTAAAATACCTTGAAATAAGTCATTAACGTTACTCCTTAACACGTTGAAAGTGTGTACGATAATACTGAGTGAAAAAAAAAAACGATAATTATAAGGCTCACATACGATAATCCAGTGGAAATAATCTGGCACCCCTGCCAGGAAATATACAAAGCGACACATCACCGGTATGTTTACATCTATTGGGGGTGATTATCTTCATACGAGGAGATCGCGTGATCAGAACTTTGACAATAAACAAAACGTAAACAAAGCGCTCGTGGACCCTAAATACTTGGTCCGAAACCTCTGTCCCATCTGGTGAAAATATTAGATAGATATAGAGTTGAAGTAAGGGTACGCATACACGTATATAGTTATTACCTTCGCCAACGAAGTTGGAAGGAGGTTATGTTATGCTCCCTGTTTTTGTTTTGGTGAAAATATTAGGGAAGATATAAAGAGTTACAGTAGAGATGGTACACGTACACACTTATTACCTTCGCCGACGAAGTTGGAAGGGGGTAATATACCCCGTTTTTTGTTTTGGTGAAAATATTAGGGACAGTATGAAGAGTTAAAGTAAGGGTACGCATACATGTACATACTTATTACCTTCGCCAACGAAGTTTAAAGGAGGTTATGTTATGCCCCCTGTTTTTGTTTTGGTGAAAATATTAGGGAAAGTATGAAGAGTTAAAGTAAGGGTAAGCATACACGTAAATACTTATTACCTTCGCCAACGAAGTTGGAGGGAGGTAATGTTATGCCCTCTGTTTTTGTTTTGGTGAAAACATTAGGGAAGATATAAAGAGTTAAAGTAGTTGGGCATACACGTAAATACTTACTACCTTCGCCAACGAAGTTGGAAGGAGGTAATATTATACGCCGATTTTGTTTTGGTGAAAATATTAGGGAAGATATAAAGAGTTACAGTAGAGGTGGTACACGTACACACTTATTACCTTCGCCAACGAAGTTGGAAGGAGGTAATATTATACCCCGTTTTTTGTTTTGGTGAAAATATTAGGGAAGATATACAGTTACAGTAAAGTTAGAGGTACGCATACACATACATACTTATTACCTTCGCCAACGAAGTTGGAAGGAGGTAATATTATACCCCGTTTTTTGTTTTGGTGAAAACATTACGGAAGATATAGAGTTACAGTAAAGTTAGAGGTACGCATACACGTACATACTTATTACCTTCGCCAACGAAGTTGGAAGGAGGTTATGTTTTAACCCCCTTTTGTGTTTGTGTGTGTTTGTGAAAAGCTTTCTGGCCACAAATTTAATGTAACTTACAGGGATTAACTGCAATCGCATAAACGTACATACTTATTACCTTCGCCAACGAAGTTGGAAGATGGTTATGTATCACCCCATGTTTGTGTTTTTTTTTTTTTATTAACAGCTTTCTGGCCACAAATTTAATGTAACGTACAGGGATTAACTGTAATTGGATAAACGTACGTACATATTACCTTCGCCAACGAAGTTGGAAGATGGTTATGTATTACCCCATGTTTGTGTTTTATTTTTTTTAATTTTTTTTTTAACAGCTTTCTGGCCACAATTTTACTTTACCTTACTGGGATTAAATGTTATGTAAAAAGCTGGAACCAACTAAATTTTGGAAGGTCAAGGTCGAAGGTCAAGGTCAAATGTCAAGATCACGGTCAAGCAAAATGTCCAATTCACGTACTGAGCCATAAGTTTGCACATTGTAAACGAGACTTCAAACTTTGTTCATATTAGTTATGAAAATCCACGCCATTTAATAGGTATCAGAGTCAAGGTTGATCAATAGGACAAGAAATAAGGTGTCTTGGCGGAGGTCTGTGCTCTACCGAATTCCCCTCTAGTTATTTATACAAATTAACACTGACTGAATAAGATTTTAAGTTTTAGGTTTAGCATGATTATAGGTTGAGTACAGTCAGAAAACACGCTGCAATGAATAGAAAAAAAATTATAATATCAAGATGGCTATTTGTTATTGTCTTAAGAACTTCGAGCCCAGAATACATCAAGAGTAACTAGCATACAGAAAACGATACCTGACACACACATACACACATTTTATATATATATATATATATATATATATATATATATATATATATATATATATATATATATATATATATATATATATATATATATATATATATATATATATATATATATATATATATATATATATAATATATTTATATATATATATATATATATATATATATATATAATATATTTATATATATATATATATATATATATATATATATATATATATATATATATATATATATATATATATATATATATATATATATATATTTATATATATATTATATATATATAATATATATTATATATATATCTACATATCTATATATCTATATATATGTATATATCTATATATATATATATATATATATATATATATATATATATATATATATCTGTATAAATCTATATATATGTATCTATATTTATTTATATATATATATATATATATATATATATATATATATATATATATATATATATATATATATATATATATATATATATATATATATATATATATATACATACATACATACATACATACATACATACATACATACATACATACATACATACATATACAAAAACGTACGTATTGAATATAAAAACGCATGATAAATACTATTTTCTAAATATACTCCAATTGAACTGAAACAACAATACATATATACCACGAAGGCAGTTATAAATTACCTAAATCAAGCAAGACTAATAATACACGTCCTTAAGTATAGTAGTAAGGAATAAGTTACTTTCGTGGTCAAGTTGCATGACAATATACACCATGGTGAGTGGCTTACTAGAGTAGGGATTCAAAGGATGTCAACCTTAAGTCTCTCTACAGTGCCTCATATTTACTAGGATTTTCGTGTGTAGGAGAATTACCATGTTCCTATCGCCTTCCTAAATAAAAAAAAATAAAAAAATAAGACCTCGAAGGGTTTTCAAGATAGGCCGTAGTTATATTGGTAGTTATATTGGGGGAAGTGCCTTGGTATATGGATGGATGGGAAAATTTAAAAATAAATGTTTTGAAAAATAAGACAATTTTATATATATATATATATATATATATATATATATATATATATATATATATATACATACATATATACAGTATATACGTACATATGTATGTATATATACATATTCATATATACACTATATATATATATATATATATATATATATATATATATATATATATATATATATGTATATATATATATATATATATATATATATATATATATATATATATATATATATATATATATATGTATATATATATATATATATATATATATATATATATATATGTATATATATATATATATATATATATATATATATATATATATGTATATATATATATATATATATATATATATATATATATATATATATATATATATATATATATATATATATATATTTGATTATATTGTTTACAGATAAGTGCTCTTCAAATATCTTTACATTAATATACAAGGAAAATATTGTATATATAGTTGTATATACACCAGGGTAAATGGGTTCATATAAATTATATATATACATATATATACACAAATTGTCTAAGTATATATATGTAAATATATACACATACATACAATCCCGATTAATGGTAATGACCTCGGGAGAGCTGGGGACTAGTAGTCCCAGTTTGGACAGGTAACAAAGACCTTGCTCCTGGTACAAGTTTACATCACCACATTCTATTTCTTCATGGAGTCTTGTGGGCTTCTCTTGAATATTATGTCCTTAATCTTGCAAATATTGTGTTTTAGTAATTTGCTTCCAAACGTGTGAGCATCGAGAAGTATAAAACAACTTCTCTTCGTTGAAACATTTTTCTCTCCAGAAAATGATTATCACGTCTAAAATAGGATGGCGAAATATAATATTAAAGCACTGAATGTCATGTAACATAATACTCTAAGAAACCCATCCCCCCCACCCAGGTCTTCATGGTGCAGAAACAAAAGTGAGATTCTGCAAACATGAATGCTTCTAATTATTTGGATGACTGCCAGGCATGAAGAGTAGAAGTTTTGATGGATCTGGACGACTGCCCGGTTCTTCTCTGAAACCCGGTTTATTGTGGGGTTGGAGGACAAGCAAGGCCCTTGGGACACTGCCAGATGTATAGGGGGTTTAAGCACAGCAGTGTTGAAGCAGGTGGATCAGGGATACTTTCAGTTGAAGGTTCTAGACAGGTTGCAGACGGATGGAGTATCCGATGTGGAAGGGGGCGACATATCCTAGCACATTGTTAGAGCAATGCCAATTCATGGTAGGGACCTCGTGCGAGTTGAGGACTAATATTAGGAGTTGGGACAGGTAACAAAAGATCCTGCTCCTGGTACAACTTTGTTACCACATATTCCATGTGAATTAAAGAATGCTAGCGAACCACCCGTGGCCCTTAGTATGAATCTAACGGGACACAGTGGATGCAACCCGCCCAGTCAATCCCTCGGCAGAAGATGTGGGCCGCTCCACCCCTACAGCTTGCCACACACTGAGCCCAAACAGAACCGCCGCCGAAACCACTGAAGCCTCAGAACAGATCAGAAACGACGTCCAGCGCGCACACTGAGCCAGAGGCCACAGAACAGAAGGTCATGTGTTCTGCATCAACTGTTTACATGTGGTAGTAGAAGGTCGTGTGTTCTGCATTATAATCGACAAATTATGAGTGACTCACCGCTCAGCAGCGATGAAGAAGTGATAGTGCTATGTCTAGCAGTAAAGGCTGAAGAGGAGGAGGAAGGGAAAGCAGCAAGAAAATCAATGTGGATACATAATATATGCCAATCAAGGGAGGTAGAAGGGGAATATAAAACGTTATTCCCAAACTTAAAACGGGACAACATAAACCCAGCACCGCCTGCTTCAATGGTTGCTATCACACTAACCTCCGAATTCCTCACTCCTCAGGAAGTTAGCAACCGACCCTACCCTCTCCAAAACCACTGCTGCAGTCGTTCTGCGCATGCGTAGCCTGTCAAGACACCACCGACGCTTCAGAAAAAATATCTTTCAAAGAATACTGTGTTGGTTCCGTTGTGTTCTGGCGCGTCAGTTGTTCTGTTCTGGCCCAATGTGCACAGCCAGGTAAGAATGCATGCTTTCGATTTCTATCGGACATTTCGGTTCTGATCGGGCGGTTCCGTTCGGGCTCAGTGTGCGGCAAGCTTAATGCAGGGGCAAACTGGCGAGATGGTCGACCCTTCGACAGCAGGGGCGCTCAAAACCAGAGTGCAACTGTCGCCGGATCTCTATCTAGCCGCAAGAAGAGACAGAATAACAAAGACCAAGAATATAATGTACGTAATCTTGCGAATATTGTGTTTTAGTAATTAGCTTTCAAACGTATGAACATCAAGAAGTATAAAACTACTGCTCTTCAGAGAAACATTATTCTCTCCAGAAAATGATTATCACATCTAAAATATGAAGGTGAAATATAATATTAAAGCACTGAATGTCATGAAACATAATACTCTAAGCCAACCCCCCACCCCCAACCCCCAGGTCTTCGTGGTGCAGAAACAAAGTGAGATTCTGCAAACATTAATACTTCTAATTATTTGGATGACTGCCAGGCATGAAAAGTAGAAGTTTTGATGGATCTAGACAACTGTCCGGTTTCCCGGTTTATTGTGGGGTTGGAGGGCAAGCAAGGCCCTTGGGACACTGCCAGATGTATAGGGGGTTTAAGCACAGCAGTGTTGAAGCAGGTGGATTAGGGATACTTTCAGTTGAAGATTCTAGACAGGTTGCAGACGGATGGAGTATCCGATGTGGAATGGGGCGACAATTCCTAGCACATTGTTAGAGCAATGCCAATTCATGGTAGGGACCTCGTGCGAGTTGAGGACTAGTATTAGGAGTTGGGACAGGTAACAAAGATCCTGCTCCTGGTACAACTTTGTTACCACATATTCCATGTGAATTACAGAATGCTAGCGAACCACCCGTGGCCCTTAGTATGAATCTAACGGGACACTTAGTGGATTCAACCCGCCCAAACAATCCCTCGGGAGAGGATGTGGGCAGCTCCACCGCTAATGCGGTGATGCGAGATGGTCAACCCTTCGACAGCAGAGTTCAAAACCAGAGTGCAACTGTCGCCGGATCTCTCTTTAGCCGCAAGAAGAGACGGAACAACAAAGACCACTGCATAGCCGACGATGGTGGGCAGAGTCCAACCTGCCCATCATGTAGGAAGATATACTGCCCATCGTGTAGGAAGACGTTCAGGTCGTACGCAGGAAAGCACTTGCATAAAAGACGTGCTCATGTTGAAGAATTCCCGAAGGGAATATTCAGCATATTGAACAACAGCGTAAAAAGCCCTGGGTCCTCGAGGAACTAAAGATGATGCCCAGTTTGAAGCAGAGAACATTGGTCATCCCTTCATGAATCAACTAATTAAAGTGTGTCTGCTCAACCATAGATCTGTGGATAGTACTAGTGGGAAACGCAAATCGACAAAGTACCAGGACCTACTGAGAGAAGTTTTGGGGAAGGAGGGCATTGGAGGATTATCAATGACAACAACGATTAAGGAAATCTGAATCAGTATGGATGGCCACAAAATGGAGGAACATCAAATACAAGAAAGTTGCGGCAAGGGTACAACCCACCATCAACAGTGCAACTCCACCACTCAAGAGTGTGGCGGGTAATATCGACATAAGTCTGTGTGGAGGGAGATACAGCAGCAGCCACGATACGGTAGAGCGAACCACCTACAGCTGATGCAGAGGAGTCGCTCGTGCCATGTAATAAAGGCGCACCAAGGAGGACAGCATCCCGACAACGACAAAACCGACGAGACGACCCAGTGATGGAGACCACAGACGCAACGACCCCCTGCAACCCCTTTGAAACACATAACGACAATCCAGAGCCCTAGGATAGGATGAACGAGTACTCTACTCTGTGACTGGAGCTACTTCGAACCCGATTCCAGATCATAGGCGATCTCACACATCCAACCCAGATGGAAGCGAAATCACTGTCCTCGATTGCCAGTGACCCGGAATCTACAGGAGGAGGAGTTAACAACTACGGATATTGACGCACCCAAGGATAAGATATTTGGGAGGAAACCCAATGTAAATGGGTAGCATGGAAGAGGAAAATACCATCAAGAAAGGAATATGCCTAAAAGTGCAAGGAAAAGGCATGAGTATGCTGTAACCCAAAGCGGATGGGCCAAGAACAAAAGCCGCGTTGCTCAGAATTCCATCCTCGGTAAGGAGCCACTTAGTAACCAGAGCCTCATGCCAGGCACAGTGGAACTCTGGAAACTTTTTGGTTACCAGAGCAAAGCCAGCAACATCAACTATGACTTACCATATCAACGCTGCACCATTATGGAACCTATGTCATCCAACGATATTAAATGGTGTAAGACGACGACCAGTCTGAAGACGTCGCTGGGCCAGAACAGCACCGACCAATGAGAGGATAGCCTAGCTTGACAATAAGATCCTTAGCTTGCGACTATCCACGACGGAATGGGCAAAAGGGAGAACCACCTCACTGCTGAATTAGGATGTACCTCAGGAGACCGGGGATTTCAGCCCAATCACAACAACATCAGTTGTGACATGAGATCTACACAAGATCCTGAAGAGGCGCTTGGCAGCGTGCATACCTTCCTCAGGAGGGAATCGGCAGTAACCTAGTCTTAATTAAGGAAATGATCAAGGAGGCCAAGTGTGACCCGAAGAACCTCTACATTTCCTCCACCTACTGAACTTCCAAAAGGCTTTATACACCATTAGCCACCCAGCCCTCCTGGACAACGCGAGAGTGGCTGCCCTTGATGAAGAGTTGACGCCGTACCTCAACTTTTATCTTCCTCGACACAGGACCTAACCTTCCCTGATTACTACTAGGATGCAGTGAAGTTGGCGAATTATTTGCTATGAAAGAATCGACAAACCTTGATCCTTAAAGCCTTCGGTGTCCAAAGAGGCTACAAGAAGTTGACAATAACCAGTGAGCAGTTTTACCCAAGAATATACTATGCACCACAGTCCCCTTATCAGAAAAAAAAAGCTTAACAAATACTTCAATAAGGGAATTTCTTTTTAAGAAAAACTAGTATCCCTTTACACTACAGCCTCGCAATAACTAGATTAAAAGAGAAAAAAAAAATTCACCTGTTTGTACACTCCCATAACAATCCATTTTTTTTTTATCATGAACTGGTTACTCAGAGAGCCACACAATTAGTGAAAAAACATCTCACTAAAGTTCCATTGTGTTATTACGTATGTGAAGTTGGGCGCACTATGTAAGTGTGCAGGATAAAATTGTCCCCCTCTTTCTAAAAACTTACTCTGAAGAATAAACATATGCTTCATAAGCATCATTTCATCACAGCCAGGCTAATTCATAATAATATTGTTTTGTCGAATTTCCTCACACCTGCAAATTTCTGTCAATATAAAAATTCAAATGCCTGCATAATGCTTCACATGGCACTCAAAACACAATTGTACTTTTATTTTATTTGCTTTGTACACCACATCACAGCGTTCTACAGAAACTAAGTTTCGCACATTACAAATTACACTCCTATAAACAAAGTATAGGTCTCTTGGTTGTTTTTCTAGTGTTTTAAAGTGCAACTTGGATCTTTTTATTCCATGATACAAGAATAGTATAAACACGTAAAAACTTTCAATGGAAAAGTATCACCCTACAATGGAACTATCTTCTATCCCAGTCAAGTAATAAGTAATATTTCCTGTCAAGATCATAAACTCCACTATGCCCTTCTTAGTCTGACACTATTGTTAAACCAAGCCAATGGCACCACATCAGAAATGTAGGTGTGGGTACATTAGGTAAATAACATGGATTATTTTGATCCATGCATCTTCTTAAAGACGTATTTCAACTAAAAGTCTTTGATATCCACACACCAATTCATGAAGTACCTCTGTTCAATATCACCGGATTTACCTTATATTTACATCCAACAGCAACAAATTAAATCAATGTAAATACCAGAGGGAACTGGGATCTCCATATTTAGGCGACAGCTCTTCCTTATATTAAGGTTCAGGCGTTATCAATCTACTTGACCTTTAAAACCCCTACTGGGTGTAAGGACACATCACCAACCACCTGCTAAGAAAATTAAAGGAATTTTGAGTGATAACGGACATGAGCTAATTAATTCCTAAAACTAAATATAATAATACAATTATAAATCAATTCAGAAGATTTTGGATATTTTCTAAACAGGCTATCTTTTACACCGAGTAAAAGAACTCGACACCGTTTAGTGGAGATGGTGGCCGATGGAATACACAGTGATAGAATGTTAAGACAGGAGAGTTCACTGCATCTCCATAATTAATTTTGAGGCTATTTTTAAGGTTTAGGTTAGAATGTAACACTTCACAACCTCATAACCTAACGTAGATGACCTACGTAATAAGTTAGGTCATACCTATAACTTTAGTAGGAAAAGGACAACCTTTGAGAGGAAGAGAGGTACCAGCTGGTTAGGAATAGAATATTAGGGAATAAGAGCTCTCATATTACGGCTTAGGGAAAGAAAGGGCACTTGCGTAGATGCTACAGGAGCATAAAGAAAACACCACTTCCTAAAGTATGGTAACCATTGCAGAGGCAATCATGGGAGGGGAAGATCTGTGTCCGCATTTGCTGTAGCAGACACAGGCGATTAGCCCCAACAGAAGTCACAAGAAATAGCCTGTCTTCAACACTTCTCCAGCATTCAGGATCGTCTACTAATAAACCACGATAGAAATTAACTCGGTAGGTCACGGATGCAAACGTTTGGTTATTCCCAAAAGTTTACGTCGTCAGGCGGCAGCAGGACAACACACAAGCCACTACAGCCTTGACTATTCTCAGGAGGGCTAGACAGTCTATATAATGGACAGGTAAAGAAAGATCTTCTGCACAACTCGAAGATTCAACCGACGATGATGCTGACCTCAACATGATGGACTACTGGAAGAGGTTAACGACAGCAGACAAGAGGTTAAAGACAGCAGAAAGTGTCTGTTGTCCAGAAGTCCTTCCAGGATTTCAAACCAGAGACCGTCAACACCTGCTGGAAACGTGCGTTAAGGACTTTGGAGGCTTCACTCTTGACGAAGCCTTCCATCAAACTTTGAAAATAGTCAGTTCGGTGAAGGAAGGCTTCAAGGAAGTTTCTGAGGATGACATTTTGTTGTTAAGAAAATAACCAAAAGAACCTCTTAATTACCTTCATCTACTGTATTTCCATTGGGCCTTTGACTCCATTAGCCACCCCACCCTCCTGGACAACAGAAGAGCGGCTGGCCTTAATGAAGAGAACGCCGTATTTCAACTTTTATCTTCCTCAACACAAGATCTAACCTTCACCAATTACAACTAGAATGTAGTGAAGTTGGCGAGTGATTTGCTGTGAAAAATAGACAAACCTTGATACTTCAAGTTTTCCTCACGTCGCCCGAAACTGCCTCCACCAACCATCGAGCCTAAGCGTCAACCATCACCAACACCTTCTCCAACAACGGAATCTCCTGCCCCTGACACCCATCCTATGGCTACCCCACCTCCGAACTCAACGAGTGACGTTGACGTAGACGACCCCCCTCCCCATGAATGGCAAGATATTTTTTACAAATAACTTTTCATTTACAGTAAATTTCATACATATTACATGTGAATTTTTTTTTATTACTGTGTACTGTACGAATCAATTTTAAATATCTTTACAGCAGTGATGACTTGTCCATGTAGAAGTCAGGACACGCAGTTAGTCCCATCCTCGTTCATTCATTAACTACATGGCATACTGGATCCACCTTACCCACTGGCTTTTTGGCCGAATATTTTTCGGTAAGTACATGTACAGTACTGTACTATTTAAAGTACTGTACTATTTAAAGTACTGTACTATTTAAAGTACTGTACATAGTTACTGTAATAGATGCTGTACAGTTAGAATCAAAAGAACGCCCACAGTCAGGGGAAATCTTTCGTCAGATGTCTCTAGTGTTCCCATGACAAAACAGACAACGAGTTGCTCCTCTTACTACTGCTACGAAATGGGCGGAGCCTTCTCCAGCCTTGGTGAATCAAAGACAGTAAACGGTTGTCTTTGTTAGCGGAGCATTGAAATGAGAGAGAGAGAGAGAGAGAGAGAGAGAGAGAGAGAGAGAGAGAGAGAGAGAGAGAGAGAGAGAGAGAGAGAATCAGATAGTTTGAGCTTACTCTAGTTAGTGAAGCAATGTAACAGCACATAAACTCCTTTTTAGACATTTATGCATATCAAAATATTGTCTGTCGTTATTATACAAGGTTTCCAATAGAAATGATTGTATTATGCTCCCAAAAGCTTATCGTTATTTTCCAGATGATAGATCGACTGCTAAAAACTACTTCCAGTTTATAGATATTCATTGATTGTAACATTTCGTAATACCTGAGGATACTTTAATGTAAAATATTTCCCAAATTATTCAGATTCAGGGGTATGTGCCGTATCAGTCTTTAGACTCAAAGCAACTTTCCCTTTAATCATCATTTATTTTACATTCCCATTGTTGAGCTTGGTCATCTCACCGTCTGCTATCTTGGCCTTGGAAGTTTAGCATTGCCATTTGAACTAAAATCTTAAACATATATAGTAAAATCTATACTACATTGCTAATTCAATCTTTGTCGTAAGTGCTTTATTCACTTGATAATTATCGAAACTAAATGGCAAAATTGGAGATAGTTATTACCGGATATAAATAACGGGATTTTTTTTTGTTAGAATCAAATGCTTATCCAAATAATGGGTGATTTGGGGGGGGAAATAGCTAATTGCTTTTGGGTGAGTGGAAGATTTGCTCCCTTAAGGATCCGTATACCAACATTTGTCCGGCTGCATATAGTTTGATCATTATATTTTATACTCCTCTATATACCTTAAATGCTCTGTAGGAAAATTTAACCAGTTGCTTTAAAACCGACTAAGATATTTTCGTTAACTGGAATAATGATAGAGGAATGGGATATATATTGTATAAAAAATCTGAGGGGCACCACTTATTCATGGAAGCATGCTTCACAATGCAATTTTCTTTTACTTCGATGGAGATTGTAAAAACTAAGATAGAGGAAACTGAAATACAGATCTCCAGATGCCTTATTCCAAAATCCAGCTAATGAATATCTTGTCTTGGTGTCACACAAATATCAAATAGTTCCAAGTTGGAATGGTCAAATGAAGGTGTTTCTGCTGCCGCTTGGGAGAGATTTCTTTTATCGAGGCACAGTGAGAAGCTAAGAACCACAGTTGACGCCCTAAGACGAGCACCGAGGTAGAAGGGCATTCATTTTAAAGATAATATTTAATAAATAAATGAATAAATAATGATATAAAGAAACACAAATATTAAATGATGAATTGAGGGATAGAGGAAGAATCTCAGGAAATAAAATCTAAAGAATGAGAGAAAATATTTAGGAATCCATAAGTATCGCTCCTCAGCTGTATGAGTTGGTGATTAAAAGGACAATCAAACTTTTATTTCCGAGATATTTTAATATTTGGTTTTTCCTTTCTCCTACTCACGGCACCAGCTGTAGAAATTGTGGTTTAACTAATACCCTGATAGGCGGAGGAGCTGGTATGGATAGCTTTTGCTCGAACAACCCGAACTAGAGCTTCACGGATAGTAATGCATTTTTCGCTTGTTAACCGCCCATCTACCTTGCGTAATTTACCCGGTCAAGAGACCCACATCTAGCACCCCATAACTGGGCTAATTCGGGCACTTGATCATTGTAAATAAGAACTTTATCATACAAAGCTAAGCCTATTTGAATCAAGATTATAAGACCTTTGTGCATGAAATTGATAAGAAGTTGGTTTGATCTCAAAGCTGTTTAATTTCTCAAGATAAAGCTACTAGCAATTATATAATCATTGATAACTTACAATCAGGGTCTTAGAGTGGGGAATCATTTCGTGCTTATGCCATCTATTCGTGTATATTTTCAGGAAAAATTATAGAATTCATTTTGAGAAAATAGGTATATCATAGTTTCATGACAAAATTTCTGAAAATTATGTCGTTCTGAGACTATGATTTGTCAATAAAACAAATTTTTTAAACCCTTTGCCAGAATGTGATAGCGTCTTCATCTTCCTCAATATAAGTTATTTTCGATACGAAATAATAAATTCTGATGGTATTTTAGGTGCTTTGCAGTCATCAGTATCTATTATATCCATCATCGATTATCTATTATGCAAAGTTAATACTTAAATTTCGTTACTTATCGACCTTCCATCAACAGCAGCTATTTTATTCTACTGCTGCTATCTTTTACAAATCAACTAATTATGAATTAGGTTAGCCAAATTTACTAGAACATTGACTGTTATCAAATAAATCTCAGGCAATAATACAATATCTTACAGGCTGTATCATGAGTCTACAAGCAGCCTGTCTCCACAACCCCTAAAACAGAAATGACTTTCCTATTTGCTCAGTGTCGGAATGGCCGGGGCAGGGGGTTAGAAGGAGAACAACCCCCCCCCCCCCCCCGCCCTTCCCTGGAAAGTGTCTACTTTGTCTCTCTTACGAAAAAAGTAGCAATTGAAAAATAATAGTATATATATATACATATATATATATATGTGTGTGTGTGTGTGTGTGTGTGTGTGTATGTGTATGTGTGTGTGTTTTGTGTTTGTATTGAAAAGTTGAGACGTCAAAAGATTATACAGAATTGAAATACGGCAACTTGATTTGTAAGATTTGTATACTTTTGCTAACAAAGACGGCCCTTTACTGTCTGATTCGCTCAGGTTTGAGAATGCTCCGCCCATTTCGTAGAAGTTGTAAGAAGAGCAACTCCTTGTCCGTTTTGTCATGGGAACACTAGAGACATCTGACGAAAGATTTCCCCTGAGTGTCGGCGTTCTTTTGAATCTAACTGTACATACATGCACTACTCTTTGCATACCGTAATAATATTTTACTAAAGTACGGTACAGCAGGTGTGGTATGGAACACCTCCATACCATACTTGTGTATTTTTTGTCAGTGTCCATTTAAAAAAAAAAATAAAATAAAATAAAAAAAAAATAAATAAAAAAAAGCCTCCTGTTACACAATTACTAATGATTACTGTTTATTTTCCCAGAGCTAATGTAAATGATGTAAATACAATTGTATATAATTGTATGTGCAATGTTACAAAGACTGGTTAGACAAGGGTTTCAAGCATGAAAATATTCTGAAGTGCTTGCACTGGTCCCCCCATACAAGCGTTGGCAAGCGTAGTTTTAATAGAGGTGACTTAACTGGCTTAACAATCAAGAGACCATTGGTGGTATAGGAATCGTCAATGAAATAGACAAAAGACTTTCTTTAGTGAAAGAAAGTATAATCAGAGGGCGAAATCTTAAATGTCTGGCTTTTTAGAAGGATAGACCGTGTTTCCAAAAAGAAGTTTATCAGCATTCTTTATAAACAAAGTGCTAGGATCTAGACCCCTGCAATCAAGCAGTACATACAGTCACGATCCATTATAATTAGCGATCGCTGGGCCACATATACAACTCTTGCAAACGAAGATTATGTTCATGAGGCGATCCATTGTTTTTTCCTTGAAGGGAAAGAGACATGTACTTGGTTTTCCCGTTATCATATTTAAGGGAACTTTCTTAGAAAAGGCTCACATTCAGGCATGTAAAATACTCCGGTTCATGAATCTTTTCCTTCAAAGGTTCTTTTTGAACGGCTCTATCACCTATATCCTTGGTTGAACATTACAAACTTTGATTAAGGGGAGGTCATATTGTTTGGAAGTACTGGAAAATTACTGTCAAAACTTACCGGTTTTTCGTGGGCCTGATAATGACGTCGAAGTGGATGAATCAATGTTTGGGAGGTTGAAATAAATCAGTGGTAGGCCTTTGTCTGGTGTGTGGGTGTTCAGTGCATAGAGAGAGAGAAAAAAAAAATACCTTTGGTGGACCAACCAAGAAATGCAGAGACCCTTGCGCCCTTGATGCAATTTTATAACAAGGCTGGCAGTGTAATCCAGGGCGATTCCTGGAAAGGCTACAAAGATCTTGCCACTGCTGGGTATGTGACCTCGCTAAATCATTCCAAAAATTTTATGGATCCAAAGACAGATGCACACATAGTAAACATCGAAAGGCTGTGGCGGAATATCACGTTACGTTCTACGTAGTGGAAAGCAAAAAGAATGTTTTTTCAATATTCACCTCGTTATGTCTTCATCCACCAGGTAAAGGTCATTATAACATGTATTTTAATGTTCTGCTTCGTTTTTCCGAAAGTAGCAAAATAAATTGAGTTTATTTCTACCGCACAAGAGGTCCACAAGCTTGTACTATTTCCTTCTTCAAGCCGTCAAGTTGTACCCCGACCGGTCTACCCCTAAAACCGGGTTAGTCGTAGTGCTTCCATCGTCAACGCAAGAACCAACTTCAACCTCCCAAAAGAGAAGGCTTTGTAAAGAAAACTCTCCACTCAGTGTTGCTCATGTTTAAGTAAAAAAAAAAATATCCCCAAAATAGTGATCCATGGGGGATGGTGTTTGCAGCACATACATGTACCACTTGCCAGAACATAGGAGCAGTGAGATTATGTTTATTCACAAGCGAAGCGCGCCATGGCGGAGCAAAAACAACCAGAATGACGAGTTGCGAATCATATAGAATTGCGATACATTAATTTTCATCCATCTGAACGACCCATATACCTTTCCAACCGGTTATCTTGCGTTAATTTAGCAATTCTCACCATAATTATTTCTGCAAATCACTCGTTTTAGGCATTTCCCCACCCAAAACACCCCAGTTTCCACTGGTGTCCCCCATAATTGTCTTTATAAAAGGGGGTCCAAAAACTCATGAACATGGTTTGCCCAAATAATCATAATCAAAAATGCATTTAACACAAGATAGCGAGTAGGAAAAATATACGGTTCATGTATTTGGCTATAAATCTAAAGTGCGACATTTACCAAAAAAGTTACTCGAGCGTAGTGGTGATCATAACGAAGGATTGAGATCAGGGTAAAAGTCTAGGAGAGGGCCGCATGAAGATATCAGTGATATTCAATGTATTTTTACTAGAATGTAAGAACGTATGTGAATAGTGGTATACGAGTGAGAATTGTGAAATTCAATAACAGTCGAAATATCGACGATCAAACTCACGCTACTCTGGTCTTCCTCCCAGAATTTTTCCAAGTCTGTTATTATTGTTGACTGTGTCTTGTTTTTAGCTCAAATGAGCCCTATAACTACTATAATCCGCAGACAAACTAGTCCACTATGACGTCTTACACGTTTGGCTAATCACAGCGCGACAATACATTATCTTACCCAGGCATTTCATTTCGTCATTAGACATGGAGGCCATAGCAAGCACGTCATCTCATATTGCACAAGAAGTTGGAATTCCAGCTTTTTGTCCTGACTGTTTCCTAAGTTACGGTGAATTTGTTTTAGCTTATCCGGGCAATATTGAAAAACTAGTGGATTTGTGCCAGAGAGACAATCTAATTTTACAAAATAAAAATTGTCCACATTGTCATGTAGTGTAGGGTAGATTATAAGAAAGTTTTAGGTGTGATAAATCTTACATTACGAAAGGACGTAGACGTATGCGTTGTTCTTATAAAGTGTCTTTGTTTGTGGGAACCTGGTTTTCAAAAGTGAAACTGGACATTGAAACTAATTTGAAACTTATAGTTTTTTGGGTTCAAAATTGGTTTTGCTACGAAGTAACCATTTCTGAATTAAAATTAAATAAAGGTACTGTATGCGATTAGTCGTCATTTTGCAGGGAAGTGGTAATTAATTGGGTATTTCGACGCAGCAAGAAAATTTGCGGCAACAACTGTATAGTGGAAATTGAAGTGTCAAAATTCACCAAACGGATATTTGGTGGTATTTGCCGCAAATCACGAGAGTTTTTCCTGCTTCCCGTGGAAAACCGGGTCCTGACACCCTGCTCTCGGTGATTAAGGAGAGGATCAAGCCAGGCACAATCATAATTTCTGACTGTTGGCGAGCAAAATGAAGTTTATCATCATTCTTTAAAGAAAGTGCTAGGATCTTGATCCCTGTAATCAAGCAGTACAAACGGTCAGGATCCACTATAATTAGCAATCGCTGGGCCACATATACAACTCTTGCAAACGAAGATTATGTTCATAAGGCGATTGATCAGTGTAAACTTTGTTCACCCAGACGATAAGTGTTCATACCCAATTGTAGAATGATTATGGAGGAACGTCCTGGAATGAGAACAGCATACAGTACTTCGAACAGTATTTCAGCCGTTATATTTTTATTTTTTTGGTGATTATGCTCACCATTGTTTTTTCCTTGAAGGGAAAGCAACATGTATTCGGTTTTTCCGTAACCACATTTAAGGAACTTTCTTAGAAAAGGCTCACGTTCAGGTGTGTAAAATATGACAGTTCATGAATCTTTTCCTTCAAAGGTTCTTTTTGCATGGCTCTATCACCTATATCCTTGGTTGAACATTACAAACTTAGATTAACTGGAGGTTTTATTGATTGGAAGTACCGGAAAATTACTGTCAAAACTTACCAGTTTTTCATGGGCATGACAATGACGTCGAAGTGGATGAATCAATGTTTGGGAGGCTGAAATAAATCAGTAGTAGGCCTTTGTCTGGTGATGGTGAGGGATTGTTCAGTGGCATGGAGAAGGAGATAAAAAAAAACTCATGGTCCCTTTGGTGGACCAACCAAGAAATGCCGAGACCCTTGTGCCCTTGATGCAATTTTATATCAAGGCTGGCAGTGTAATCCAGGGCGATTCCTGGAAAGGCTACAAAGATCTTGCCACTGCTGGGTATGTGACCTCGCTAAATCATTTCAAAAATTTCATGGATCCAAAGACAGTAAACATCGAAAGGCTGTGGCGGGATATCATGTTACGTTCTACGTAGTGGAAATCAAAAAGAATATTTTGTTCAATATTCGCCTCGTTATGTCTTCATCCACCAGGTAAAGGTCATTATAACATGTATTTTAATGTTCAGCTTCATTTTCCCAAAAAGTAGCAAAATAAATTGAGTTTATTTCTACCGCACAAGAGGTTCACACGCTTGCACTATTTCCTTCTTCAAGCCGTCAAGTTGTAGCCCCACCCGTCTGCGTCTACAACCGGGTCAGTCGTAGTGCTTCCATCGTCAACGCAAGACCCAACTTCAACCTCCCAAAAGAGAAGGCTTTGTAAAGAAAACTCTCCAGTTAAGTGTTGCTCACGTTTAAGTAAAAAAATATCCCCAAAACAGTGATCCACAGGTGATGGTGTGTGTGCAGCATATACATGTACCACTTGCCAGAACATAGGAGCAGTGAGATTATGTTTATTCACAAGCGAAGCGCGCCATGGCGGAGCAAAAACAACCAGAATGACGAGTTGCGAATCATATAGAATTGCGATACATTAATTTTCATCCATCTGAACGAACCATATACCTTTCCAACCGGTTATCTTGCGTTAATTTAGCAATTCTCACCATAATTATTGCTGCAAATCACTCGTTTTAGGCATTTCCCCACCCAAAACACCCCAGTTTCCACTGATGTCCCCCATAATTGTCTTTATAAAAGGGGGTCCAAAAACTCATGAACATGGTTTGCCCGAATAATCATAATCAGAAATGCATTTAACACAAGATAGCGAGTAGGAAAAATATACGGTTCATGTATTTGGCTATAAATCTAAAGTGCGACATTTACCAAAAAAGTTAATCAAGCGTAGTGGTGATCATAGCAAAGGATGGAGACCAGAGTAAAAGTCTAGGAGAGGGCCGCATGAAGATATCAGTGATATTCAATGTATTTTTACTAGAATATGTAGGAATGTATGTACATAGTGGTATACGAGTGAGAATTTAGTGAAATTCAATAACAGTCGAAATATCGACGATCAAACTCACACTACTCGTCTTCCTCCCAGTATGTTTCTATGTCTGTTGTTATTGCTGACTTTTTTTATTAGCTCAAATGAGCCCTGTAACTACTATAATCCGCAGACAAACTAGTCCACCATGACGTCTTACACGTTTGGTAAATCACAGCGCGACAATACATTATCTTACCAAGGCATTTCATTTCGTTCTTAGACATGGAGGCCGTAGCAAGCACGTCATCCCATTCATAAAGGTACGTTATTCAACAAAAGTCATTATATTGGGTTTGTGACCTGTTAACTTCTGGGTTAGGTTAGGTTGGTTTGTTAGGTTCTGTACCCTTTTTGTACCTTTTTATATGGTGAAAAGTGTATATGGAGCCATTCTTGGTATTATTACAGTTTCATCCATTATGGGAAATGTATTATAATAATATGTTTCCCTAGTACAGCACGTGATAACCAAATACTTCCTCTTTATACATTATTGTCGCTAAAGCATACTTACGGAGAAAAAACTATTTCAGGTATTGAAGGTCTTGACTTTTTCTAAGTTTAGTGTATATATTTCCATGGGCACGCAAGGTACCTCTTGTTAGTTTGTATATCTGTTTTCATCCTACTTGGCTCCTCCCCATTGCGTAATGTGACAATATTTGCTTGAATGCGCATTTGCTCCTCCCACTAATGTCGCTCCTCCAATCAAAATACTACTGGGATCTTTTCAAGGGTTATTATTGGACGATTCATTTTGTCTCTTATTCTTGTTTCAAGAATCTGTTTTTCGTGCAATATAACATTGTAACCGATAGTATTTTGTTTTTTTCCTATTTCATTATGGGAAAAACTCCTGATTGTCGTTTGTTTTGGGGTTGGAAACCTGCCGGTTAAGTTTCCTCGTTACTTGACTGTCATGGATCCTCCGGTGCAGGTGTGCGATATATGTCGTTATTCTTATTTTTGGGCTCAAGCCATGGCGTCCTGATGGAAGGTTCCTGTTTGGTAGCTTCCTTGGGTATAAGACTACTAAGATATTCCCAGAGAATTTAACCACAGGTTATCACAGAATTCTAACTTCTGGAGCGAGTATCTCAAAGGTTTCCCTTTAAGACATCGTAATACAACAGGGGACACGCATGTCTGGTCGTGCCACATAGCTATCTCCACCCCGAACAGAGTTAACGCTTCGGTGTGTAAGGGCTGAGAATAGCTGGGAGCCGTTCCACAGCTAATCTCACTCGTGGCTACTACTGATACTCGAGACGTAAACAAACGGACGCCATTGCTCTAATGACGTCACGCGCGTCTTTATCCTTTGTTTAGTAGCTGCCCTACTGAGACGGATTTTCCCTTGTGTGAACTTTATCGTTTTGCATCTTCGCTATGTCGTTACCTTCAGCCTCGCCTTCTTCTGGAAAGTTGAGTACAAGGTTCCAGTATTGTTTAATTAAGCTCTGGCCGTAAAGTAAATATTATTTTGCGAAATAATTGATGTTTTGTGGCAGAGCTGTGCCTCTACCGGACCCGCCATTTTATGGCGTCGTTGTTGTTTTGCATGTCTTATTTAGTTAGCCACAACAACGCTTCCGGCCTTATATACTAATCGAATACATTAGTTTATTTAGTCTTCATAGCTAGGAACTTTTATATCGTGTTTAGACGCTTTTTATCGGTCATCGATTGACCTCATACCAGTCGGCTACTATAGCCCTCAGGCCAGGAGCCTATATACAAGTGTTCATGCATGATTTATCAGTGATCCTAGACTAAGTTATGAAGATAGTGGCATTATTATTTTACAATACTTTTGACTAGTGATGCAAATGTTTTCGCCTTCAGGGACCATATAGGGGATAGGCTAGTCAGTGATTCTTACTAGCCTAACCTAACCTTAGGACCCCTATATGCTTCCTTCATCCCCTGCCTTGGCATTCCCTCTAATTAGCCTTGATCCCTTTTCTGAGTAAAGGGATTTATTGTCTAATAGAGTATTATATCGCCTCTCAGTCCTCCCTAAAGGAATGAACCCCCTTTAGGATTGCGTCTGAGAGTGAGGTTAGGCTAGCCTACCTCTATGGCTAGGATAGTCTGCGACTTTCCTGCGATAGCGATACGTCTTCTTCCTTGCCTAGTTCAGGACTTTTAGCCCTGATCTAGGTCGGGTTAGGAAGGTTTCTCTGTTCCATGCTGAAACTGTACTCTTGCACCGTTTTAGCCGATCAGCCTAATCTTAGGTTAGGGAGTGTCCTCCCTTCCCTTTGTGGCCGCTCTGGTACAGAAACCCTTCCTGGGAAGACCCCTCTCTTCTCCCTCCCCACCTATCTCTTGTATAGCCTAGCCTATGCTTAGGTTAGTTTATACTCATCTGTCCCCTGTCCTACAACTCCTCCTTAGGGTGGATGAGTAGGGCTACCCGAGCTTCCTTGTGCAGTCCGCTCTGGTACATATACCTTCATAGTGTCCTATAAGGTTAGTTCCTAGTGTAGCTCTGCATAAGGGAGTCTCCCCCCCCCCCATCTTGGGTGTTCCCTAGTCCTCCCTTGGGCTACCTGCTCCCGGTCCCTAGTGACCCCTGCATATGGATGATAGAGCCTGTCTCTATCATGGGTACACCCCCTCAGGGAGGGGGAGGGATGTCTGGAACCCTGAAGGTACTTCCTGCATCCTTCCCCCCCTCCCCCTGTCTCTCTATCTATCCGGGTGCCGGTCTCTTGCCGCCTCTTATGCCGGCAATACCTGCCTCTTGGTGACTTCCCTACCCTTGCCGCCAGCCCCCCGTGTTCCGAGGGACTGCCGGCTGCCGCCGGCTACTACCGGCGGCTCTCCTACTCCTATCTAATCGTCCGCTTGCCGGTCGATCTCCGGAGTGCCGGCATATACTGCCGGCAACCCGATACTACCTGTACCATCCTTACCCCAGTCACCAATCCGGCATCCTCCGGCTGCCGGAGCCGCCGCTCCCTGCCGGCGTGCCGCCGTTGTGCCGGCGGCCGCCATCCTGGTATCTAACTGACTTTTGAAAATTGTCTGTTCTAATGCCAGAATCTATGCTGGAGCGAGCTCCGGCGTGCCGGCGGCTTGCCGGATACCCCGGAGGCGTCAAGAATACTTGCACCCCCTCTCTGTAGCTATCATAAGACTAAGATAGCCCTACCTGGCAAATAGATAAGCTGCTTTGCTTCTAAGATCAGTACCTAGTACTGCTCTATTAGTGATCATGCTGTCTCTTTGCATTCTTCTATTTCCAGCATGCTATGTGCATCTTAGCACGGCTGGTTGCCAGAAGCAGTTACCCTTAATGAGACCTTCTGGCTCTTATCTGGGAACCGAATGAATTCGATCCCAACCTTGTCCTTGGCTTTCCATGGAGTTCCAATATAATGGGAATCCTAAGAAACTATATCCAATGATCTCGGTCATTTGGATTATCCCAGGACCAAGCCTATGGTAACCAGCCGGGCGAGATGCATGGAGCGTGTTCTCCTTTACTGTTTCACTCTCTATGCATCACACCTTCTATAAGTTAAAATTAATGATTAATATTAACTTAATTTAAGAGCCATTCCTATGACTCCCCCATACTCATTTTCTCTTTCTTCCACAGGAGGAGCAGATGAAGTGCGATTTCGCATACTGTGCCGTGAAACGCTCCCAGTTTTACGGACATACGGCGTGCAGGACTCACGCCCCTTGCTCAGACAAGAAAGGGGATTGGAAGTTCTGGAATCCACTGGAATGTACGGTCTGCCAGGCCTACCTAGTTGAGGCCTTCCATAACCCTCCCTCAGCGGAGGTTAGAGACATTGCTCGTGAGAAACTGCGCAAGTGGGTGCGTGGTTTTCAGAGGAATGCCACTGGACCGTACCTGGCCACCGAAGAACTGAGGTCCCTGTTGTTCCCTAAGGCCTCCCCTGATTCAGTGGTTCCAAAGGAAGCAATCCCCACTGTCCAAATTACGGTGGAACCTGATGTGGTCATGGCTCAGTCCATGCACGAGTGTCGCCTAGATTCCGAAGAGGATGAACAGATCTCTGACGTCTCGGAAGACACGGAGAAGACGCTTATGGCTCAAGGAGCCGAAGAGGACGAAGACAAGGTGGAATACACCGAGTCGGAGATTGGAGCTACTCCCTCGTCCATCCCTCCGCCTACTCCTACACCGACGGATGTGTCCATTCCGTCCACCTCCTCGACCCCGGATCCTTCCTCTTCTACACAAGAACTGATCCGACTGATTAGAGCTGTCATGGACGACAGACTGAAGGAGAACCAGGAGTCCATCAGGTCTATGATTGGATCCAGAGAACCGAAGAAGATCTCGGTTAAGGATCTCCCAGCTTGCTCTCATGCCAACCCGTGGAGGTATGCAGAGCATATGGTTATTGCGACCGGCAGGATCTTTGTTAGTGACAAAATCGGCACGGTCCCGTTGGAAGATGTGGAATTCTTCCCAAGCTTCGAGGCCTACCCGGACTGTTACGTCCGGCTTCGTTCTGAACCTGCCTCGAAGGAGGAGACCGAACCTAAGGAAGAGATAGTGTTCGATCTCGCAAAGGCCCAGGCTATGCTAGCCTCCGCATTTAAGAGCAGGGGCTTTACCTGCTCTAAGCTTCCTGCCTTGAGCAAGAAGCATCCTACTTATGTCGCTCCCGACACTGCGATTCTTCCATTTTTGGAAAAGGCCTTGGCTGCATGCCTTAAAGCGGCGGAAGAAGGGAAACCCTGCCCTGCACTGGAGGAGTGCAGACCCTTCTCCATCGTAACGCCCCCTGACACTAGACAATGGAAAGATGTCCAACATACTTTCGTTGTGGGTAGGCTCGATCCTGACGTTGCCGGACGTCAGTTTAATGAAGACCTCCCTAAGCTCAATGATCACCTCCTTCGCCGGGAACAAGACACGAAGGAGAGGCTTGCAGCGTCTCTTTCTCATCAAGTCCAACTTGAAGTTATGGCCTGTGACACAGCAGTACCCGATCACTACATGGTACTGGCCAAATCCCACTTACTCACGGTAATGAAGGACTTGTACCATTTCATAAAGGCTCGTAGAGCCTGTCGTGAATTCGTGTTTGTCGGTGCCACCGTGAAACACGAACCCCGGAGGCTGATTTCCTCCAACATCTGGGGAAAGCACCTGTTTCCTTCGGACCTTGTCAAGGAAATAACGGACAGAGCCGCCACGGAGAATAGGAACCTTCTCCACAAATGGGGCATGTCCAGGAAAAGGAAAACCTCTCAGGACGATGGACCTCAGCCCAAGAGGAAATCTCAGAAACCGAAACCCCAGCAACGTCAACAAAGACGTCAGTTTCCGGGACCCGCTACCTCCCAAGTGGTTGCCCAACCACAACAGACCTTTCAATTGGTCCCCCAACCGGTGTTGTCACAGTCACCGGTCTTCACCCCTGCCTTTGAGCAGCCATCCACTACCTTTCATGCCAGAGGTAGAGGCTCGTCCAGGGGTGCAAGCAGAGACGCCTCTCGTCGTCCCTCCAGAGGTAGAGGAGGAAAGGGAGCTAGCGGCCGAGGCAACAAGTCCTCGGGACACCAGAAGCAATGAAGTGCTTCCGGTGGGAGGAAGACTCCGCCAATTCCAGGATCGTTGGACCTTCGATCCTTGGGCACACAGCATCATCAAGAACGGTCTAGGCTGGAGTTGGGTGCAACCACCCCCAATCTTCCAGCGGTTCTTCCAACAATCGACCCCCATTCTGGAAGAATATGTTCTAGACCTCTTGAACAAGAAGGTGATAAGGAAGGTAAAGTCCACCAGGTTCCAAGGGAGACTGTTTTGCGTTCCCAAGAAGGACTCAGACAAGCTCAGAGTCATTCTGGACTTATCCCCCCTCAACAAGTTCATAGAGAACAACAAATTCAAGATGCTGACGCTTCAACAAATAAGGACCCTTCTGCCTCAAGGTTCCTACACGGTCTCTATAGACCTGGCGGATGCCTATTGGCACATTCCAATGAACCATCACGCTTCCTCCTACCTAGGATTTCGACTCCAAAGGAAAAGCTACGCCTTCCGGGCCATGCCATTCGGCCTCAATGTGGCCCCTCGGATCTTCACGAAGCTGGCAGACGCCATAGTACAACAGCTCCGCCTAAGAAACGTCCAGGTGATGGCCTACCTCGACGACTGGCTAGTCTGGGCTCCATCGCCCGAAGAGTGTACAAAGTCTTGCGACGAAGTTACCCAGTACCTAGAACACCTGGGATTCAAGATCAACGAGAAGAAATCTCGCCTCTCTCCGGCTCAGAAGTTTCAGTGGCTGGGAATCCACTGGAATCTTCAGTCACACCGCCTTTCCATCCCCCAGAAGAAAAGGAAGGAAATAGCAGGGTCTGTCAAGCGACTACTGAAATCCAAACGCATTTCAAGACGACAGCAGGAACGAGTTCTAGGCTCTCTACAATTCGCCTCAGTGACAAACCCAGTGCTTCGTGCACAGCTAAAGGATGCCGCGGGAGTCTGGAGACGATCGGCATCCATCGCTCGAAGAGACCTCAAGAGACGGCTTCCAAACAGACTTCGACGCCTCCTAAAGCCGTGGTCGGAAGCAATGGCCCTGAAAAGGTCCATTCCTCTCCAACACCCTCCTCCTTCACTCAACATCCACACGGATGCCTCACTGGAGGGCTGGGGAGGTCACTCCCACCTGAAACAAGCTCAAGGGACCTGGTCTCCACTATTCAAGACGTTCCACATAAACATCTTGGAGGCCATGGCGGTCCTTCTTACTCTGAAGAAACTATCCCCGCCGCCCTCGATCCACATCCGTCTAACCCTAGACAACTCGGTGGTAGTTCGTTGTCTCAATCGCCAAGGCTCAAGATCGCCCCAGATAAATCAGGTGCTTCTCCCAATCTTCCGTCTGGCGGAGAAGAAGAAGTGGCACCTGTCTGCAGTTCACCTACAAGGATTCCGCAACGTGACAGCGGATGCTCTATCTCGGACAAACCCGATAGAGTCGGAATGGTCTCTAGACGCAAGATCATTCTCCTTCATCTCTCATCAAGTCCCAGAACTTCAGATAGATCTCTTTGCAACGAGCGACAACAATCAACTTCCTCTGTACGTAGCCCCGTACGAGGACCCCAAGGCAGAAGCGGTGGACGCCATGTCACTGGACTGGAACAGATGGTCCAAGATATACCTGTTCCCTCCCACCAACCTTCTGTTGAAAGTCCTCTCCAAACTGAGAACCTTCAAAGGGACAGCGGCCCTAGTGGCTCCCAAGTGGCCCCGGAGCAACTGGTACCCCCTGGTCCTGGAGCTGCAGCCCAAGCTGATCCCTCTCCCGGGCCCAGTTCTCTCTCAACAAGTACAGAAGTCGACTGTCTTCGCTTCATCATCGAAAATCAAGGACCTTCATCTCATGATTTTCTCTCCCTTGCCGCAAAGAAGAGGTTTGGGATCTCGAAGAAAAGTCTAGACTTCCTAGAGGAATACAAGACCGAATCCACGAGACGGCAATATGAATCATCCTGGAGGAAATGGGTCTCCTTTGTTAAAGCAAAAAATCCTAAAGAAATCACCATTGATTTCTGTATGTCCTTCTTCATTCACCTTCATGGACAAGGATTAGCAGCCAATACGATTTCGACCTGCAAATCGGCTTTGACTAGACCAATTCTATACGCTTTCCAAATTGATCTGTCCAGCGACATCTTTAACAAACTGCCGAAAGCATGTGCTCGCCTACGCCCAGCACCCCCTCCGAAACCGATCTCCTGGTCACTAGACAAGGTGCTCCATTTCGCCTCCAACTTGGACAACGATTCATGCCCCCTCAAGGATCTGACTCAGAAAGTTATATTTTTATTTGCTCTCGCCTCGGGAGCTCGAGTCAGCGAAATAGTGGCATTATCAAGAGAAGAGGGACACATCCTGTTTGCTGATTCAGGAGAAGTGACCCTCTCCCCTGATCCGACGTTTCTCGCCAAAAATGAATTACCCACCAAAAGATGGGGCCCTTGGAGAATATGCCCCCTGAAGGAGGATGTCTCTCTATGTCCAGTAGAGAGCCTCAAGGTCTATCTTCGCAGAACTTCAAACTTTGGTGGAGGCCAACTCTTCAAAGGAGAAACATCGGGCAGCGACCTGTCACTGAAACAATTAAGAGCGAAAATCACCTACTTCATTCGCAGAGCGGATCCGAACAGTACACCCGCTGGTCATGATCCTAGAAAAGTGGCATCTTCTCTGAACTTCTTTCAGAGCATGGACTTTGAGAGCCTTAAAAACTTTACGGGCTGGAAGTCCTCGCGAGTTTTCTTTAAACATTATGCGAAACAAGTGCACGAAATCAAACATTTTGTGGTAGCCGCAGGTAGTGTTATGAAACCTGCACCTAACTCTGCGTAGAACAGTGAGTTACTTGGGACTCTAACTCTTCGGGTGCCTATGTTGACCCTCGAGTGATTCATAGTGATGTCTAAAAACACTTAGTGCTTTTATAACTGTTCTTATCCCAGGTGAAATGTCATAGTGTTACACAAGTGCCGCATGCCTTGAGCATGATGTGTTATTTAAAGACTTGCGTTCCTCGAGAACGAGTACCTACTAATCCTGAAATTCCCTTTCAGATTCAAGAGCAAGCCTTTATTTCTATGTACATTATTATTACTGTAAATGAACTTTACTTTTGCTGTAAATTATTTAATTTCTGCATTGTGAAATAAAATTTCTATTTTATTACTTATGCGTCTCTTTCAGCTCCTACTTACTATGAAATACATACTGTCATAGTTTTATTTACTCCTCCTTTCTTATGGTCATGAAGAATTTAAGATGTCCATTCCTAAATTATATTCACCTTGCCTCAGTAAGGTTCCTACACGAATACTTACTTCTGATAATCAGGAGATGAACTCTACGCACAGTGCCCAACCACCACTGGCCTACTTCAGAATGTTCCTATACAAATATCAAACATTCTGCTTCATCTCTAAGCTCTTAAAAAGTTCTTCTGTCAAGATGAATAGCCCTTCAATACCACTTTGACGTCGGCATAGCCCATGGGAACTTCCTACCAATGGGGGGCAGGATATTTCGTTCCTATGGTTCTTACCTAAGATTACTTTGCTGTTTTGTCAATGCCTAGGCACTTAACTCTGGGGGAAAATCTACCACGATACATTGATTCTCTGGTACTCTTCCATCAGGACGCCATGGCTTGAGCCCAAAAAACGGATTTTGAGCGAAGCGAAAAATCTATTTTTGGGTGAGATAGCCATGGCGTCCTGATGGACCCTCCCTACTACTTCGTTCAGTTTGCTCCCACCCTACACAATTGTATCATGGTGATGGGCAGCAACTGGCGCCAGGATAAAGACGCGCGTGACGTCATTAGAGCAATGGCGTCCGTTTGTTTACGTCTCGAGTATCAGTAGTAGCCACGAGTGAGATTAGCTGTGGAACGGCTCCCAGCTATTCTCAGCCCTTACACACCGAAGCGTTAACTCTGTTCGGGGTGGAGATAGCTATGTGGCACGACCAGACATGCGTGTCCCCTGTTGTATTACGATGTCTTAAAGGGAAACCTTTGAGATACTCGCTCCAGAAGTTAGAATTCTGTGATAACCTGTGGTTAAATTCTCTGGGAATATCTTAGTAGTCTTATACCCAAGGAAGCTACCAAACAGGAACCTTCCATCAGGACGCCATGGCTATCTCACCCAAAAATAGATTTTTCGCTTCGCTCAAAATCCGTTTTTGAAGTGATCGGCCGATTTCATGGTAATTATAATGGTACCCCAGGCATTGTGAATCGGTTTCTTCGAGAGCATTTAGTGTTACCTACAAGTGTTTCGTGTGCTAAATGTGATTCGCCTTTACTTTTCCGTGAAGAGAGACATGTGTGGTATGGTACAAAATCAGTGAAAATACCTAAAACGAAGAAAAGGCGTTTGTGCAATTATAGTGTTAGTGACTATAAGGGAACTTTTCTTCACGGGTCCCACCTTCCCCCGTGGAAATTAATTTTATTTGTCAATCACTGGTTGCATAAGTGTTGGGACCACCATTTTGTAATTAAGGGCCTCAGTATATCTCCTTCTACTAGTGTAGACTGGAGAAGCTTTTGTTCAGAAGTGACTGAATTTAGTTTTGATAACCAAGAGGCTATTGGTGGTGAAGGTGTAATCGTTGAGATTGACGAATCTCATTTTGGAAAACGGAAGTATGACCGTGGAAGGCCTCTGAGTGACATATGGGTGCTGGGGGGTATTGAGAGGCAGTCCAAAAAAACATTTATTGTGCCTTTAATTGACCCATTACTACGGAAGCGTGATGCAGCTACCCTCATCCCTTTAATTGAGAAGTACATTAAACGGGGCAGTGATAAGTGGCGGGCTTATAATTCTCTGCAGTCTCTTGGATACGATCACCGTACTGTAAACCATTCTGAAAATTTTGTGGATCCTTCAAACCCCGACACCCATACCCAAAACATTGAACGTCTTTGACGGGAGCTTAAGGAATGGATACAACGGCCTGGTAACCGTTGTGAATACTTCAGGCAGTATTTGTCACGTTTTATTTTTATACACAAATACCCTGAGGAGGAGCTGCTCCATCATTTTTTTTATCACGGCCAGCAAACTGTATCCTCCACAATCTGAGGCACAACGGGTTCCAGTAGCTATTGATGATTCAGAAGAGGGGCAACCACAGCCTTCCACATCATCATCGTCAGGTTCCATTTAAGGTAAGAAGTGACAACAAAATATATATTTAAATTTAGCCTAGGGTAAAGGGGGGGTCGCAGTGGGGGCGGAGTGCCCCCCCCCCCGGTAGGGATACAGGGCCCCTAGGCTAGGTTAGGTGGGTTTATTAGGTTCGGTAGTGCCCTGAAAATCACTGTGACCTTAAGGGGGGGTTGCAGGGGGGGCTCCCCGGTAGGGGTACAGGGCCCCTAGGCTAGGTTAGGTGGGTTTATTAGGTTCGGTAGTGCCCTGAAAATCACTGTGGCCTTAAGGGGGGGTCGCAGGGGGGCGGAGGCCCCCCGCGGTAGGGCTAGGTAGGAGTATAGAGGGAGGGGTGGTGGAACATTAATTAGTGCAAATATCATTGGACGCCCCCTCCCCCACCCAAAACCCCGGTTCCCACCTGGGGTCCCCCATAATTGTTGGGATAAAGAAGGGTATTTCTGCATTACAACATAATATGCAACAAAAACAATAAAAACATGGTTACAAAAACTGATTTTTCTGGAAAAACTTGGGGTTTTAACTCCATAGTAAATCTCTAAATCGGATGGTTTGCAGTCAAAATAAACGTTAAATTCGTTGAAACTACACTATTTCTGATGCAACAAATATATCTTTATTCCAGTTTCCACATAATGGATAAAACTGTAAATTTACCCAATTCTTTAAAACACACATGGGAATATTACCGTAACATTGGCAACGTTAGCAATCCCACCCAACGTTGATAACACTGTGTACCATTTGTAACGTTTCTAATGTTATCGTTCTCAGTACATACATGAGTGAAGTGACACTGTTAAACAAGTCATTATATTTAAATATTTCAACACAACACATATAAACAATAGTGATATCTAATAATTTTAACAGAAAATATATGTTTTCCTGTAGGAAATAACGTGATTTAACCAGTTTTCACCTTCATTTCATCCGTAATAACAGCAACCAGTTCGGCAACTAAAAAGTTAGTCGAATTGGTTGTTCTGTTTGTTTGCGGTTGAAATGAAGGTCAAATTCGGTCAAATCATGTTAATTACTACAGGAAATACATATTTTCTGTTCAAAACCAGTATCTGTAATACAGTAAAACTTTACCCATTTAAGTATGGATAAGGCTCCTTGGTTAGGTGAAGAGGAGAACCCTAGGCTACGTGTTGTTCGTTAAACCTTTAAAAGTGTGTTTTTTTGCTCAAAAATTTCAATTATATATCAGGTGTCTCAACCAACTCCAATGGCCATAACCATTAACTAAAATTACTAATTTCCGATCAAATAATTTGAATAACATTCTGATACACTATCATACATCGATGAAGATTATATCAATTCCAACCAAAAAAAATCCTCGCAAAATACATCACAATAATTCCAAAATATAAAAACTTTATAATAGATACAAGCCTATACTAAAACCACTAACCTTAATAGAGGAAAATTAATAAAGTTTTACCGGGAAGGCCATTCTTCCTAATGGCCAGGCACGGGAACACGGAGAAGATATAGCCCATACCAACTTTCTTCGTCTTTATTCGCTTTCAGGAAGAGACGTTATGTAGTCCTCAGGTCTTAGGTAATTCTTGACAGCCAAGACAGATTGAAGAGACCAACGGACGGCACATGACTTTTAACGTACCGAGATAAAAGCACATAACACAAATAAGAGAGAACTGTAACGGGAACACGAGTTGAAAAAAGGGCGTTGACTTTTGTGACGTCACTTCAAATCAGGGTTGCCAGATTATTTCGACTGGATTATCGTACATGAGCCTTAAAATTGTCGTTTTTCAACCAAAATTATCGTACACAGTTTCAAAATAATAATTAGGGAGTTACATGATCGACTTATTTCAAAATATTTTAGTATAATTGTTTAATCAAACACATATGTATATACCTAAGGTATGTATCGTACATCGTGCTGGACCTAAAATAATCGGACATGTACGATAATTATCGTACGAATGGCAACCCTGCTTCAAATAACACTTTCGACATCATCTATTACGTTTCGACGTTAGTATTAGCTCTCGTAATATCTCAAATTCTTAATTTTCATTAAATGGAAATAAAAATATCAATATTTTATTATCTAAGCGGTCATAAAACGAGGATGGATGCAAATTAAGATATATAATTTATTTATATTGACTATAGTCACTTCATATAACACTTTCCACATCATCTATTACGTTTCAACATTAGCTCTCGAAATATCACAAATTCTTATTTTTCATTAAATAGATATGGAAATTTCAATGAAATTTCAATATTTTATTATCTAAGCGGTCATAAAACGAGGATGGATGCAAATTAAAATATATAATTTATTTTTATTGACTCGAGTCACTTCAGATAACACTTTCGACATCATCTATTACGTTTCAACATTAGTATTAGCTCTCGAAATGTCATAAATTCTTATTTTTTATTAAATGGATATAAAAATTTCAATATTTTATCATATAAGCGGTCATAAAATTAAGATGGATGCAAATTAAAAGGGATCTTTTTATTTATTTATATATGAATGTTATCTAAACGTAACATTCTCAAATCTGATTCTGAAATGTGCTCTTTTAGTTTACCTAGATCTGCTTCGAATTCATCTTTTTAGAAAAATAAATTATAATGTGTGATTTTTAATTAACAAGCTTGTCATTTAGATTTTTTTATTAAAATAAAATTAGAATATATTATTCTTAATCATTTAGTTTGACATTTCGAATTTATCTTTTTAGTAAAAAAAAATGCTAGACTGTCTGATTCTTAAACAACTAGCTAGTCAGAATTTAGTCAGAATTTATCTTTTTTAGTAAAAAAAAAAAAAATTGGAATATGTGATACTTTATCAAATAATTTGTCATTGGAAAATAGTTGAAGTTTAAATTAGAAATAATTCATATTGAGAAAGAATGTATTGATTTAAGTTCAAACCAGGATTGCCAAGTTTGTGGAAATTGTGTCAGGAATCCTGAAACGAGACTTAGGTTACACGATTTGTTGGCTGCACAATATGTAGCAATTCTCTTAGATATTTTGGACGCCCGGTTCTGATAACTTGATGAGTTATTGTACATATTTTAAACTCAATTCCAGATGTAATAGGAAGCCAGTTTAATTCAATAAGTTTAGAAGTAATCCTTTTTTGAGGTGGGACACCTTTTATCAGTCTTGCTCCTCTGTTTATTATGTTTTTAATATCTAAAGTGCTCTTTGGGTAGATGGTAAGAGATTGAGTTGCAGTATTTAATCCTGACAATAGCGCCAGTTTATCACTTTACAGAATATGATTTTTTCATAACTCTGACCATCCTTTACATTCACATCTCCCTGGACAATTCTATCCTGTTCGTAATACTAGGTAGGCAGTTAATTCTAATAGCCAGGCCTTCTACATCATGAGGCTCAATACTACACAGTATTCTAGAAGTTTTATTCCAGCTGTTACCAAGTTGTGGAATGATCTTCTTAATAGGGTAGTTGAATCAGTAGAACTTCAAAAGTTCAAAGTTGGAGCAAATGCTTTTTTGTTGACCAGGCTGACATGAGTCTTTTTATAGTTTATTTATGACATATTTGTTTTTGATGTTGTTAATCGTTTATATATGACATGTCTGTTTTGACGTTGTTACTTTTTTAGAATGATTTACTGTTAATTTGTTCTCTTCATTTATTTATTTCCTTATTTCTTTTCCTTACTGTGCTATTTTTCCCTGTTGGAGCCCCTGGGCTTATAGCATCTTGCTTTTCCAACTAGGGTTGTAGCTTGGATAGTAATAATAATAATAATTCATCCAGATACTTCTAAAATAATATCCAATAAACTGCAGTGTTTGTTTGAGTATTAAGAGACAAGTTTACAGTTAAGAGATAGGCTACTCCTGGATCATGAACTTTTACCAGATATCGGGACCGAGTTGTTATTAATATTTATTTGGATGTCACCCAAGTTGAGCTTTTTGTCCTTCCAATCACCATAAACTCGGTTTTGTATTCATTTAATTTTTAGTTGTTCAATTATCATCCATTTCCTAACACTTGTAATAATTCGATTTCAAGTTATGGCAGTATCATCTATGTTCTGTCTTATTTCTCTTCCTCTTGTTTTTTTTTTTTTTTTTTTAAGTTTTTATAGTTTACATAGGAAATATCTATTTTGGTGGTGTTGTTGTTCTTAATATATTTTATTTTTCTTTGTTTCCTTTCCTCGCTGGGCTATGTTTCCCTGTTGGAGCCCTTGGGCTTATAGCAATTTGCTTTTCCAACTAGGGTTGTAGCTTAGATAATAATAATAATAATAATAATAATAATAATAATAATAATAATAATAATAATAATAATAATAATAATAATAATAATAATAATAATAATAATAATAATAATATCTATGAAGTAAAATTGTGTATCATCTGCAAATATTTTAACTTCACTTCATGCCTCTAGTATTTTAAATGGAACAATGGTATAGATGTAGAATAAGATTAGGCCAAATACACTCCCCTGGAGTAGGCCATCCCCCTGTTTAATAGTTCCTATAATGAATAAGAGTTTCTAATTTGTACGCAGTAGATTTTGTCAACCGAGTAGTCTTTAAGGCCCTTGGGCTTATAGCGTCTTGCTTTTCCAACTAGGGTTGTAGCTTGGCTAGTAATAATAATAATATTCAAAGGCTTGATCTTCAGTATCGATGCAGTGTAAGTCATTTAGTGGCAGTTCATGCACAACTGCATCAAAAGCAGCACTAAGGTCGAGTAATATCAAAAATAGCAATAATGTGGTAGCTTTCAAGAAAAACCTGAAGACTTATCTTTTTAGAAAGTGTTATAATAGTGACCTGAAAACTATTAAGCCTGAATACAAATGCTAGCGAAATAACTGATAACGATACAGAGCAAAATATCAACTGGAAAGAAATTATTTTTTTTTCACACACCAAGGCCCGCCTGAACAGACCTTTAGTGTTTGATAGTTTAATAGTTTATATATGATATATCTCTTTTGACATTACTTTTTTTAGAATGATTTATTGTTAATTTGTTCTCTTCAGTTATTTATTTCCTTATTTCCTTTCCTCACTGGGCTATTTTTCCCTATTGGAGCCCCTGGGCTTATAGCATCTTGCTTTTCCAATTAGGGTTGTAGCTTGGATAGTAATAATAATAATAATAATAATGATGGAGGGCGAGAAATAAACCCGTAAAAGTAATATCAAGATACCACATTTGTTCTCATCCATCATTTCCAGCATATTTACAACAGATAGCTGTGTCTATAGTGTATAATTATTCTGTAAGCTGACTGGTTGTCAGGAAAATCTTTCAAACTTTCTAAGTGATATATAAGTAGAGCTAACACAAGATTTTATTGAACCAATTTGATTAAAAAACACATGTGAATAAGTGGTTATCGGCTACACGGATTTCAGATTTGACCAAAGAATTTAATTCTTCGTACAGAATTAATCAATTCTCTGTAAGAAGGGAAATTATTACAATTATTCATTTTAATTAGGAGGGCTCATGTCTTATCACTTCAAATTCATATCAATTTTCCAATTATAATTAAGTTATATCTCCGAGTAAACTAATTAAGATAATAAAAAGATATCAAACGTAAACAAAGTTTGGCTGAAATTCGTTCAATAAACACAGGAATACCGTTACTTATAAACAAACCTAAACAATTTATTATAAAACATATTATTAGTTACTAAGCTGTTTAAAAAAGATACTTATTTTATATAATAAATCAAAATAATAAATTTATTGATTGATTAATGATAATAAATGGGATTATAATAAATAAATTCAATGCAATTGAAATAAATTTCGTATAGAACGAATCCATTGCATTGTTGACGTTGCTCGCGGCCATGATGTAATGCTGTACATTTGCTACAGGGTTGCCATTCGTACGATAATTATCGTACATGTACGATTATTTTAGGTCCAGTACGATGTACAATACATACTTTAGGTATATACATATGTGTTTAATTAAACAATTATACTAAAATATTTTGAAATAAGTCGATCAAGTAACTCCCTAATTATTATTTTGAAACTGTGTACGATAATTTTAGTTGAAAAACGACAATTTTAAGGCTCATGTACGATAATCCAGTCGAAATAATCTGGCAACCCTGATTTACTACGCGATTTTCGAAGTGTTGTTTGTATTTGTGCATAGTGAATATCCGTCGACTCACAGTGTTTTCTTATATATCAGTTTATTGCTGAACTGATTCTGCAACGAGACTGCAATATTAAACAATAAGGTTAGTTAAAACCGGCCTTTTAACGTCATTAACCCGTCTTTAGTATGTAGGCTATTCTTCTTGTAGGTCGTGCTAGTTAGATGTTGGTTTTGTTATTTTAGGTAGTAATTAGACTATATATATATATATATATATATATATATATATATATATATATATATATATATATATATATATATATATATATATATATATATATATATATATATATATATATATATATATATATATATATATATATATATATATATATTATCAAGATTTGTGCATTTATTAGGTGATAATTTACGTTTACCAAGTTGCCTATGCTAGATTACCAGTGACGCGAATACAATAGTTACATTTGCGGTTTATTATAGTTAAGGAAGGAAAGAATTTATTTTTCAGTGAAATCATTTTTAAAGTATGTTTTTGGAAACTGGTATATCAGTATAGTAATTCTGTCTCATAGAGTTTGGTAAATATTTACCCGTGCACCAGTGGTGTAGTAGATTTTCAACCATTCTGCTCTCACCTAACCTGATGTAGGAGGCCGAGTTCTCTATCAGTAGGAAACCGATTTAAGAGTTATGGAGACAGCATAGGTTTTCATTTCTAATATAAAATATCTTATTAGCAAGATGTAGCATTCATGTACAACCAGTTGGGAAATGCTACAAGTTCCGTTTAAGTAAAAACTTCTTTAAAACATAACTATTTCAAAATGAATTTTGTGTTTTTCATAAAACTCATATATTTTTTGATTGTCAGTCTTCTTGCATGTGTTTTTTTCTCTGTTTTTTTTGCTAGGGTAACACCGCTGATCAGGTCTGCGTTAAGTTTTTAGTATTAGAGTTCGAGAAAAAGTGTGGGAATTTTGAAACCTTAATTTTACTATTAGTGTTTATTAAAAAAACATGTAAGTAAAGCCTAAAAATTACCCAACAAGGTTGACTAAGCGATTATGTTAACCCGTAAATCTGTCAATAATGGGGTACCCCGGCGGAAAACTTTACGGAGAGAGCATTAACTTTAGATCAATACTGTGATGCATTGCAATATTATAATATTGGGGAAACAACAGCATGAAATGGTGTTATAATTGCAGTTAAAACAAATCAGTGGTAAGTAAATAAGAACAATTTATATTTTGAAAGATTGTTTGATCAGTGAAGAACAAACAATGTACAAACTCAAAAAGTTCAAACTTGGAGCATATGTTTTTATGTTGAACAGACTGACGTAAGTCTTTTTATAGTTTATATTTGAAAGATGTGTTTTAATGTTGTTACTGTTCTTAAAATATTTTACTCATATAGATTATTTCCTTTTCTTACTGGGCTATTGGGCTATTTTTTCCTGTTGGAGCTCATGGGCTTATAGTAGTCTGCTTTTCCAACTAGGGTTGTAGCTTAGCTTGTCGTAATAGTAATAATAATAATAATAAAAATAATAATAATAATAATAATAATAATGATACAATCACTGATAGTTTTCACTCTTCACAAGGGTTGCGTTCAGCTGTACAGCTATTCACTCTTCACTAGGGTTGCGATTAGCGATCCAGCTATTCGCTTGTCACTATCTCCTCCCACGTCTTTTGAATGGTTGGGTGAGAAAAAGACTAATTTTATAAAAAGTGAACGAAGACTGAAGGGAAAGCAAATACAGAAGCAGGACTGAAGGGAAAGCAAGTACTGTACTTGTATAATAGCAGGGAGAGGGTTGCACAGAGGAATTGGTCATCCCATCTGGAAGTCCTCGTGCAAATTAGGGGGTTGGCTCATTGCTGGTGTAAATAACAAATAATCAGTTTCTAAGTTAATTAGAACACAGAGGGGAACGTTTGCTTTAAACAAAATCTTTATTGCTGGACCAGATGGCATGGGGATCTTGGCTGGGGGTGGGTTGTAGTTGGCATTGGTGATGAAGGTGGGCAGGTGGGAGTTGATGGCGGGCGCATGGCATTGGGTGGCGTCCCGTGGACGGCATAGGTATAGGGGGTTTGGCTGTTATTGGGTTGCCAACTGTGTCATTATGAGGGGGATCCTGCTCTGCAAACCGATTGTCTGGTGTGGGTGCTGACTGCATTTCAACATATCCTAGGATGTCATCAAGGTTGGTGCGATCTGGGTCTGGGGGTATTACGGGGGTAATTTGTGGAGGAACTTTCCGGTTATTAAGCGATACTTGCCCAAGGCCATAGACTTTTACCACATGCTGGATGAACTGGCGAACCTCAATGGTTCTGTCCTATTTTGTGGGGTTTAGGGCCACTTTGATTTTGGACGCGGACATAGTCACCAACGTGCAGTGAGGGTATTCGGTGAGTGTGTATGTCGCTTACAGAGAGCATCTTCCTTCGCTGTCAGGGTTTTGCGACGTGTTGCGTGCTGGTGGTACTTTTCTGGCAGAACTCTGATGAAATCACGGATGGGGTGGCAAAAGACGCACATCGCTTGGGAGATCCTTGTCAGAGGGTCTGGCATGTTCCTGTATTTTAGGAAATAAAGTTGAATAGTGTCTGTGTCTAGGTCTCCATCCGGCCCTGTGTGAGTGAAATACTTGACACATCACATGGAAAGGGTAGACAGACAAGAGGGGCGTGTGGGGGAGTACAGTAATACCTTGAGATACGAGCTTAATGCGTTCCAGGACCCGAGCTCGTATGTCAATTCGCTCGTATCCCGGATCAATTCTTCCCATATAAAATAAGTAAAAAAAATTAATCTGTTCTCACCCTCTGATAAAACACCCAAAAACAGTATATTACAGTGGAAAAGCATGTTTTTAATTATTCTAATTCATAACCTATGCTCACAAAATAACAAATACCTATATACTGGTTATGATCTGCAATAAAATGTGATATTATTATGGAGCAGCTAATGGCGGTGTGTGGGGAGGAGGAGGGAAAGAGAAAGGGGAGGAAAGAGACTCAACGACAACACGATTTGTACGCTACACTTTTGTAACATTACGTAACATAACTTAAACTTTAAATTTAACTTAAATGAAATTAGCTTACTGCACACACACTTAAACATAAATGTTAATCTTACGTTACACTAAACTTAATTCTAATTTTGTTTTCATTTTCATTTTTTCACTTTTCTTCTTCCGGCTTAGCTCGCTTTGCCTCGCTTTTTGAGTAGCTTTCATCTTCACTTTTTGTCGGCCTTTTTAAAAGGAACTTACCTACCGATGATTGCTTTTGTCTCCCTTTCAAAATGTTACAAAAATGACGTATACTAGTATTGCCACAAAAGGCTAACACACGACCACACGCCAACACGCCAACTTGTCCGGGTGCCTCTTTTCCATAAAATCAAAAAACGCCTGCCACTTCGCTAACATGTCTCTGCTTTCCATCTTTATAGTATCCTTCTGCTTGAGGATGGTACATATTGTTGATGTACTCCTCTCATATTGGCAAGCCAGCTCAGTCACTCGTACACCACTCATATTTTTTTATTATTTCATGCTTTATCTCGATTGTCATCATACGCTTTTTCTTTTCACTACCCTTGTTTGCACTTGCTTGATTTGGACCCATTGCTTATTCACTGAATTCTGTAGTGATTAATGCAAAAATCACGTAAAAAATGCAAACACTACGGCCGATACTCGCAGATAGCTTTACGCGACGGAGATCTGCCGGGAAAGAGCGGGCGATGCTGTCCTCATGAGCAGCCTCTCGCACACTTGGCCGCCTAACGGCCTCATAGGGAACCATCTCGCATCCTCTTATCTTAAATTTGTCTCGTATCTTGGGGAAAAAATTTCCTCAAAATTTTCCTTGTATCTCAAATTTCTCATATGTTGGGACACTCGTATGTCGAGGTATTATTGTATTCGGTTATTAGGGGGTTATGCGATGGTAATGTTCACAGTTGGTCTGGTCTGTCTATATGTTCGCACTGATCCCTGGGCAAAATAGTGAAGTTGTGGCGGAGGGATGGATAATCACTGTTCTTGTATAGAGCAGCGCTGTCAGATATAGATACAGTAGCTCATCTCTTAGCTGGTAGTAGACATGAAGGTCAGGGTCCTTGAGGGGAGAAATTCATGGTCAATGAGCTTCCTGAGTGTGTGAAAAGCTGCAGCACTTGGTATTGCCTCCTGTACATGGTTCTAGGTAATGGCTTGAAGAGAAAATAGTGTAGACAGATTTTTCTGTGGGGTAGTTATTCTCCCGTTAGGGTCTATTATTTGTATCGTGGCAAGGATATCCTGGTCAATCGATGGGTGTGTTCATTGACAGATGCTTTGTCATCAGGGAGGTTCAGTTTTCCGGTTTAGTGTTTCTGCTCAGATGGTGGGAAATGGAATCTGCCACCTTGTTTTGCATGCTGGGAACGTGAACCATGCGGAATCGGCAAAGGGAGGTTTACTCCGCTAGATTCCATAGATACGGGTCTTCCCCAAGAGCTTCAGTAGGGGTTTGTGGTGCTCAGCAAGGATGAGGCCCGAGCAGCGGGTACGAAGTAGTGCTTCTTGTTCAGGGCATCGGCAACTGTTAGAGCCTTGCCATCTACTGCAGCATGCATGGACTCATCTGGGTGAGTGAAGCAGCTTACAACAAGGGTAACCTTCCATCCGTCGTGGCAGTAGAATTGGTCAGTTGTCAGCATTAGCAGTGCTTCTGGAAGAGCCTGAACCCGATGCTGTCTCAAGTTCAGCGGTCTATTCAAAGCTTTTGCCAGGCTTGAGCATTTGGCGGAAGTGTAGCATATGTTTAGCCATGGTAAAGGCATATGTAACTTGGATGACCAAACGAAACCATGAAATGAGTGTCATTGATTTTTTTTTTGGATGGAGGAGGTCAAGTATCACCTGTTGGTACGTTGTACTGTATTTGGCACGTGGGTGGACATTGTCCTTCACAATTGGGAAATCGGCAAATTCCACATCATGACTGATGAAGGTATTTTTCTAGGCTAAGCATGATGTCATTCTTTTTGCAAATGTCCAGCCAGCGTATTGCCTAATAGAAATTGTCCTCAATGGTGTTTGCCCAGAGCTATGTGTCGTCAATATTAGTCATGTTAGGAATGATTGCCACGAATACGATCCCATGGTATTGCCTGACTAGCCATCGCTCGATGCAGCGTAACCTTGTGGGGCCATGTGGTACTGAAATTTGCCCTGTGAAGTTATGAATGTGGTCAAAGTGGTGGTCATCTTTGTATTGGGGTACGCTGTGGTAGCCATTCCAGATGTTGAATACAGTCTTTTGTTTCCCATGTTGGATGCATCGAGCTTGGTGGAGTGGAGGTTGGGTGAGGTGGGTTTCGAATGTCGTGTGAGAGTGTGGGGAACCTGAAAGTAAACTGTCCGTCTAGGTTTGCCAGTGTTCTTGGTGCAGACTAGCATTCTGTGACACCAAGTCAACGGCTCTCTCCAACTGCGACAGGCACGATGATGCCCATTTAGACATCCTAATCGAGGCCTGCTTTCACCACGTCTTGCCAGTGGAGTGCTATTATTATTATTATTATTATTATTATTATTATTATTATTATTATTTGCTAAGCTACAACCCTAATTGGAAAAGCAGGATGCTATAAGCCCAGGGGCCCCAACAGAGAAAATAGCCCAGTAAGGAAAGGAAAGAAGGAAAAGTTAAATATTTCAAGAACAGCAACACCAAAATAAATACTTCCTACATAAACTATAAAACTTTAACAAAACAAGATGAAGAGAAATTAGAGAGAATAGTGTGTTCGAGTGTACCCTCAGGCAAGAGCACTCTAACCCAAGACAGCAGAAGACTATGTTACAGAGGCTATGGCACTACCCAAGACTAGGGAATAATGGTTTAATTTTGGAGTGTCCTTCTCCTAGAAGAGCTGCTTACCATAGCTAAAGAGTCTCTTCTACCCCTACCAAGAGGAAAGTAGCCGCTGAACAATTATAGTGGAGTTTTTAACCCCTTGGGTGAAGAAGAAATGTTTGGTAATCTCAGTGTTGTCAGGTGTACGAGGACAGAAGAAAATCTGTAAAGAATAGGCCAGACTATTCGGTGTATGTGTAGGCAAAAGGAAAGTGCACCGTAACCAGAGAGAAGGATCCAATGTAGTACTATCTGGCTAGTCAAAAGACCCCATAACACACTAGCGGTAGTATCTCAAAGGATGGCTGGTGCCCTGGCCAACCTACTGCCTAGTATAGGGACGTGTTAAGCAACAGGCTTGCCATCTTATTTCACAATTTTCCATTCTTTTTAGCAGTCATAATCCACCCTCCGCTGTGTACCATTAACTCTTCTGAATTAGTTAAGATTTTCGAGGATTTTAATGCCATAGCCTCTGTACCATGGTCTTCCACTGTCTTGGGTTAGAGTTCTGCTTGAGGGTACACCCGGGTACACTATCCTATCTGATTTCTCTTCCTCTTGTTTTTTTTTTGAAGTTTTAATAGTTTATATAAGAAAGATATATTGTAATGTTGTCACTGTCCTTTAAATATTTTTATAATAATTTATCATCTATCTCTTATGTTTTAAAAGAGAGAGAGAGAGAGAGAGAGAGAGAGAGAGAGAGAGAGAGAGAGAGAGGAGAGAGAGAGAGAGAGAGAGAGAGAGAGAGAGAGAGAGAAGCCTTAAAATATCAATATATTATATATATCTAAAAACGACACAGTGTAATTATAGTATTTTACGTTTGAGAGAGAGAGAGAGAGAGAGAGAGAGAGAGAGAGAGAGAGAGAGAGAGAGAGAGAGAGAGAGAGAGAGACCTTAAAATATCAATATATTATATATCTAAAAACGACACAACAATATTTATAGTATTTTACGTTTGAGAGAGAGAGAGAGAGGAGAGAGAGAGAGAGAGAGAGAGAGAGAGAGAGAGGAGAGAGAGAGAAGCCTTAAAATATCATTATACTATATATCTCAAAAACGACACAACAGAGTAATTTATTATAGTATTTTATGTTTTGAGAGAGAGAGAGAGAGAGAGAGAGAGAGAGAGAGAGAGAGAGAGAGAGAGAGAGAGAGAGGAGAGGAGAGAGAGAGAGAGAGGCCATTAAAATATCAAGATATTATATATCTCTAAGAACGACACAACAGTAAATATTGTATTTTACGTTTGAGAGAGAGAGAGAGGAGAGGAGAGGGAGAGAGGGAGAGAGAGGAGAGGGAGAGAGAGAGAGGAGAGAGAGAGAGAGGAGGAGAGAGAGAGAGGGCCTTAAAATATCAGTATATTATCTATCTAAAAACGGGGATCTTGTAAAAGATGGATAACCCATGAGCCTGCTAAGGTTATCCATCTTACCAAGTTTGAAGAGTAAGGTTATCAACTTTACAAGTTGACTTATTCAACTTTACAAAAGGACCCTGGGGTTATTCATCTTTATATAGGTAGGTATTGGGTTATCTAGACTTCAGGTAGTTATTATTTGTGTTTTGCTGTTATATTTTTTAAGGATTGTTTATACCGGTAGTTAGAGTTAGGTATTAGGTCGTTTTTGTTTGTTGTTAGCCGGGTAGTCTTTCCTTTTTTGGTAACAAAGCAAGAAAGATCTCATTTTACCTTAATGAACAAGAAGTATAACACCCCAAAATGGATCTTGCTATTTATCAAAATATCGTTAAGGCCATTTGTTAGTAGTTAAGATCCGCTTCCAGTAATATTTTGGATGAAGCAGCATGGACTTTTAAGAAGAGAGTTAAAGTGCGCAGCACTGTGATAAGAATATGAAATGGACTAACCGTTCTGTACTACAAGACAAATATGCATGGAAGTGCCAGTTCAAAGACTGTGAGAAATATCAGCAATATGAAAGCATTCGCAAAGGATCATTTTTCTTCCGTTCCAAACTTTCATTGCAGAAGTGGGTTGAAGCCTATTTTCTATTGGTGCGAGCAAACTAGTGTAACTCACTCGGTTAATTTTCTGAATCTTTTCAAGAGTGACTGTCATTGATATCCATAATTTCTGTCGTGAGGTGTGTTCTAAATACTTCGAAAACAATCCAATCAAGCTAGGGTGGGTCTGGTGTAACGGTACTGATTGACAAGTCTTGCTTTTCGCATATAACCAAAATTTCACAGAGGACGGGCACCAATCAAACCCCTGGTGGGTTTTTTGGTCCATATGTGGATACTTCAACAACACCGTCGGTTAGGATACATGGAAATAGTCGAAGTCTCGAAACGCACATACACTCTTGCCAATAATTAGGAAAGTTGTTTACCCTCAAACGGTTTGTACATAGTGATGCAGTGGAAGGCTTAGTTATAATATTGAAAAAGAACTAGGTCTCTCACATTATACAGTCAATCATTCGTTAAACGTTGTTGATAAAACTACTGGTGTGCACACGCAAGCAATAGAGAGCTATTGGAATAAAATAAAGGCACATATTAAAAGCATGCGTGGCTGGTAAACGAGAATTCTTGAATTCTATCTGCATGAATATGTGTGGCGTGAAAGGAAATAGCACTAATACATTTTTTGCTTTTTGTGGTGCTATCCGCTAATCAATACAAATTAAATTAGTTATGATTTTATCGTTTTTTTTGTTTTATATAAATAGATTCCCATATTTTTATTTTATTCATTTATAACTTGCATTTATTGTATTTATAAATAAATGTTTGACATTTTACTTTTTACTCGCATTTATAACTTGCATTTATGTATTTATAAATAAATATTTGACATTTTACTTTTTGTTTTTGTTTCCATCATTTATTTTATTTATGAGGTTACTCAACTTTACAAGTTCGATTATAAGGTTATCCAACTTTACAAGCTTGATTGTTGGGTTATTCAACTTTACAAGAGGTCCCATGGGTTACCCAACTTTACAAGATCCTAAAACGACACAACAGAGTAGATGAGAGAGAGAGAGAGAGAGAGAGAGTAGAGGAGAGAGGGGAGAGAGAGAGAGAGAGAGAAGCCTTAAAATATCATTATATTATATATCTCTAAAAAACGACACAACAGTAATTATAGTATTTACGTTTGAGAGAGAGAGAGAGAGAGAGAGAGAGAGAGAGAAGAGAGAGAGAGAGAGAGCTGAGAGAGGAGAGATGAGAGAGAAGAGAGAGAGAGCAGGTGCTCTCAGTCCCCAAAAACCCATACGTAGCATCAAAAACTACTTCACGACCAATTAAACTGATGTTCCGTAGACCGCCCACGAGGGAATGTGCTTCCTCTCCTCTTTTTGCTGATCGAGAAGATTTTTATGGCGGGTAATAATCGGCCAAGAGACTTAACGGACTGTCGGTTTAAATTAGGCGGATGGACCCGTTACCATCCCAAAGACTCCATAATTATCCGGGTACAGTGGACAGTGGTCCCCTCTGACTGGGATGAGGGCAGAGTTTTAAATCGCGAGGAGGAGGATAAGGGGGAGAGTTCAAATAATTATCGAAATAAAATGCTTATTTTCTCATTAAATGGTTCGTCCCTGGTGCTGTTATTTGCTCATGGGCAGGCGGCAATAAATTCGCTGGGCCGCGCGCAGGTTTTGATCCCGTGCGGCGGTTGCCCGATCGTCTTCCCCGGATGATGTTAATTATTGCTCTTTCAGATTTAAAGGTGGTTTGTTTACATAAGGAATCCCGCGCGGGCGTTGCCACCGTATTCCCCGGGTGATGTTTAAGTGCTCTTTCTACAAGATTGAAGGTGGTTTGTTTACATAAGGGAATCCCGTGCGGCGTTGTCACGTTTACCTCGGGAGAGGTTAATTGCTCTGTCTATGAGAGTCAAGGGGGTTTGGTTTACCGTAAGGAATCCCTCGCGGCAGGGTGCCCACTCTTCCCCGGGAGATGTTAACTGCCTCTTTTTCTACGAGTCAAGGTGGTTTGTTTACAAAAACGAATCCCGCGCGGGCGTTGCCACGTTTACCCGGGAGAGGTTAATTGCTCTGGTCTACGATAGTCTAGGTGGTTTGTTTACATAAGGAATCCCGCGCGGCGTTGCCACGTCTTCCCCGAGAGAGGTTAAGTTGCTCTGTCTATGAGAGTCAAGGTGTATTGTTTACACAAGCAATCCCGCGCGGCGGTGCCACTTCTTCCCCGGGAGATGTTAATTAAGTGCTCTAAACTATGAGAGTCAAGGTGGTTTGTTTACATAACGAATCCCGCGCGGCGTTGCCACGTCTCTCCCCGGGGGAGATGTTAATCTGCCCACGTCTTCCCCGAGAGATGTTAATTGCTCTGTCTACGAGAGTCAAGGTG
>NC_090726.1:43013409-43019335 GCF_036898095.1 Palaemon carinicauda | reverse complement strand
TATCTTTCGTGTATTACATTTCTGAAATAGTCTGAAACGCTTCAAGGATTCCAACAACAGATGATCTCCGCCTCAACCTTTGGCAAATAAGTCCTTTGCCCAAAGTTTCAAGGTCTCTTCTTCTTCTTCTTCTTCTTCTTCTTCTTCTTCTTCTTCTTCTTCTTCTTCTTCTTCTCTCTCCTCTTCTTCTTCTTCTTCTTCTCCTTCTCCTTCTTCTTCTTCTTCTTCCTCTTCTTCTTCTTCTTCTTCTTCTTCTTCTTCTTCTTCTTCTTCTTCTTCTTCTTCTTCTTCTTCTTCTTCTTCCTTTGGGGATGTTTGAGGTTATTGTCACTCTCCAACGAAGGTGAAGTTTTTTTTAATCAAACTTGTAAGAGCTTTAGATAGATCTTCTATCACTTTGATGTAGTTTAAGATGATTTATAGTTTTTTTTTCTCTCGTTGAGGTTATGTTTGTTAATTACTCTGGTGACATATATAGTGATTTGTGGTTGATGTGTGTTTGTGCATATGTGGATTGTTGACTATATATATATATATATATATATATATATATATATATATATATAATATATATATATACATATATATATAAATGTATATATATAAATATATATAATTTTTTTGCACCAAAATTTTATGTTGTTTAAGGTGAGATACTAGGTTGGTTTGCAGCGAGCGATCACTCTAAAATCTTTCACCGTCACCAGTCCTCACTTGTCAGCATGTGATGAAAACTGGCCAAACCACAGACATGAATTGACAATTCTGAGGCCTTTGTCCTGCAGAGGACTAAAAAAAACGGCTGCAATTACTATATATATATATATATATATATATATATATATATATATATATACATTTATATATATATATATATATATATATATATATATATATATATATACATCATCTTATGTAACTACTCCACTGCAGAAGAAAGGCCTCAGACATGTCCTTCCACACATGGCGTCTGTTTATGGTCTTTCTGTGCCAGTCTAGACCCCGCAAATTTTCTCATCTCGTCAATCCATCGTCTTCTCTTCCTTCTCCTGCTTCTTTTGGAATCTCTAGCCCTTTCTCATCTTAATATCCATCAATTTTCTGTTATTCTCATTATATGTATGTGTATATATATGTATATATATATATACATATATATATATATATATATATATATATATATATATATATATATATATATATATATATATATGCACTTCTCATACAAATTTTATTGATGCATAATACAGCGTTAATACAGTAATTTATAGCTAGTATATCTGTTACACCGATCCCAAATTCAGACCTGGACTCTCCTACCAGCCCTACTACTAGCCCCCCTTCCTACTAGACCCCCTCCCTACTAGACACCCCCCCCCTCCTACTAGCTCCCCTACTACCCCCTAATGCCCTTTCAGTGTCTATTTGCAAATGAACGACCGTATCTCTTTTGTTCACACGATGTTTGTCTTACCTGAACTTCCTCTTACATGTTTAATGGGTGCCCCATTATGGGAGAAATCAGTATTAATTGGCACTAAAAAATGACTTAACAGTGGAAAATGAATGACAAACCCCACTGTTCCTTAAAAAACACTAAAATCTCTCTCTCTCTCATCTCTATGCCCCCCCCCCCCCCCCAGGGTCTGGAACTGACCCTCAATTTCCAGGAGACAAGAACACACGACGCCGTCGGATCTCAAACAGGTCCCCCTATAAGGGCGACCTGGAGCCCCGGTTTTAGTGCGATTTTCGACCTTAGCGGACCGTCCTCTCGGGCTCTTGTCATGCCGCTATTGGGTTAAAAGGATGGCGTGATGGCCGGTAATGTTCCAGCGAGCGTTTTCCAGAGCTGTACCTGGAAAGAAGGAATAATAAAAAAAAAAAAGGTAGACGTCCCCCTCCTATGGCCCTTCCAGTCTCCATTCCAGTCCTGGTATCTATTACCATCCTTTTCCATTCCCCCTTCCCTCTCCCCCTACTCCTTACCTTCCTCCCTCCTTCCCTCTACTCCCTCCTCTCTCCCCTCCCCTACTCCCTCCACTCTCCCCCTCCTCCTCCCCCTCCAAAAGGGGGGAACTACTCCAATCAATGTGTGAGTTGTCTAATTGAGTCATAGCATGACCGCGCAGTCGGAACATCACCAGTAGGTCATTAAAAGAGACAATATCCTCCTCCTCCTCCTCATCCTCCTCATCCCCCCTCCTCCTCCTCCCACTTAATTACACCTCCTCCCTCTATTACACAACCTCACCAACCAACCCAACCCCCCTCCCCACCCCAATCCAGCTCCCGGCTCACGACTCCATGTGTGAGGTTGGTCTCGTAAAATTGTCTTTCGAGTCATTTCACAGTTTCCTATTTATGTCAAGTGCACGCGCACTTAATAGTTCACTGGGACGTCGAAGGAATCGGGGTTATTGTTTTATTATTATTATTGTTATTATTGGTCTGAATGCGATCGAAGATTTTTGATAGTATTGGTCTTTTACGGGGGTAAGGGGGTCCAATGACGTCATTAAAACGATTGTTATCTTTGGACTTGAGTGTCGTTAGGATGACTTATCGAACGATTATTAATTATTATTATTATTATTATTATTATTATTATTTGACTAATCGAACGATTGTTATTATTATTATTATTATTATTATTATTATTATTATTATTATTTGTTATTATTATTATTATTATTATTATTATTATTAAAATTATTATTATTATTAAAATTATTATTATTATTATTATTAAAATTATTATTATTATTCTTATTATTATTATTATACTTATTATTATTATTATTATTATCGTTAAGGTCTTTTGATTATAAAAATTGGCCAGTCTTTTTAATAACACACATCAAAATTTTTTCAATGATGATAATCATTAATCATTAATATCATCATAATGATATTGTAATGGATGTCTATATAATTGAACAAAATTTTTTTTTTACCTTTATATAATTTTGAATGTTCGATTCCTTTTACTCCGGCTTTAATTGAACCGTCACCTATCTGTAGTGCAAGCAGGACAATGCCCTAGAGACTGACCATTATATACAGATGATCAGCGCCCAAGCCCCCTTCTCCACCCAAGTTAGGGTCCAGGAGGGCCAGGTAATGGCTGCTGATGACTCGGTAGATAGACCTATAGGCTCCCCAAAACACCCTAGCCTTAGCTTATAAGGATGGTGAGGTTGCAGCGACCAAAAGGAACTAACGAGTTTGGGTGGGACTCGAACATCAGTCTGGCGTTCACCAGTCAGGGACGTTACCACTTCGGCCTTCGTCCTGCAGTGGACGAGAAATGGCTGTATTTGTTGTTGTTGTTGTTGTTGTTGTTGTTTTCTCTCTCTCTCTCTCTCTCTCTCTCTCTCTCTCTCTCTATATATATATATATATATATATAGTGTGTGTATGTGTGTGTGTGTTTGTTTGTGTTTAAAAGATCTATTTTTATATTGTTGTTGTTTTGGAATATATTTTCAATTATTCATTATATCATGTAGTTTATTTGGTTCCTTGTATCCTTTCCTCACTGGGTTGTTTTTCCCTGTTGGAGTCATTGGGCTTATACCATCTTGCTTTCTAACTAGGGTTGTAGTCTAGGTAATAATAATAATAATAATAATAATAATAATATCAAAATCATGTAAACAAACATTATTCTAAAAATGATTAAGACAAATTAATGCTGACAAATATTTATCATTATGAAAAATGGAAAATGTTTATGATATTTGTATTATTATTAAGATGATTTCACATTAAATACTTTATTACTTTCTTTCAGGTAAATAACATTCCTGTCCATCTAAGTTCTTGCTTACATCCACAACATGGGACGTAGACTGTTGCAAAAGGTATGCACTATATTGTCATTTATATACTTACACGTAATAATTTGATAGTGTGGCTATGCCAAATCTTGATCACTAAATAACTTGGGTATAATACCCACTAATATTATGATAACGTGTTTTATTATGTTACACTTGATAATTTGATAGTGTGGCTATGCCAAATCTTGATCACTAAATAACATAGGTATAATACCCACTAATATTATGATAACGTGTTTTATTATGTTATCTTTGTTGTCTGGAAGTCCTGTATTTCCTTCACACCACCTGCTCTGTGACTAGATTCTTTTTTCCCAGAGTTCTATCATTATTCAATCAATTTTTGTTCCAACATAATTATCATTGTCATCGCCATTTTTTTTTCTCCCTCTCTTTTTGTTTGCTGATATGCATATTATCATTATTAAGCGTTAATGCTATTGTGATTTTATTACCCAGACCTTAGAACTCTGTGGTCAACCTGCTAATTGATGTTTGTAATATATCACTGATATTATTGCATATCTCATCTTTTTTTTTTTTTACTGATATCAAAAATGTAAGATCACTGTACCCCTATTGTAATTCTGTACATGGCTTTTGCTGAAATCAAAATTATTATTATTATTATTATTATTATTATTATTATTATTATTATTATTATTATTATTTTAAAGAAACTTTAAAATTCTCGGAATAAATGTTGCCTGGTATTTACCGTTTTAAAAAGTGATATATTGACGTTAAGGAGTGATATTACGGTCACCAACACGCCCATAGATAATTACGAAGAAGGGTAGAAATTACGGTCGCCTGTATTTTACTGAAATACGGGTAAGAACAGTATGTTTTACGGAGAATTTCTTATTTAAATTTCCTGTTTCGTAAACAGTTTAAAGATGGATGAAGTTCCATATGTTGGAATCGTCTTCATATATTTTTCATTACGAAAGTAATTAAAATGGTTTGTGTGTATATATATATATATATATATATATACACTGTATATATATATTTATATACTGTATATATATACACACATATATATGTATATATATATATATATATATAGTGTGTGTGTGCGTGTGTGTATAGCCTTTTTATGGTTTAATGATTAAATCTTATGTGCGTACACATACAATTGTATTCTTATGTATGAATATATACATATACTGTATATGTATGTATGTATTGTTGTCACACATGTGTGTTTATAAAATTATCTTTGTTGCTTGTTTGTGCGTGCGTACACAAGAATATGCATATAACCTTATCACAGCAATTATTGCTCTTTTCAAATATATATATATATATATATATATATATATATATATATATGTCATAACAACGTAACCAATCAGGTAAATCACGAGTATTCTCTAATTGCTTCAAAGAAAACATCTAAGAACATCTTAATCTAGATGTGGGAGATGAATTTTATGTTTGAGAATCTAGACAAAAACAATTAGCACAGTTTCAGCTGCCACCTACTGGCCAATCGAAGAAGTTCAATAATAGATTTGTCAACCGTGACTTATGACAATACAAGGTCAAATCTCTAATCACCTTTGTTTGAACTGACCCTGTCAGCTCCTCGGGTCACTACTACTGTCTGTAGGTGGACAGAAGGGGGCCGCCCACGGTCCAGTAGATGGAGAGAAGGGGGCCGCCCACAGTCCAGTAGATGGAGAGAAGAGGGGTCCGCCCACGGTCCAATAGGTGGACAGGAGGAGGGCCGCCCACGGTCCAGTAGATGAAGAGAAGGGGGGCCGCCCACGGTCCAGTAGATGAAGAGAAGGGGGCCGCCCACGGTCCAGTAGATGGTGAGAAGGGGGGCCGCCCACTGTTCAGTAGATGGAGAGAAGGGGGCCCGCCCACGGTCTAGTAGATGGAGAGAAGGGGGCCGCCCACGGTCCAGTAGATGGAGAGAAGGGGGGCCGCCCACGGTCCAGTAGATGGAGAGAAGAGGGCCGCCCACGGTCCAGTAGATGGAGAGAAGGGGGCCCGCCCACTGTCCAGTAGATGGAGAGAAGTGGGGCCGCCCACGTTGAACAGAAGGGGTCTGCCCACAGCTCAATAGG
>NC_090726.1:42998409-43003409 GCF_036898095.1 Palaemon carinicauda | reverse complement strand
CATACATACATACATACATATATATATATATATATATATATATATTGGGGGGGGGGAAGGGGGTAATTTTTATCCCAACCTATCAAGTGTCAAACTTTTATAATTGACTTTATTGAAATCCCGAGTTTCTTATAGTAAACATACTTGTATTTTGTGTGAATAATGTAAAATATTTTATTCATCATTTTAGGAACCCTAGTTCAAATATATAGAATACAGATTCACATAGGTCATGAGTTTCTTTTAGTAAACACACACTTGTATTTCATTTTTTGAATAATGTAGAATATTTCAGCATTATTAATTGTTTTGCAGGAACCAGATTACAAATATATATAATACTGTTTCACACAGTCTATAAACTTTCTTCCTTTAAACACAAAAACACCTTGCCATTTACTCTTATATTGCACGCAAACACACTCACTCTCTCTCTCTCTCTCTCTCTCTCTCTCTCTCGATAGATAGATAGATAGATAGATAGATAGATATGATTTAAAATTTTTTAAAAAATTTCCTCTCTCTCTCTCTCTCTCTCTCTCTCTCTATATATATATATATATATATAGATAGATAGATAGATAGATAGAGATGGATATGATTTTAAAAAATTTCCTCTCTCTCTCTCTCTCTCTCTCTCTCTCTCTCTCTATATATATATATATATATATGTAGATAGATAGATATGATATTTAAAGAATTTACTTTCTCTCTCTCTCTCTCTCTCTCTCTCTCATGATAGATAGATGTGATTTAAAAAAAATTCCTTTCTCTCTCTCTCTCTCTCTCTCTCTCTCTCTCTCTCTCTCCCATTAAAGGTAGATAAATATGATTAAAAAAAAACAATCTTGCTTATAATCGATTCATTCAATTCGCTGTAGCGGAATTTTTAGATTTATTTCAGAAGCAGGTCTTCTGAAAACTCTATAACTATTTTGATGACTTTTTAATTTTTATGGTTTTAATCGAATTCTCTTTTAATTTTCATATACAGTAAATGGTATCGGCGTCAATGACCTTAGATGTCAGGATGCCAGAAAACTTTCAATCAATCAATCAATCAATCAATTCGCTGTTCTCTCGGTAAATTTTTTATTTGTACTAATGTCAAATAACATTTAATGTTATCAATATGGTCATTATAAATGCAATATTATTATTGTCATTATTATATTGCGTTACTTGTTAGAGGATAATGAAGAGTTGAGAATACCACAGCCACCAATGCCACAACAACAACAACAACAATGACAACAACACCAGCAACAACAACAACATCAGCAATGACAACAACGACAACAACAACATCAGAAACACAAACCACAATAAAAATGGCAACAACAACAATGACAACAATAAGAGAACAACAACAACAACAACAGAAACAAAAACCACAACAAAAATGGCAACAACAACAATGACAACAAAAAGAGAAGAAGAAGAAGAAGAAGAAGAAGAAGAAGAAGAACAACAACAACAACAACAACAACAACAACCTCAGTTGTAACAATAATAAGCGTCGGGATATATTTACGAAATAACAACATCTCTCGCCTTGTGTACCAGGGCTACGATCATTCACTGGATAATCGAGGCAAACTATTTATTGGATAATTCTGTCGATTTTATGTATCGGGTGACCCTACCCTCTCTTATAGCACCCCCTCTCCCCCTCCCCTCTCTCTCTCCGTCCCCCCTCTCTCTCCTTCCCCCCCCTCTCTCTCCCTCTCATTAAATGGGCATCCCTTTGTCGTCGTATTCTCACCAGCGCTAGATTTATATGAGGGGAAGATGAGGGGGTGGAGGAAATGAGAGGGGAGAGAGAGGAGGAGAGATGGGGAGGGAGGAAATGAGGGGAGAGGGGGAGGAGGTGGGGATCGGAAAGAATAGCGAATTGAAACAAATTAAGTGAATGGATTTATAAGCAAGAGAGAAGAAATTGTTTGTTTGAAAATCATATCTCTATCTTGAGAGAGAGAGAGAGAGAGAGAGAGAGAGAGAATTGTTCTTATGAAAAATATCTATCTATCTTGTGAGAGGGAGAATAAATTGTTTTTTCGTAATCATATCTATTATCTTGAGAGAGAGAGAGAGAGAGAGAGAGAGAGAGAGAGAGAGAGAGAGAAATTGTTTTATTTTGAAAATCATCTATCTTGAGAGAGAGAGAGAGAGAGAGAGAGAGAGAGAGAGAAAGAGAGAGAATTGTTTTATTTTGAAAATCATCTATCTTGAGAGAGAGAGAGAGAGAGAGAGAGAGAGATTGTTTTATTTTGAAAATCATCTATCTTGAGAGAGAGAGAGAGAGAGAGAGAGAGAGAGAGAGAGAGAGAGAGAGATTGTTTTATTTTGAAAATCATCTATCTTGAGAGAGAGAGAGAGAAATTGTTTTTTGAAAATCATCTATCTTAGAGAGAGAGAGAGAGAGAGAGAGAGAGAGAGAGATTTACAAGGAGTTACAAGTATTTTGGATGTCTCAAAGACTTTGTAGTCTGTTCGCGGAGACTCCATTTACTCTTGGGTAGAACTAATTAGTTTAAGCATTTAAAGTTCTTATGATCAATTGTCTAACTTATCCTTAAACTAGTTTACCGTGTTACTGTTCACTACATCCACCGGAAGTCTGTTCCAAGTATTTACTATTTTGTATGTAAAGAAATTACCACATTGAGTAGTGTTGTATCTTTTCAATTCCAGTTTGTATCCGTTCCCTCTGGACTGATTTGTGCTAAACGTGAATAGATTGTTGTAATCTACATTTGTTATTCGTTTAAGAATTTTGAATACCTCTATTAACTGTCCCCTTAGTTTTCGAGTTTGTAGATCAAATAAGTTCAAACGTTCCATCTGTCTATATCCAAATTGCTTTAGTTTTGTGGCCCTAGCTTGTAGCGCTTCCAGTCCATCTATATCCTTCTGAATACATGGAGCCCAGAATGGTTATTCTATGGGTCTTACTTGTGATGGGTACATATGGAGCCCAGAATTGGACTGGGTATTCTAGATGGTTATTCTATGGGTCTTACTTGTGATGGGTACAGGTGAATTTCAGCGTTGTTTCTGTATTTGAAATGCCTCTTTTTGTAACCTATTAGTTTTGTGCTTTCTTTTAAGCTTTCATGCTCTGTTTCGTGAACTTCAAATCTTTGCTTTATAATAATGCCGAGATCGTCCTACTGTTTCACACTTTATTTTTCATTACCCAGCAGCGAGGAATTTGTTCGAGAGAGAGAGAGAGAGAGAGAGAGAGAGAGAGAGAGAGAGAGAATTTCCCTAGCTTGATATTAACTGGCGTTGCAATGACCTTGGTCTGAGAGAGAGAGAGAGAGAGAGAGAGAGAGAGAGAGAGAATTTCCATAGCTTAAGATTAACTGGCGTTGCAATGACCTTAGTCAGAGAGAGAGAGAGAGAGAGAGAGAGAGAGAGGTACTTTTCTATAGATTGTTATTAACTGGCGTTGCAATGACCTTGGTCCAAGAGAGAGAGAGAGAGAGAGAGAGAGAGAGAGAGAAGGTACATTGCTAATTTTATATCAAATAGCGTTGCAATGACCTTGGTCCGAGAGAGAGAGAGAGAGAGAGAGCGAGCAATGGAATGATGGCAGGAGAGAGAAAGAGCAATAGAGAGAGAGAGTGCAGGTATGTAGGACTGAAAATGAATATGAGTAAAATAAAGAATGCAGAGGACAAATAAGGGTTACAGACGGACCTCGAGAGAGAGAGAGAGAGAGAGAGAGAGAGAGAGAGATCAGGTATTCCCATCTTAATTAGCAATTATAAAAGATTAGTTAAATAATTAAATAACGACGAAGTCTTCCCACCCAGCCTCTTCTCCACCGATGGAATAATAGAAATATTTTTTTCTTGGTTGTCGGAAGCGGGGAATGGGGTGGAAAAAGGTTATCGTATGTATATTGAGTGATGGCGTAGGGAAGGGAAGGGAGGCCGTAGGAGGAGGGTAGTTGTTCCCCTCCGGAGGGAACGTCTGCTCCCTCCCGGAAGGGCACCAATTAAGTGGCGTCGAGCCTCCGGAGCTTACGTCCGGAGTGCGTGTTGCCCGGTATAGGGGAAACCCATTTGGAAGGAGAGAGAGAGAGAGAGAGAGAGAGAGAGAGATGGAATGATGGCAGGAGAGAGCGCGTATAGATATGTAGGACTGAAAATGAATATGAGTAAAATAAAAATGTAGAGAACAAAAGGTATATATATATATATATATATATGTATAATTATACTGTATATATATATATATATATATACTGTATATATATATATATATATATGTATATATATAATGTATATATATACATACATATATATATATATATATATAAAATGTATATGAGAGAGAGAGAGAGAGAGAGAGAGAGAGAGAGAGACAGGACTGAAAATAAATATGAATAAAATAAAAATGAAAGAAACAAATAAGGGTTATAGACGAACTTCGAGAGAGAGAGAGAGAGAGAGAGAGAGACTCTAGCCGTTAGTATGATATACCTGTAATGGGTGTTTTTAATAGCTTAGCAGTACAAACCAAACAGTGTAGAATTTAGGAACTCGCCGAGCAGTAAGGATGTGGCTGGGTGCACTTCCCCAGAGCGAGGTGTACTGAGAATCCATGTGTCCAACCGTACATTGAAGCAGAAATTAAAGATGATAATGAAAATATGTTATTCAACAATATAAATCAATTGTTAAATAGATAAAGGATTTCTTAATGAATTCTTAGTGGTAGCCTATCGGAAACTTACCGGATTGGGGTTCTGCCGGACTGGGGTTCGAATCCCGCTCAAGCTCGATAGGTTCTTGCAGTGTCTTCACCCTCACCATCCTTGTGAGATAAGGATGTGCTGTTGGGCGAGCCTATATTTACCTACTGAGTTATGAGCAGCCATTGCCTGGCCCTCCATGGTCCTATCTTGGGTGGAAACTGGGTTTGTATCAGCAGCCATTGCCTGGCCCTCCATGGTCCTATCTTGGGTGGAAACTGGGTTTGTATCAGCA
>NC_090726.1:42991665-42995409 GCF_036898095.1 Palaemon carinicauda | reverse complement strand
ATAGTATATAGGGTTTCATGTCCTTTATCTATCTATCTATCTGTAAATAGGTGCCATGTCCTCTATCTATCTATCTATCTATATATGTATATAGGATTCATGTCCTCTATCTATCTATCTGTATATAGGTGCCATGTCCTCTAGCTATCTATATATTTATCTATCTATCTATCTTTATAGATTCCATAGGTTCCTTGTCCTCTAGTTATCTATCTATATATCGATCTATATATGTGTCATGTCCTCTAGTTATCTATTTATAAATCGATCTATATATTAGAAGAAATTGAATGAAAGTGAGTAGAAAAGAAAACTCCCAAGAGAAAGAGAGAAGCATAATTTTCACACATTCAGAAAATCCCCTACCACCCCCCCCCCCATGAAAACGACCTGCTCAAGTAAAGTGATTGATTTCCCACTGGAAAAATTCGTCGCTGTGTTTGCGATTCGTCGCCGTGTTTGCGATGTATCTCCAGCGAAAGCATTTTCTGTTTCTTCCAGATTGTGTCTGGATTTCACCCAGTGGATTTCGATCAGCTGAGTTTTTCAATAGTCATCTTCATTTACGGAGTATTCGTCCTCTCTCTTCTCTTGTCAAGTCTCAATTTCCTTTTTTTTTATTATTATCTCCGTCAACGAAGTTGGAAGGAGGTTATGTTTTTCCCCCTGTTTTGTATGTTTGTTTGTGAACATCTTCCTGGCCACAGTTTTAATAGCAATGAAAACTTGCAGGGATTAACTTATGTAAATAGCTTTTTTTCCATTATTATTATCTCCGTCAACGAAGTTGGAAGGAGGTTATGTTTTCCCCCCTGTTTGTACGCTTGTTTGTTTGTGAACATCTTCCTGGGCCCCAGTTTTAATCGCAATGAAAATTTGCAGGGATTAACTTTTGTAAATAGCTTTTTTTTTTCATTATTATCATCTCCGTCACCGAAGTTGGAAGGAGGTTATGTTTTCCTCCCTGTTTGTACGTTTGTTTGTGAACATCTTCCTGGCCGCAGTTTTAATCGCAATGAAAACTTGCAGGGATTAACTTATGTAAATAACTTTTTTTCATTATTATCATCTCCGTCACCGAAGTTGGAAGGAGGTTATGTTTTCCCCCCTGTTTGTATGTTTGTTTGTGAACATCTCCCTGGCCACAGTTTTAATCGCAATGAAACTTGCAGGGATTAACTTATGTAAATAGCTAGAAATGATTAAATTTTTAGAAGGTCAAGGTCACGGTCAAGCAAAATATTTAATTGGTCAGCCATAAGTTTGGACATCGTTGTCACAGAGACTTCCAACTTGCTTCATAATTGAGAGTTGGAAAATCCAAGCCAATTAAAATACATGTGAAGGTCAAAGTCAAGGTCGAGTAAAATGTCCAATTAATCAGCCATAAGTTTGGACATCGTCGTCACAGAGACTTCAAACTTGGTTCATATTTGAGAGTAGGAAAATTCACGCCAATTAATACATGTGAAGGTCAAGGTCAAGGTCGAGCAAAAGGTCGAGAATTAAGCTGCCGCGGCGGAGGTTTGCTTTCTACTGAGTGCTCCGTAGTTTACGAGTTATTCTTCTCTTTTCTTGTCTCAATTTCCTTGTCTTCTTTTTTTTTATTTAATTATTTTTTTTATATTTCCATAGGACCACCTCAGTGATATTGATCATCTAACATTTAAAATGCAATTAACTGACATATCTTTGGAAAATGTACTTTAACATTATATTTATTGCTTCGTAAAGGAATCTGGGGGGTAATAAAAAGCCAGCATGTAGTCAGCTTTAAAAGACATGTTTTACGTGATCTGTATGGTGCAATACTCGCTTTGCTAGAGAGAGAGAGAGAGAGAGAGAGAGAGAGAGAGAGAGAGAGAGAGAGAGAGGGAGAGAGAGAGAGAGAGAGAATCTTATGGATATCAAATTCTTTTCTTTAGTTTGGATTCTTAAGGAATGGGCAAGTTCGTTTATTATTATTATTATTATTATTATTATTATTATTATTATTATTATTATTATTATTAATTGCTAAGCTATAAACCTAGTTGGAAAAGCAGGATGCTACAAGCCCAGGGGCTCCAACAGGAAAATAACCCAGTGAGGAAAGGAAATAAGGAAACAGAAAGGTTTGCCCGAGTGTAACCTCAAGCAAGAGAACTATATTCAAAGACTGTGGAAGACCATGGTACAGAGGCTATGACACTACATAAGACTAGAGAACAATGGTAAGATTTTGGAGCGTCCTTCTCCTAGAAGAGTTGCTTATCATAGCTAAAGAGTCTCTTCTACCCTCACCAAGAGGAAATTAGCCACTGAATAGCTGCAGTGTAGTAGTTAACCCTTTGAGCGAAGAATAGTTTGGTAATCAGTGTTGTCAGGTGTATGATGACAGGAAAATGTGTGTAGAATAGACCAGACTATTCGGAGTATGTGTAGGCAAGGGAAAAATGAGCTGTAACCAGAGAGAGAGGGCTCCAATGTAGTACTGTCTGGCCAGTCAGTTGACCCAGTAACTCTCTATCGATAGTGGAAAGTAGCCACTAGTTATGCAGCCCTTTGAAATATCTCTTGTACAGTAGCGGTCCACAAATTTGAGAAAAATGCAAATTTTTGAAACTTCTCTTTACAAGGTTTAAACTCGAGCTTGTGACCACATTACCTTAAATGCTTCTGCTTTTTACCAGGGCATCAGCCACACGTTGAGATACTACCACTAGAGAGTTACGGCATCTTTTGACTGGCCAGACAGTACCACATTGGATTCTTCTCTCTGGTTACGGTTCATTTTATCTTTTGCCTACACATAAACCGAATAGTCTGGCCTATTCTTTACATATTCTCCTCTGTCCTCATACACCTGACAACACTGAGATTCCCAAACAATTATTCTTTGTTCAAGGGGTTAACTACTGCACTGTAATTGTTCAGTGGCCACTTTCCTCTTGCTAAGGTGAGAAGAGACTCTTTAGATATGGTAAGCAGATCTTCTAGGAGAAGGACGCTCTAAAATCAAACCATTGTTCTCTAGTCTTGGGTAGTGCAATAGCCTCTGTACCATGGCCTTCCACTCTCTTGGGTTAGAGTTCTCTTGCTTGAGGGTACACTCGGGCACACTACTTCTCTAATTTCCCTTCCACTTGTTTTCTTAAAATTTATATAGTTTATATAGAAATATTTATTTTAATGTTACTGTTCTTAAAATATTTTAATTTTTCCTTTTTTCCTTTCCTCGCTGGGCTATTTTCCCTGTTGGAGCCCCTGGGCTTATGGCGTTCTGCTTTTCCAACTAGGGTTGTAGCTTAGCAAATGATAATAATAATAATAATTATGATAATAATAATAATAATAATAATAATAATAATGATAATGATAATAATAATATTAATAATAATAAAATTACCTTAAAATATTTCCAATTTCCTTACATTTAAAGCGAGTAAAAGCAAACTTACCTTTAAAATTTCTTTGAGACACTGCAAAATACCTCAAACTAAGGTAAATTACCTTAAAAGTTTAAACCCTGGATTCTTGATTGCCTTCATTTTCTACCATATTCGAGAGCATTTAGTGAAAACGTGATTCACACAGATCTATTTAATTATATCACTTTCTTTGTTCCCATCAACAACGTTCATTAATGCTAGAAATGTCTCATCGCCTTAAAAGATTTAAAATTCCAATATATATAATAGAATTCCCCTATAAAAAAAAGAACATTCAGTCAAATGACTCGAATAACGAATAAGCTATGTCATT
>NC_090726.1:42981665-42984165 GCF_036898095.1 Palaemon carinicauda | reverse complement strand
TAAAAAAGTTCCACAGATTTAACTCCCTAGTTTGGACGATCATTCCACAACTTGTCAACAGCTGGGAAAAAAATAACTTCTAAAATTCGCTGTAGTATTGACTGTTAGAATTAACTGTATACCTACAGTCAATTTTTTTTAGCTAGGCAAATTTGCACCGTCTTGCAGGGTGCCCTTGTAGCTCGGAAAAGTCTCCTAAAAGCTGATTGGTCGGAAGTATTTTGGTCCGAATACTTCCGACCAATCATCTATCAGGAAACTTTTTTTCCGAGCTAAAAGGGCACCCCTGCGAGTCGGGGCAAATCTGCCTCACTAAAGAAAATTAACTATAGTATCCTAGTATTACGAACAGGGATGGAACATTCATGGGAAGATCTGAATGTAAAGGATGGGTCAGAATTATGAAAAATATTATGCAATCTTTCACCACGCTAAGGTATCTCAACTGGGAGATTTATATATTTAAATTCATTCTGGGGAAAAAATGCGAATTATGATTTTGAAATTTAGTCTAATATATATATTGAATTCAAGAAACTGAATCTCTTATATATTTAGCACCATCTAAGAGTCCCGCTAAAATTTCGCAACTTAACAGCTTGCTTTTGAGGTTAACCACTTGTGCAATATGAATAATTTGTCTTTTTATAGAAGTGCTTTTCAACACAGGAGAGATGAAAAAGGCAAAGTGAAAAATGTCATATGTGGACTAAAGCAATGATTTAGTGCAATGGTTTAGTAATGATTTCGCATTTAGGAAATGCGCTGACATCGCATTTAGATTCCGGGCCAGAATGAGATGTCTTTTGAGGTACATATTAGGATTTTTGAAGATTACCGAATATAGAAAATCTCTCTCTCTCTCTCTCTCTCTCTCTCTCTCTCTCTCTCTCTCTCTCTCTCTCTCTCTCTCTCTCTCGTTATTCTTTGGCCTTTTCTGTATGCTCATTTGCAAACGCTGCTTGAATTTCATAAAATTTTAGATGCAATCTCGAAGGAAACGTCCCTGTCTTGTGATCTGCAAGACTGGGGTTCGAGTATAGTTTCTTGTGAGCTATGATCTATCAGTTGAGTCATCAGTAGCCATTGCCTGACCCTCCCTGGTTCTACCTTGGGTGGAGATAAGGCTTGGGCAGTCTCTAGGGCATTGTCCTGTTTGCCAAGACATTGCTACTGTCCCCTGCCTCTGCCATTCATTATCCCCCTCTCAGTCCAAGCTAGGACCAGGGAGAGCCAGGTAGTGGCTGGTGATGACTCAGCAGGTAGACATATAGGCTTCCCTAAACTCCCTATCTTAGTTCACAAGAATGGTGAGGTTGCAGACACTAAGAAAATATCGAGCTTGAGCCGGACCCGAACCCCAGTCCGGCAGAACGACAGGGAGGAACGCCTCCAATAGGCCACCACTAATCTCCTCGAATAGGTTGTGATGACCTATTGGAAGTGTCCCTGCCTTGCGATCTGCCGGACTTTTGTTCGATTCCCGCTCAAGCCCGATAGTTTCTTCAAGAATCCTCAATAAATTAGTGAGATATGCGAGTTAAGGAAGATCGTTGTCTAGTGAGAGAGAGAGAGAGAGAGAGAGAGAGAGAGAGAGAGAGAGAGAGAGAGAGAGAGAGAGAGAGAGAGAGTGTTCCATTAACGAAGTTCTGTCGTAAATTTCGTGGGTTAGAAGTCTCCTCTGGATGCTAATAGCATTAATGGACCTTGGTGTTAATAATGACTCCAATAATGGTCTCCTAATGGGCGAATGGAAGTAGGTGTTCGTAAGGGGGAATGGGGGGGGGGTGATATTGTGAGAGAGAGAGGGTTGAAATTACCTTTCTTAACCTAAGATGATTTATTATTACCTCCGCTAACGAAGTTGGAAGGAGGTTATGTTCTACCTCCTGTTTGTGTGTGTGTGTTTGTGGCCAGCTTCCTGGCCACAATTTTAATAGTAGAGTAATGAACCTTCGAGGGATTAACTGTTATGGAAAAATCTGGAAATTATTAGTTATTGAAAGGTCAAAGTCAAAGATCAAGGTTACGGTCAAGCAAAATCTCCAATTTACGTAATCAGCCATAAGTTTGGACATCGTTTTCATTGAGACTTTGAACTTGGTTCATATTTGAGTGTATGAAAATTCACGCCAATTAATACATGTTAAGGTCAAAGGTCAGGGTCAAGGTCAAGGTTAGAAAATAATCTACAGTTCGTAATTTCATACTTGGTTCATATTTGAGTGTATGAAAATTCACGCCAATTAATACTGTATATGTTAAGGTCAAAGGTCAGGGTCAAGGTCAAGGTTAAAAAATAATCTAGTTCGTAATTTCATACTTGGTTCATATTTGAGTGTATGAAAATTCACGCCAATTAATACATGCTAAGGTCAAAGGTCAGGGTCAAGGTCAAGGTTAAAAAATAATCTAGTTCGTAATTTCATACTTGGTTCATATTTGATTGCATGAAAATTCACGCCAATTAATACAGGTCAAAGGTCAAGATCAAGGTCGA
>NC_090726.1:42966665-42976665 GCF_036898095.1 Palaemon carinicauda | reverse complement strand
GAAATTGTGGCCGGGAAGCAGTTCACGAACAAACGCATTCATTACTCGGCGATTGAAATTGTGGCCGGGAAGCAGTTCACGAACAAACGCATTCATTACTCGGCGATTGAAATTGTGGCCGGGAAGCAGTTCACGAACAAACGCATTCATTACTCGGCGATTGAAATTGTGGCCGGGAAGCAGTTCACGAACAAACGCATTCATTACTCGGCGATTGAAATTGTGGCCGGGAAGCAGTTCACGAACAAACGCATTCATTACTCGGCGATTGAAATTGTGGCCGGGAAGCAGTTCACGAACAAACGCATTCATTACTCGGCGATTGAAATTGTGGCCGGGAAGCAGTTCACGAACAAACGCATTCATTACTCGGCGATTGAAATTGTGGCCGGGAAGCAGTTCACGAACAAACGCATTCATTACTCGGCGATTGAAATTGTGGCCGGGAAGCAGTTCACGAACAAACGCATTCATTACTCGGCGATTGAAATTGTGGCCGGGAAGCAGTTCACGAACAAACGCATTCATTACTCGGCGATTGAAATTGTGGCCGGGAAGCAGTTCACGAACAAACGCATTCATTACTCGGCGATTGAAATTGTGGCCGGGAAGCAGTTCACGAACAAACGCATTCATTACTCGGCGATTGAAATTGTGGCCGGGAAGCAGTTCACGAACAAACGCATTCATTACTCGGCGATTGAAATTGTGGCCGGGAAGCAGTTCACGAACAAACGCATTCATTACTCGGCGATTGAAATTGTGGCCGGGAAGCAGTTCACGAACAAACGCATTCATTACTCGGCGATTGAAATTGTGGCCGGGAAGCAGTTCACGAACAAACGCATTCATTACTCGGCGATTGAAATTGTGGCCGGGAAGCAGTTCACGAACAAACGCATTCATTACTCGGCGATTGAAATTGTGGCCGGGAAGCAGTTCACGAACAAACGCATTCATTACTCGGCGATTGAAATTGTGGCCGGGAAGCAGTTCACGAACAAACGCATTCATTACTCGGCGATTGAAATTGTGGCCGGGAAGCAGTTCACGAACAAACGCATTCATTACTCGGCGATTGAAATTGTGGCCGGGAAGCAGTTCACGAACAAACGCATTCATTACTCGGCGATTGAAATTGTGGCCGGGAAGCAGTTCACGAACAAACGCATTCATTACTCGGCGATTGAAATTGTGGCCGGGAAGCAGTTCACGAACAAACGCATTCATTACTCGGCGATTGAAATTGTGGCCGGGAAGCAGTTCACGAACAAACGCATTCATTACTCGGCGATTGAAATTGTGGCCGGGAAGCAGTTCACGAACAAACGCATTCATTACTCGGCGATTGAAATTGTGGCCGGGAAGCAGTTCACGAACAAACGCATTCATTACTCGGCGATTGAAATTGTGGCCGGGAAGCAGTTCACGAACAAACGCATTCATTACTCGGCGATTGAAATTGTGGCCGGGAAGCAGTTCACGAACAAACGCATTCATTACTCGGCGATTGAAATTGTGGCCGGGAAGCAGTTCACGAACAAACGCATTCATTACTCGGCGATTGAAATTGTGGCCGGGAAGCAGTTCACGAACAAACGCATTCATTACTCGGCGATTGAAATTGTGGCCGGGAAGCAGTTCACGAACAAACGCATTCATTACTCGGCGATTGAAATTGTGGCCGGGAAGCAGTTCACGAACAAACGCATTCATTACTCGGCGATTGAAATTGTGGCCGGGAAGCAGTTCACGAACAAACGCATTCATTACTCGGCGATTGAAATTGTGGCCGGGAAGCAGTTCACGAACAAACGCATTCATTACTCGGCGATTGAAATTGTGGCCGGGAAGCAGTTCACGAACAAACGCATTCATTACTCGGCGATTGAAATTGTGGCCGGGAAGCAGTTCACGAACAAACGCATTCATTACTCGGCGATTGAAATTGTGGCCGGGAAGCAGTTCACGAACAAACGCATTCATTACTCGGCGATTGAAATTGTGGCCGGGAAGCTGTTCACGAACAAACGCATTCATTACTCGGCGATTGAAATTGTGGCCGGGAAGCTGTTCACGAACAAACGCATTCATTACTCGGCGATTGAAATTGTGGCCGGGAAGCTGTTCACGAACAAACGCATTCATTACTCGGCGATTGAAATTGTGGCCGGGAAGCTGTTCACGAACAAACGCATTCATTACTCGGCGATTGAAATTGTGGCCGGGAAGCTGTTCACGAACAAACGCATTCATTACTCGGCGATTGAAATTGTGGCCGGGAAGCTGTTCACGAACAAACGCATTCATTACTCGGCGATTGAAATTGTGGCCGGGAAGCTGTTCACGAACAAACGCATTCATTACTCGGCGATTGAAATTGTGGCCGGGAAGCTGTTCACGAACAAACGCATTCATTACTCGGCGATTGAAATTGTGGCCGGGAAGCTGTTCACGAACAAACGCATTCATTACTCGGCGATTGAAATTGTGGCCGGGAAGCTGTTCACGAACAAACGCATTCATTACTCGGCGATTGAAATTGTGGCCGGGAAGCTGTTCACGAACAAACGCATTCATTACTCGGCGATTGAAATTGTGGCCGGGAAGCTGTTCACGAACAAACGCATTCATTACTCGGCGATTGAAATTGTGGCCGGGAAGCTGTTCACGAACAAACGCATTCATTACTCGGCGATTGAAATTGTGGCCGGGAAGCTGTTCACGAACAAACGCATTCATTACTCGGCGATTGAAATTGTGGCCGGGAAGCTGTTCACGAACAAACGCATTCATTACTCGGCGATTGAAATTGTGGCCGGGAAGCTGTTCACGAACAAACGCATTCATTACTCGGCGATTGAAATTGTGGCCGGGAAGCTGTTCACGAACAAACGCATTCATTACTCGGCGATTGAAATTGTGGCCGGGAAGCTGTTCACGAACAAACGCATTCATTACTCGGCGATTGAAATTGTGGCCGGGAAGCTGTTCACGAACAAACGCATTCATTACTCGGCGATTGAAATTGTGGCCGGGAAGCTGTTCACGAACAAACGCATTCATTACTCGGCGATTGAAATTGTGGCCGGGAAGCTGTTCACGAACAAACGCATTCATTACTCGGCGATTGAAATTGTGGCCGGGAAGCTGTTCACGAACAAACGCATTCATTACTCGGCGATTGAAATTGTGGCCGGGAAGCTGTTCACGAACAAACGCATTCATTACTCGGCGATTGAAATTGTGGCCGGGAAGCTGTTCACGAACAAACGCATTCAATACTCGGCGATTGAAATTGTGGCCGGGAAGCTGTTCACGAACAAACGCATTCAATACTCGGCGATTGAAATTGTGGCCGGGAAGCTGTTCACGAACAAACGCATTCAATACTCGGCGATTGAAATTGTGGCCGGGAAGCTGTTCACGAACAAACGCATTCAATACTCGGCGATTGAAATTGTGGCCGGGAAGCTGTTCACGAACAAACGCATTCATTACTCGGCGATTGAAATTGTGGCCGGGAAGCTGTTCACGAACAAACGCATTCATTACTCGGCGATTGAAATTGTGGCCGGGAAGCTGTTCACAAACAAACGCATTCATTACTCGGCGATTGAAATTGTGGCCGGGAAGCTGTTCACAAACAAACGCATTCATTACTCGGCGATTGAAATTGTGGCCGGGAAGCTGTTCACAAACAAACGCATTCATTACTCGGCGATTGAAATTGTGGCCGGGAAGCTGTTCACAAACAAACGCATTCATTACTCGGCGATTGAAATTGTGGCCGGGAAGCTGTTCACAAACAAACGCATTCATTACTCGGCGATTGAAATTGTGGCCGGGAAGCTGTTCACAAACAAACGCATTCATTACTCGGCGATTGAAATTGTGGCCGGGAAGCTGTTCACAAACAAACGCATTCATTACTCGGCGATTGAAATTGTGGCCGGGAAGCTGTTCACAAACAAACGCATTCATTACTCGGCGATTGAAATTGTGGCCGGGAAGCTGTTCACAAACAAACGCATTCATTACTCGGCGATTGAAATTGTGGCCGGGAAGCTGTTCACAAACAAACGCATTCATTACTCGGCGATTGAAATTGTGGCCGGGAAGCTGTTCACAAACAAACGCATTCATTACTCGGCGATTGAAATTGTGGCCGGGAAGCTGTTCACAAACAAACGCATTCATTACTCGGCGATTGAAATTGTGGCCGGGAAGCTGTTCACAAACAAACGCATTCATTACTCGGCGATTGAAATTGTGGCCGGGAAGCTGTTCACAAACAAACGCATTCATTACTCGGCGATTGAAATTGTGGCCGGGAAGCTGTTCACAAACAAACGCATTCATTACTCGGCGATTGAAATTGTGGCCGGGAAGCTGTTCACAAACAAACGCATTCATTACTCGGCGATTGAAATTGTGGCCGGGAAGCTGTTCACAAACAAACGCATTCATTACTCGGCGATTGAAATTGTGGCCGGGAAGCTGTTCACAAACAAACGCATTCATTACTCGGCGATTGAAATTGTGGCCGGGAAGCTGTTCACAAACAAACGCATTCATTACTCGGCGATTGAAATTGTGGCCGGGAAGCTGTTCACAAACAAACGCATTCATTACTCGGCGATTGAAATTGTGGCCGGGAAGCTGTTCACAAACAAACGCATTCATTACTCGGCGATTGAAATTGTGGCCGGGAAGCTGTTCACAAACAAACGCATTCATTACTCGGCGATTGAAATTGTGGCCGGGAAGCTGTTCACAAACAAACGCATTCATTACTCGGCGATTGAAATTGTGGCCGGGAAGCTGTTCACAAACAAACGCATTCATTACTCGGCGATTGAAATTGTGGCCGGGAAGCTGTTCACAAACAAACGCATTCATTACTCGGCGATTGAAATTGTGGCCGGGAAGCTGTTCACAAACAAACGCATTCATTACTCGGCGATTGAAATTGTGGCCGGGAAGCTGTTCACAAACAAACGCATTCATTACTCGGCGATTGAAATTGTGGCCGGGAAGCTGTTCACAAACAAACGCATTCATTACTCGGCGATTGAAATTGTGGCCGGGAAGCTGTTCACAAACAAACGCATTCATTACTCGGCGATTGAAATTGTGGCCGGGAAGCTGTTCACAAACAAACGCATTCATTACTCGGCGATTGAAATTGTGGCCGGGAAGCTGTTCACAAACAAACGCATTCATTACTCGGCGATTGAAATTGTGGCCGGGAAGCTGTTCACAAACAAACGCATTCATTACTCGGCGATTGAAATTGTGGCCGGGAAGCTGTTCACAAACAAACGCATTCATTACTCGGCGATTGAAATTGTGGCCGGGAAGCTGTTCACAAACAAACGCATTCATTACTCGGCGATTGAAATTGTGGCCGGGAAGCTGTTCACAAACAAACGCATTCATTACTCGGCGATTGAAATTGTGGCCGGGAAGCTGTTCACAAACAAACGCATTCATTACTCGGCGATTGAAATTGTGGCCGGGAAGCTGTTCACAAACAAACGCATTCATTACTCTGCGATTGAAATTGTGGCCAGGAAGCTGTTCACAAACAAACGCATTCATTACTCTGGCCAGGAAGCTGTTCACAAACAAACACATTCATTACTCTACGATTGAAATTGTGGCCAGGAAGCTGTTCACAAACAAACGCATTCATTACTCTGCGATTGAAATTGTGGCCGGGAAGCTGTTCACAAACAAACGCATTCATTACTCTGCGATTGAAATTGTGGCCAGGAAGCTGTTCACAAACAAACACATTCATTACTCTGCGATTGAAATTGTGGCCAGGAAGCTGTTCACAAACAAACGCATTCATTACTCTGCGATTGAAATTGTGGCCAGGAAGCTGTTCACAAACAAACACATTCATTACTCTACGATTGAAATTGTGGCCGGGAAGCTGTTCACAAACAAACGCATTCATTACTCTGCGATTGAAATTGTGGCCAGGAAGCTGTTCACAAACAAACACATTCATTACTCTACGATTGAAATTGTGGCCAGGAAGCTGTTCACAAACAAACGCATTCATTACTCTGCGATTGAAATTGTGGCCGGGAAGCTGTTCACAAACAAACGCATTCATTACTCTGCGATTGAAATTGTGGCCAGGAAGCTGTTCACAAACAAACGCATTCATTACTCTGCGATTGAAATTGTGGCCGGGAAGCTGTTCACAAACAAACGCATTCATTACTCTGCGATTGAAATTGTGGCCAGGAAGCTGTTCACAAACAAACACATTCATTACTCTACGATTGAAATTGTGGCCAGGAAGCTGTTCACAAACAAACGCATTCATTACTCTGCGATTGAAATTGTGGCCGGGAAGCTGTTCACAAACAAACGCATTCATTACTCTGCGATTGAAATTGTGGCCAGGAAGCTGTTCACAAACAAACACATTCATTACTCTACGATTGAAATTGTGGCCAGGAAGCTGTTCACAAACAAACGCATTCATTACTCTGCGATTGAAATTGTGGCCAGGAAGCTGTTCACAAACAAACGCATTCATTACTCTGCGATTGAAATTGTGGCCGGGAAGCTGTTCACAAACAAACGCATTCATTACTCTACGATTGAAATTGTGGCCAGGAAGCTGTTCACAAACAAACGCATTCATTACTCTGCGATTGAAATTGTGGCCAGGAAGCTGTTCACAAACAAACGCATTCATTACTCTGCGATTGAAATTGTGGCCGGGAAGCTGTTCACAAACAAACGCATTCATTACTCTGCGATTGAAATATTGGCCGGGAAGCTGTTCACAAACAAACACATTCATTACTCTACGATTGAAATTGTGGCCAGGAAGCTGTTCACAAACAAACGCATTCATTACTCTGCGATTGAAATTGTGGCCAGGAAGCTGTTCACAAACAAACACATTCATTACACTGAGATTGAAATTGTGGCCGGGAAGCTGTTCACAAACAAACACATTCATTACTCTACGATTGAAATTGTGGCCAGGAAGCTGTTCACAAACAAACGCATTCATTACTCTGCGATTGAAATTGTGGCCAGGAAGCTGTTCACAAACAAACACATTCATTACTCTGCGATTGAAATTGTGGCCAGGAAGCTGTTCACAAACAAACGCATTCATTACTCTGCGATTGAAATTGTGGCCGGGAAGCTGTTCACAAACAAACGCATTCATTACTCTGCGATTGAAATTGTGGCCGGGAAGCTGTTCACAAACAAACGCATTCATTACTCTGCGATTGAAATTGTGGCCGGGAAGCTGTTCACAAACAAACGCATTCATTACTCTGCGATTGAAATTGTGGCCGGGAAGCTGTTCACAAACAAACGCATTCATTACTCTGCGATTGAAATTGTGGCCGGGAAGCTGTTCACAAACAAACGCATTCATTACTCTGCGATTGAAATTGTGGCCGGGAAGCTGTTCACAAACAAACGCATTCATTACTCTGCGATTGAAATTGTGGCCGGGAAGCTGTTCACAAACAAACGCATTCATTACTCTGCGATTGAAATTGTGGCCGGGAAGCTGTTCACAAACAAACGCATTCATTACTCTGCGATTGAAATTGTGGCCAGGAAGCTGTTCACAAACAAACGCATTCATTACTCTGCGATTGAAATTGTGGCCAGGAAGCTGTTCACAAACAAACGCATTCATTACTCTGCGATTGAAATTGTGGCCGGGAAGCTGTTCACAAACAAACGCATTCATTACTCTGCGATTGAAATTGTGGCCGGGAAGCTGTTCACAAACAAACGCATTCATTACTCTGCGATTGAAATTGTGGCCGGGAAGCTGTTCACAAACAAACGCATTCATTACTCTGCGATTGAAATTGTGGCCGGGAAGCTGTTCACAAACAAACGCATTCATTACTCGGCGATTGAAATTGTGGCCGGGAAGCTGTTCACAAACAAACGCATTCATTACTCGGCGATTGAAATTGTGGCCGGGAAGCTGTTCACAAACAAACGCATTCATTACTCGGCGATTGAAATTGTGGCCGGGAAGCTGTTCACAAACAAACGCATTCATTACTCGGCGATTGAAATTGTGGCCGGGAAGCTGTTCACAAACAAACGCATTCATTACTCGGCGATTGAAATTGTGGCCGGGAAGCTGTTCACAAACAAACGCATTCATTACTCGGCGATTGAAATTGTGGCCGGGAAGCTGTTCACAAACAAACGCATTCATTACTCGGCGATTGAAATTGTGGCCGGGAAGCTGTTCACAAACAAACGCATTCATTACTCGGCGATTGAAATTGTGGCCGGGAAGCTGTTCACAAACAAACGCATTCATTACTCGGCGATTGAAATTGTGGCCGGGAAGCTGTTCACAAACAAACGCATTCATTACTCGGCGATTGAAATTGTGGCCGGGAAGCTGTTCACAAACAAACGCATTCATTACTCGGCGATTGAAATTGTGGCCGGGAAGCTGTTCACAAACAAACGCATTCATTACTCGGCGATTGAAATTGTGGCCGGGAAGCTGTTCACAAACAAACGCATTCATTACTCGGCGATTGAAATTGTGGCCGGGAAGCTGTTCACAAACAAACGCATTCATTACTCGGCGATTGAAATTGTGGCCGGGAAGCTGTTCACAAACAAACGCATTCATTACTCGGCGATTGAAATTGTGGCCGGGAAGCTGTTCACAAACAAACGCATTCATTACTCGGCGATTGAAATTGTGGCCGGGAAGCTGTTCACAAACAAACGCATTCATTACTCGGCGATTGAAATTGTGGCCGGGAAGCTGTTCACAAACAAACGCATTCATTACTCGGCGATTGAAATTGTGGCCGGGAAGCTGTTCACAAACAAACGCATTCATTACTCGGCGATTGAAATTGTGGCCGGGAAGCTGTTCACAAACAAACGCATTCATTACTCGGCGATTGAAATTGTGGCCGGGAAGCTGTTCACAAACAAACGCATTCATTACTCGGCGATTGAAATTGTGGCCGGGAAGCTGTTCACAAACAAACGCATTCATTACTCGGCGATTGAAATTGTGGCCGGGAAGCTGTTCACAAACAAACGCATTCATTACTCGGCGATTGAAATTGTGGCCGGGAAGCTGTTCACAAACAAACGCATTCATTACTCGGCGATTGAAATTGTGGCCGGGAAGCTGTTCACAAACAAACGCATTCATTACTCGGCGATTGAAATTGTGGCCGGGAAGCTGTTCACAAACAAACGCATTCATTACTCGGCGATTGAAATTGTGGCCGGGAAGCTGTTCACAAACAAACGCATTCATTACTCGGCGATTGAAATTGTGGCCGGGAAGCTGTTCACAAACAAACGCATTCATTACTCGGCGATTGAAATTGTGGCCGGGAAGCTGTTCACAAACAAACGCATTCATTACTCGGCGATTGAAATTGTGGCCGGGAAGCTGTTCACAAACAAACGCATTCATTACTCGGCGATTGAAATTGTGGCCGGGAAGCTGTTCACAAACAAACGCATTCATTACTCTGCGATTGAAATTGTGGCCAGGAAGCTGTTCACAAACAAACACATTCATTACTCTGGCCAGGAAGCTGTTCACAAACAAACACATTCATTACTCTACGATTGAAATTGTGGCCAGGAAGCTGTTCACAAACAAACGCATTCATTACTCTGCGATTGAAATTGTGGCCGGGAAGCTGTTCACAAACAAACGCATTCATTACTCTGCGATTGAAATTGTGGCCAGGAAGCTGTTCACAAACAAACACATTCATTACTCTGCGATTGAAATTGTGGCCAGGAAGCTGTTCACAAACAAACGCATTCATTACTCTGCGATTGAAATTGTGGCCAGGAAGCTGTTCACAAACAAACACATTCATTACTCTACGATTGAAATTGTGGCCGGGAAGCTGTTCACAAACAAACGCATTCATTACTCTGCGATTGAAATTGTGGCCAGGAAGCTGTTCACAAACAAACACAT
>NC_090726.1:42946665-42961665 GCF_036898095.1 Palaemon carinicauda | reverse complement strand
TGTTTTGCTAGTGAAAGGCACCAGTTTTCCGCAGATATTTCTTTTTGTTTCTCGTTGTGAAAGGCCACAGTTTTCTGCAAATATTTCTTTTTGTTTTGCTAGTGAAAGGCCACAATTTTTCTGCAGATTTTTGTTTTGCTAGTGAAAGGCAACAGTTTTCTGCAGATTTTTGTTTTTGTTTTGCTAGTGAAAGGCAACAGTTTTCTGCAAAATTTTGTTTTTGTTTTGCGAGTGAAAGGCAACAGTTTTCTGCAAAATTTTGTTTTTGTTTTGCTAGTGAAAGGCAACAGTTTTCTGAAGATATTTCTTTTTGTTTCTCGTAGTGAAAGGCCACAGTTTTCTGCAGATTTTTGTTTTGTGTTCTGCTAGTGGAAGGCAACTATTTTCTGCAGATTTTTGTTTTTGTTTTGCTAGTGAAAGGCCACATTTTCTTCAGATTTTAGTTTTTGTTATGCTAGTAAAAGGCCATATTTTTTTCTGCAGATTTCCGTTTTTGTTTTGCTAGTGAAAGGCAACAGTTTTCTGCAGATATTTCGTTTTGTTCTGCTAGTGAAAGGCCACAGTTTTTCTGCAGATTTTTTATTTTTATTTGATAGTGAAAGGCCACAATTTTTTGCAGATTTCTCTCTTTGTTTTGCTAGTGAAAGGTTACAACAGTTTTCTGCAGATTTTTGTTTTTTTTCTGCTTGTGAAAGCCCAAAATTTTGTATTTTTTTTTCTTTGCAAGTAAAAGGCCACAATGTCTACAGAATTTTGTTTTTTGTTCTAATGAAATGCCAACAATTTTTGTTCATTTTTCTTTCTTTTGTTATTCTAGTAAAAGCCCAATTTTTCTGCAGGATTTTAGTTTTTGTTAATCAATAAATTTTCCCTCCAATTATCCCAGTTCTGGGGCAACTGCTTGACCCATTCAACAAGCCAATATTTTACTTACTACCCTTTCAAGACCATACGGTCTTATAAACTGCCTTCCTTCATCACAGAAGACCAACGAGGCACCTGCCTTAAATGTCTGCTTTTTCACAGATCTAACCCTTCCTATCCCCTTTCACCAGGGTATGACTATTCACTATCATCCTTACCCGAAGGAAGAGGAGCATGGTCTCATATATATATATATATATATATATATATATATATATATATATATATATATATATATATGTATATATATATATTTATATATATACATACATATATATATATATATATATATATATATATATATATATATATATACATGTACATATTTATACATATATATATATGTATATATATATATGCATATATATATATGTATATATATGTATAAATATACATATATATACATATATATTCATATATATACATATATAATTTATATGTATGTATATATATATATATGTATATATATACATATATATATGTATATAATATATATATGTACATAATATATATATGTACAGTATATATATATATATATATATATATATATATATATATATATATATATATATATATATATATATATATCTCAAGACACTTGCTCTTTAATATATATGAGCTTATCTCATGCGTATGGTATAACTTTTTTGTTTCCACTTTTATTCTTTTTATTTAATTAAAATATATCCATTAAAGTTGAAAGCAGAAATTTAGTTAATTCCCGCATTTCTAGTTGTGTTTTGATAGTTTCTAGTTTCTGTCACACACTGTCTGCCAGCTACCGTCATTTCTAGTTGTGTATTTCTAGTTTCTGCTCGGCCACCAACACTTATCTGCCAGCTGCCTGTCTCAGGCAGTCCTCTGCCACCAATAGCCTGCCACCTGCCGGTCCTAGGCAGTCCTCTGCCACCTGCTTAGTCCTCTGCCACCAACATTAAGTGCCAGCTGCCGGTCTCAGGCAGTCTCTGCCACCAACACTTATCTGCCAGCTGCCTGTCTGAGGCAGTCCTCTGCCACCAATAGCCTGCCACCTGCTGGTCCTAGGCAGTCCTCTGCCACCTGCTTAGTCCTCTGCCACCAACATTAAGTGCCAGCTGCCGGTCTCAGGCAGTCTCTGCCACCAACACTTATCTGCCAGCTGCCTGTCTGAGGCAGTCCTCTGCCACCAATAGCCTGCCACCTGCTGGTCCTAGGCAGTCCTCTGCCACCTGCTTAGTCCTCTGCCACCAACATTAAGTGCCAGCTGCCGGTCTCAGGCAATCTCTGCCACCAACACTTATCTGCCAGCTGCCTGTCTGAGGCAGTCCTCTGCCACCAGCAGTCTGCCACCTGCCGGTCCTAGGCAGTCCTCTGCCACCAGCAGTCTGCCACCTGCCGGTCCTAGGCAGTCCTCTGCCACCTGCTTAGTCCTCTGCCACCAACATTAAGTGCCAGCTGCCGGTCTCAGGCAGTCTCTGCCACCAACACTTATCTGCCAGCTGCCTGTCTGAGGCAGTCCTCTGCCACCAATAGCCTGCCACCTGCTGGTCCTAGGCAGTCCTCTGCCACCTGCTTAGTCCTCTGCCACCAACATTAAGTGCCAGCTGCCGGTCTCAGGCAGTCTCTGCCACCAACACTTATCTGCCAGCTGCCTGTCTGAGGCAGTCCTCTGCCACCAATAGCCTGCCACCTGCTGGTCCTAGGCAGTCCTCTGCCACCTGCTTAGTCCTCTGCCACCAACATTAAGTGCCAGCTGCCGGTCTCAGGCAGTCTCTGCCACCAACACTTATCTGCCAGCTGCCTGTCTGAGGCAGTCCTCTGCCACCAATAGCCTGCCACCTGCCGGTTCTAGGCAGTCCTCTGCCACCTGCCTAGTCCTCTGCCACCAACATTAAGTGCCAGCTGCCGGTCTCAGGCAGTCTCTGCCACCAACACTTATCTGCCAGCTGCCTGTCTGAGGCAGTCCTCTGCCACCAATAGCCTGCCACCTGCCGGTTCTAGGCAGTCCTCTGCCACCTGCCTAGTCCTCTGCCACCAACATTAAGTGCCAGCTGCCGGTCTCAGGCAATCTCTGCCACCAACACTTATCTGCCAGCTGCCTGTCTGAGGCAGTCCTCTGCCACCAGCAGTCTGCCACCTGCCGGTCCTAGGCAGTTCTCTGCCACCAGCAGTCCGCCACCTGCCGGTCCTAGGCAGTCCTCTGCCACCAGCAGTCTGCCACCTGCCTAGTCCTCTGCCACCAACATTAAGTGCCAGCTGTCTGTCTCAGGCAGTTTCTGCCACCAACACTTATCTGCCAGCTGCCTGTCTGAGGCAGTCCTCTGCCACCAATAGCCTGCCACCTGCCGGTCCTAGGCAGTCCTCTGCCACCTACCTAGTCCTCTGCCACCAACATTAAGTGCCAGCTGCCGGTCTCAGGCAATCTCTGCCACCAACACTTATCTTCCAGCTACCTGTCTGAGGTAGTCCTCTGCCACCAATAGCCTGCCACCTGCCGGTCCTAGGCAGTCCTCTGCCACCTGCTTAGTCCTCTGCCACCAACATTAAGTGCCAGCTGCCGGTCTCAGGCAGTCTCTGCCACCAACACTTATCTGCCAGCTGCCTGTCTGAGGCAGTCCTCTGCCACCAATAGCCTGCCACCTGCTGGTCCTAGGCAGTCCTCTGCCACCTGCTTAGTCCTCTGCCACCAACATTAAGTGCCAGCTGCCGGTCTCAGGCAGTCTCTGCCACCAACACTTATCTGCCAGCTGCCTGTCTGAGGCAGTCCTCTGCCACCAATAGCCTGCCACCTGCCGGTTCTAGGCAGTCCTCTGCCACCTGCCTAGTCCTCTGCCACCAACATTAAGTGCCAGCTGCCGGTCTCAGGCAGTCTCTGCCACCAACACTTATCTGCCAGCTGCCTGTCTGAGGCAGTCCTCTGCCACCAATAGCCTGCCACCTGCCGGTTCTAGGCAGTCCTCTGCCACCTGCCTAGTCCTCTGCCACCAACATTAAGTGCCAGCTGCCGGTCTCAGGCAATCTCTGCCACCAACACTTATCTGCCAGCTGCCTGTCTGAGGCAGTCCTCTGCCACCAGCAGTCTGCCACCTGCCGGTCCTAGGCAGTCCTCTGCCACCAGCAGTCTGCCACCTGCCGGTCCTAGGCAGTCCTCTGCCACCAGCAGTCTGCCACCTGCCTAGTCCTCTGCCACCAACATTAAGTGCCAGCTGTCTGTCTCAGGCAGTTTCTGCCACCAACGCTTATCTGCCAGCTGCCTGTCTGAGGCAGTCCTCTGCCACCAATAGCCTGCCACCTGCCGGTCCTAGGCAGTCCTCTGCCACCTACCTAGTTTTCTGCCACCAACATTAAGTGCCAGCTGCCGGTCTCAGGCAATCTCTGCCACCAACACTTATCTTCCAGCTGCCGGTCTCAGGCAAGCAGTCCTTAGTGCAGTCGTCTCTTGCATTTGTCGATGATATATTTCCCTGCCTTTTTGCATTCACCTCCGGACCAGCTTCTTTCATTTTGATTTATGGCTTCGTTTATCATCAGTTAGATCGAGAGCTTACCTGAATGGCGACCCTATCAAGAAGTGAAATTTATTGACTCTCAATACATTTTGCATGTTTACATATATGTAGTTAATTTGGGAATTATGTAAAAATTATGGAATCGTATGAATTTCTTGAAGTTTTTTTTTTTTCTTTAAGTTATAGATTATGTGTAAGATATTCATACCACTTGATATTAACCGGGGACTTAAGTTAGATGAATTTTTTTAAAGGAGTTTTGATTTAAGGATTAATCAAAAAGCAGCTTTGATTTAGGGATTAATTGAAAGCAGGTTTGATTTAGGGATTAATTGAAAGCAGGTTTGATTTAGGGATTAATTAAAGGCAGGTTTGATTTAGGGATCAATTAAAAGCCGCTTTGATTTAGGGATTAATTAAAAGCAGCTTTGATTTAGGGATTAATTAAAAGCAGCCTTGATTTAGGGATTAATTAAAAGCAGCTTTGATTTAGGGATTAATTAAAAGCAGCTTTGAATTAGGGATTAATTAAAAGCAGCTTTGATTTAGGGATTAATTAAAAGCAGCCTTGATTTAGGGATTAATTAAAAGCAGCTTTGATTTAGGGATTAATTGAACGCAGCTTTGATTTAGGGATTAATTAAAAGCAGGTTTGATTTAGGGATTAATTAAAAGCAGGTTTGATTTAGGGATTAATTAAAAGCAGCCTTGATTTAGGGATTAATTAAAAGCAGCTTTGATTTAGGGATTAATTAAAAACAGCTTTGATTTAGGGATTAATTAAAAGCAGCCTTGATTTAGGGATTAATTAAAAGCAGCTTTGAATTAGGGATTAATTAAAAGCAGCTTTGATTTAGGGATTAATTAAAAGCAGCCTTGATTTAGGGATTAATTAAAAGCAGCTTTGATTTAGGGATTAATTGAACGCAGCTTTGATTTAGGGATTAATTAAAAGCAGGTTTGATTTAGGGATTAATTAAAAGCAGGTTTGATTTAGGGATTAATTAAAAGCAGCCTTGATTTAGGGATTAATTAAAAGCAGCTTTGATTTAGGGATTAATTAAAAACAGCTTTGATTTAGGGATTAATTAAAAGCAGCCTTGATTTAGGGATTAATTAAAAGCAGCTTTGATTTAGGGATTAATTAAAAGCAGCTTTGATTTAGGGATTAATTAAAAGCAGCTTTGATTTAGGGATTAATTAAAAGCAGCCTTGATTTAGGGATTAATTAAAAGCAGCCTTGATTTAGGGATTAATCAAAAGCAGCTTTGATTTAGGGATTAATTAAAAGCAGGTTTGATTTAGGGATTAATTAAAAGCAGCCTTGATTTAGGGATTAATTAAAAGCAGCCTTGATTTAGGGATTAATTAAAACTAGCTTTGATTTAGGGATTAATTAAAAGCAGGTTTGATTTAGGGATTAATTAAAAGCAGGTTTTATTTAGGGATTAATTAAAAGCAGCTTTGATTTAGGGATTAATTAAAAGCAGCTTTGATTTAGGGATTAATTAAAAGCAGGTTTGATTTAGGGATTAATTAAAAGGTTTAGGGATTAATTAAAAGCAGCTTTGATTTAGGAATTAAATACAAGCAGCTTTGATTTAGGAATCAAATACAAGCAGCTTTGATTTAAGAATTAAATACAAGCAGCTTTGATTTAGGAATTAATTAGAAGCAGCTTTAATTTAGGGATTAAATACAAGCAGCCTTGATTTAGGGATTAAATACAAGCAGCTTTGATTAAGGTAATAATTAGAATGATAAGATTTTAGTTGTTACAATTGAAAAACGAAAGTAAGTTAAAAAGAAAATGGGCTTTTTATCAGTCAATTAATTTACTTATTTTTATAATAAGAGATCAAACGCTGCTGAGACTCTTGTGTATTTGATTATATGACTTCGTGCTGTAATAGTGTTGGAAATTAAGTCTTTCAATGCTTTTATCCTTTTTTTTCGCTCATGAATTGTGGAGGCAAAGGACAGTGACAATGCCTTAGAGTCTGACCATATATATATATATATATATATATATATATATATATATATATATATATATATATATATATATATATACCTTTACCTTTATATATATATATATATATATATATATATATATATATATATATATATATATATATCTATATACACATACATTAATTATATATATGTGTATTTCATATAAGTAATAATGCCATCAAATGCAGTGATTCAATAAGGACAATAAAAGTACCAAAGTAATTAATATTCTTTCCATTTACCTACAAGTCTTACATACTACTATACAGCAATGAAATTGATTACATCATGATCATATCAACACTGGACTGGCCCTGGAATGCAATGCCAGGGGAGACTCCAGACTCAACGTTGGTTCAAATACCTTTAAGTTTTCGTTTTTTACAATTTCTTTTATTGGTTGACAAAATAGCTAAACAGGACTTGGGTTACCGAGGGAAGCAGAGACGAATGCTTGGCACTGGCTAGTTGATGTATCTTCTTGGGGCTGAAAGGAGACACTAAAACCATTGTTCTCTAGTCTTGGGTAGTGTCATAGCCTCTGTGCCATTATCTTTCATTGTATTGGGGTAGTACACTCAGGGACACTGACCATAGTTCTCTAGTCTTGGGTAGTGACATAGCCTCTGTGCCATCATCTTCCACTGTATTGGGGTAGCACACTCAGGGACACTGACCATAGTTCTCTAGTCTTGGGTAGTGACATAGCCTCTGTGCCATTATCTTCTAGTCTTGGGTAGTGTCATAGCCTCTGTACCATTATCTTGCACTGTATTGGGGTTGTACACTCAGGGACACTAACCATAGTTCTCTAGTCTTGGGTAGTGCCATAGCCTCTGTACCATGGTCTTCCACTGTATTGGGTTAGAGTTCTCTTGCTTGAGGGTACATTCGGGCACACTATTCTATCAGTTTTCTTATTTTCTTTCTCAAACTATTGTTCTCTAGTCTTGGGTAGTGCCATAGGTTCTACCACGGTCTTTCACTGTCTGGGGTTAGAATTATCTTGTTTGGGGTAAACTGAAGGACACTTCTGTTTCCTTTCTTGGCTATTTTCCCTGTTGGAACCCTTGGGTATATAGCATCCTGCTTTTCCCGGTAGGGGTGTAGCTTAGCTAATAATGATAATCATAATAATAATAATAATAATTATAATAATGATATTAATAATCAAGGTACCTGTGTCATTTTTGCATTCAAAGGGGACAAAGCTACTTGTCAGGATTTTCTGTTATGTCAGCATTTAGATTTATTCAAGTGGGAATTGGGAATTACTTAACATTTTCTCATTTCGTCTTATTTATTCTTTAATTTCCCCCGTGAAAGGGTTTTAATTTACAAGCTGATATTCCTCCATCCTCTTCCGCAAAGGAAATGTCTTTAGTGTATAATTTGTAAACAAAATATAGTTAGGAAGAAGGTATGTCTTGTTAATATGTTTATCTTATGTTAGAATTTGTAGCTCTTGTTATTACACTGGCAACAATATCAGTTATTATTTCTAAGCTTCTTTTTTTAGTTCATTCTATGGCAAACTAAATATTGAAGAAATATTCCATGCTTTTCGATCCCAACAGAATTCAAGTAACTAAACTCAATTTTATTTTTTAACGAGGCTCGTTTGCACTGACTCACAGGGGTGCCCTTTTAGCTCGGAAAAGTTTCCTATTAGCTGATTGGGTAGAATTATTTTGTCCAACCAATGAGCTAGCAGGAAACCTTTCCTAGCTAAATGGCAATGTTTCCTACTTGCTGATTGGTTAGAATTATTTTGTCCAACCAATCAGCTAGTAGGAAACGTTTCAGAGCTAAAAGGGCCCTGTTTTCTATTAGCTGATTGGTTAGAATTATTTTGTCCAACCAATTAGCTAGTAGGAAACGTTTCAGAGCTAAAAGGGCAAAGTCTCCTATTGGCTGATTGGTTAGAATTATTTTGTCCAACCAATGAGCTAGCAGGAAACGTTTCAGAGCTAAAGGGGCAAAGTTTCCTACTAGCTGATTGGTTAGAATTATTTTGTCCAACCAATCAGCTAGTAGGAAACGTTTCCGAGCTAAAAGGGCACCCCTGCGAGTCGGTGCAAATGCGCCTCATTAAAAAAAAAAAAAAAAAATAAGAGTTTAGTTGTCATTCGTCTCTAGATGTCACTTTTTGTTTTCACTCTGGGAAACAAAACGGACAACTAACCTTCCAAATTGTGACACCTGTTTCTGATAGTGAATTAATCAAGGCTTCAGACACCCGTTCGCAACCAGCAGGATCTCTTAAGGATGTTTGAGATCCTCCATTTTTAAAGAAAGGATTATATTTACATACCACGATAATCCTTACTTTGCATTATCAATTTGGATCCTGAGAAGTCTCATTACTCTAGTGGAGTCATGAATAAATAAATCCGATCTTATATGACCCCAAAGGTTCCACAACTCTCTTTCAATAATCACCTGTTTTCTGTCTTCATTGACAATTAAACGCCGAGGACAATCCCAAAGGATCCACAACTTCCTTTTGATAATCAGTTGTTTTCTATGTCTTCGACTGAACGTCGAGGACAATACCAAAGGATCCACAATTCACTTTTAATAATCGTCTGTTTTTTACGTCTTCGGTGACGGCTAAGCGCCGAGGACAATCTCAAAGGATCCACATCTCCCACTTATTAATGAACTCTTTTCTGTCTTCGGTTGACGGCTAACCAGCGAGGACAATCCCAAAGGCTCCACAACTCCCTTTTAATAATCATCTGTTTTCTGTCTTCGGTGACGAATAAACGCCAAGTAAAATTCCAAGGGATCAACAACTCTCTCTAATTGATCTGCTCTTTTCTGTCTTCATTTGACGACTAAACGCCGAGGACAATCCCAAAGGATCCACAGCCCCCACTTATTAATCAGGTCTTTTCTATCTTCATTTGACGACTAAACGTCGAGGACAATCCCAAAGGATCCACAGCCCCCACTTATTAATCAGGTCTTTTCTATCTTCATTTGACGACTAAACGTCGAGGACAATCCCAAAGGATCCACAACTCCCGCTTATTAATCAGCTAGTTCCAAAATTACACGAATCCCACCTCCCTTCGCTTTCCTTCCTCACCAACAAACCCCCTCCGCTCTCATGGTATTCGGACGGGAGAGTGACAGGGCTTTGCTGATGTCTTGCGCCACCGCTGGAGGGGTTCTGGTCGAAGTGCAGAGGTTGGAAGCTGCTGCTGCAGCTGCCGCCGCTGCCGCTGCTGCTGCTGCTACCCCGGCAGAGGACGTCGGAGGCACGAATGGGGAGCTGGACGATGACGAAAGCGAAGTGGAGGGCGAAGTAATGGACGTCGATAAAGAGGCCCTGAGCGGGCTGGAGGCTTGGCTCAGGAGGGAGGACGTTGAAAGGGCGGGCGGCGTGAACGGACACACTGGGAACAAGGGCAGAAGCCCCGGGAACTGTGCGTGAGGCAATCCGAGGGGCAGCAACGGAGGAGGGTGGCAGTCCAGTCCCGGCAACCTGTCTCCAGGCAGGAGGTACTCGTGGAGTCTGTGGGCGGGCGAGGTGATGGTGCTGTCCCGCGAAAGGGCGGCCATGGGGGCCAGGCATCGCAGCGACTGGGAGAAGGATCCGAGGGTGGCTCCCAAGGGCGGAAGCGGTCCGTCGAGGCCTCTCTCCCTAATCATCTTCTTCGTCTTGTACCTGTGATTCTGGAACCAAATCTTGATCTGGGTCGGAGTGAGATCCAGAAGTGAAGCCAGGTGCTCCCTTTCCGGAGCCGAGAGATAGCGCTGCTGACGGAAGCGCCTCTCCAGCTCGTAGGTCTGCGCCTTGCTGAAGAGGATGCGCCGCTTGCGCTTACGCCCCGTCGATTCCAGTTCCTCCTCGACGCAGTCGTCGACTTCTATGGCCTCCATGTCGTCCTCCGGAGGGGTTAAGGACGCCGTTGGCTGTTCCGTGGAGTCGGCAGCCGCTTGGATGGCGCTGTGAGGCTCGTGGAGTTGGAGACTGTCTTCATTGTTGTTTGATCTCCTGCCCTCTGGCGACGCCGCTCTTTCTGGAAAGGGAAGAAGGCGCCAATGAATATATATAATATTGAATTTTTAATTTTTGTCATAGACTTTAACATTAAGACAATTGTAATGTAATAATTGGATTATTATTATTATTATTATTATTATTATTATTATTATTATTATTATTATTATTATTATTATTATTTTGTAATGGTAGTAAGTATACAGTATAAAATATTTTTTTTTGTAATATAAATTTTAACAATAGGACAATTATACTGTAATCATTGGATCATTATTATTATTATTATTATTATTATTATTATTATTATTATTATCATTATTATTATTATTATTATTACTATTATTATTACTATTATTATTACAATTATTATTATAATAATGACAATAATAATAATAATTATTATTATTATTAATGTTATTTTAAGTTACGGCACTATTTGAAAAAGCATGTACGATATTCAATAGTTGAAGTTGAAATTAATTACATAAAAATAGCTTATGAAATTTGACATCGTTATCAATTTCATAATAAAAATTTGATAATTTCAATATGTTTATCTCAATGTTATTACTTTCAAATATCAATTTTTATATTGCAGTTTAGGCCGGCCATTTTATCTCTTTCTATTATTATTATTATTATTATTATTATTATTATTATTATTATTATTATTATTATTATTATTATTACTTGCTAAGCTATAACCCTAGTTGAAAAAGAAGATGCTACAAGCCCAAGGTCTCGAACGGGGGAAAATAAGCCACTGAGGAAAGTAAATAAGGAAATAAATAAACGATATAAGAAGTAATGGAAAATTTAAATAAAATACATACATATATGTGTGTGTATATATATATATATATATATATATATATATATATATATATATATATATATATATATATATATATATACTGTATATATATATATATATATATATATATATATATATATATATATGTATATATATATATATATATATATATATATATATATATATATATATATAAATACTGTGTATATATACTGTGTATATATACTGTATATATATATATATATATATATATATATATATATATATATATATATATATATATATATAAATACTGTGTATATATATATATATATATATATATATATATATATATATATATATATATATATTTATATGATATAGGGATATACGTGTTTATGTTTTTATCCGTAAATATCATTTGTTAATGCATGTATGTATGTATGTATGTATGATTTAGTTACATGTACACGCCATTATACCGCATTCATTTTGTATTTACATTCTGTTTCCACATCGTATATAAACACCCAATTAACAATGAATAAATTCACACAACGGCCCTCGCACCCCTACCTCGTTACAGACGGCCAACGAATAATCCGTATTAGCGCTTATAAAAGGAAAACCAATTTCGGGCTTTAAATACAATTACCTACTTATCCGGACGCAATCGGTTAAATACAATTACTCGCTTATCCGGATGCAACCGGTTAAATGCAATTGCTCACTTAGCCGTACGCAATCGGTTAAATGCAATTACTCACTTATCCGGACGCAATCGGTTTAATACAATTGCTCACTTATCCGTACGCAATCGGTTTAATACAATTGCTCACTTATCGGAGCGCAGCCGGTTAAATGCAATTGCTCACTTATCCGAACGCAGCCGGTTAAATACAATTACTTTCTTATCTGAACGCAATCGGTTAAATACAATTACTCACCTATCCGAACGCAGCCGGTTAAATACAATTACTTTCTTATCTGAACGCAATCGGTTAAATACAATTACTCACTTATCCGGACGCAATTGGTTGATTACAATTACTCGCTTATCCGAACTCATTCGGACGCTGTGCGTATTCACTGTCCGCCTGTCCGGAATTAAGATATCCGGTTGGATGATCAATTGTCGGGTTATTTTTGATATTCATGACGTCACGCTGTGCGTAATGTATTTTAATGTATATTGGTAAACGTAGTCCTTTTTTTTTTTTTTTTTTTCCACGGGGTGTTGATTTACATGATAATAAGCGTGAAATTCAATGATTTAAGTATTTAAACATGAATGTAGTTATGTAAACATGTATCGGTTAACAATTGACAATGTTTTTTATTCGAAATTTTATGTTTTTAAACAGTGTTATTGAAAAGTTCCCTAATTTCAGTGGGTGTTTGTTTGCATGATAATGAATGTGAAATGCATTCATTTATGTATGTTAATATGAATGTAGGTATATAAAAAAGTAAGGGTAGAATAGACTCTTTAGTTATGGTAAGCAGCTCTTCTAGGAGAAGACACTACAAAATCAAACCCTTAGGCCCTGCACTAGCCACTCTGTGGCACCACAAGTGGCCGCGCAAACTAGCCACTCTGTGGCACCACAAGTGGCCGCGCAAAGTGGCGGGCCAGAGCACACTAGCCACTTTTTAGAGCCACAAGTTGCGACCACATAAAGGAAATTATCACATGAAAGAGGGTGTTTTGTACCCGTAGACTTATCGGGATTACTAATTTTGGCGTAAAAATATTGCTCGATTTATCGTTATCATGTGTATATAAAGACGTATGTTAATATAATAAGTCTTGGGTAGTGCCATAGCCTCGGTACCATGATCGTCCACTGTCTTGGATTAGAGTTCTCTTGCTTGAGGGTACACTCGGGCACACTATTCTATCTTGTTTCTCTTCCTCTTGTTTTTGTTAAAGTTTTTGATAGTTTGTATGGAGATTTTTATTTAATGCTGTTACAAGTCTTAAAATATTGTATGTTTCCTCTTTTCCTTTCCTTACTGGGCTACTTTCCCTGTTGGAGCCCCTGGGCTTATCGTTATAGCAACCTGCTTTTACGACTAGGGTTGTAGCTTAGCAAATAATAATATTGATAATAGTAATATAGGTTAATGGTGTTTTTATATTAATTTTTTAGGTACAAATATAATTTTAGATTAATGAAATAGAATATTAAATGCAGGACATTGTTTAAAATAGTTTTAAAATATCCAAGTGCTCTCTCTCTCTCTCTCTCTCTCTCCTCTCTCTCTCTCTCTCTCTCTCTCTCTCTCCTCTCTCTCTCTCTCTCTCTCTCTCTCTCCTTTATTGCCATTCTGAGCTCCCCTTTCCGGAGGAGATAAAGACAGAGGCTGATGGTGTGGAAATATGAATGAGGTAACAATTACTACCGACCATACATTAAAAGAGAGAGAGTGAGGAGAGGAGAGAGAGAGAGAGAGAGAGAGAGAGAGAGAGAGAGAGAGAGAGAGAGAGAGAGAGAGAGAGAGAGAGCTCTATAAGAGAAGGAAGCATTATAAGAGATAAAAGAAAATATAAATCTTATCTAAATTCTTACGAGACAAAAACTATCATTGTGTTCCAGAAGAGAGAGAGAGAGAGAGAGGGAGAGCGAGAGAGAGAGAGAGAGAGAGAGAGAGAGAGAGAGAGAGAGAGGAGGAGAGAGATCTTTTAAAGAAGGTAACAATATAGAGATAAAGAAAATATGTATTTTTATCTAAATTCTTGCGAGATAAAAACATTAATTGTATTCCAGGAGAGAGAGGAGAGAGAGGGAGAGAGAGAGAGAGAGAGAGAGAGAGAGAGAGAGAGAGAGAGGAGAGAGAGAGAGATCTTTTAAAGAAGGTAACAATATAAGAGATAAGGAAAACATTTATTTTATCTAAATCCTTGCGAGACAAAAACAATCATTGTATTCCAGAAGAGAGAGAGAGAGAGAGAGAGAGAGAGAGAGAGAGAGAGAGAGAGAGAGAGAGAGAGAGAGAGAGAGAGCTTTTAAAGAAGGTAACAATATAAGAGATAAGGAAAATATATATTTGATCTAAATTTTCACGAGATAAAAATATTATTATTTGTATTCCAGTGAAATACTGAAATTATACATTATATTTTTGAGATTATTTTAACTAGCAGTCTCAAATAATAATGTTTGTGAGGATTCTATGTGTCTACGATTATAAATATTTTTATTTATGGTTATTTATATTTTTATAGATATAATCAACACACACACAAACGCACGCAAACAGGGGTGAAAACATAACCTCCTTCCAACTTCGTTAGGGCAGGTAAAAAAGAACATAACAGAAAAATTAAAGTCATAAGTAATAAATCTATGATAACTTCAAATAATTCAAGAAACAAAGAACAGAATTGTTATTATTATTATTATTATTATCATAATAATAATTATTATTATTATTATCATAATAATTATTATTATTATTATTATTATTATTATTATTATTATTATTATATTATCCTAATTATTATTATATTAGCATAAGTATTATTATTTTTATTTACTATTATTATTATTATTATATTATCGTATTATCATCATCATCATTATTATTATTATTAATAGTTATTATTATTATTATTATTATAATTGTTATTATTATTATTATCATAATTATTATTATTACTGTTATTATTATCATAATTATTATTATTACTATTATCATCATCATCATCATTATTATTAGTATTATTATTATTATCATTATTATTATTATTATTAATGTAC
>NC_090726.1:42937913-42940413 GCF_036898095.1 Palaemon carinicauda | reverse complement strand
ATACTTGAAGTTTTTTGTTATAGTGCTGTGTAATGTTCTTGTTATTTATGTTCTTTGTTTGCAAAGGGAATAGAGTTTTTAACTGCGTTTCCTTATTGAGAGAGAGAGAGAGAGAGAGAGAGAGAGAGAGAGAGAGAGAGAGAGAGAGAGAGAGAGATACATCAAAACTTACCGATACTACTGAATTTTATCAGATTTTTAAATGCTAATACTACTTCTAATAATATTTGTTACTACAAGAATTATTAACAATGGTAATATTAATCATCATTATAATTATCGGAAGCAGATTTTCCCCTATATAATAGAGAGCAAGTGCCTGGATATATATATATATATATATATATATATATATATATATTATATATATATATATTATATGTTGTCAAGCTCAGCTCTCCCCATCCCTTGGGTAAGACGAGAGGGAGTAGTCATGCCCCGGTGAAAGGGGGATTGAGTGCGTGCGTGTGTGTGTGTATGTGTGTGTGCGTGCGTATACGTCCCTCGGGAAGGAGAAGAGGGAGTAGTCAGACCCTGTTGAGAAAGGGGGGAGGGTTACGTGTGTGTGTGTTTTTAAATCTAACTAACTATTTAGCAGTCATTTTTGACGGGTCGCGTACACCAGTAAGTAAATACATAGGCAAAGTTGTCGGGAAAAGTCTTGAAAATGTTCCGAATACGAACACCCTAGGAGGTTTACCTCCCCTCCCCCTCCCCCTCCCTCCCTCCCTCCCTCCCTCAGTGCTCTGGCAGGTAGAAGGATATCCTTTTAGGAAGGAGATACGGCAATGCCCTGCGTGGCAGGTGGTGGCACCGCCTCCTCCCAAGGGGGGGAAGTGCCAACGTCACTCCCGTCGGAGGGGAAACGTTAAAGAGAAGTAAGCTAGGCACTATCTGGGCCGTTTGTAACCTCGGAGGCGGGCGGTCTGACTTCCGCTGTCAGATAGTGTAATGACCTCTCTCTCTCTCTCTCTCTCTCTCTCTCTCTCTCTCTCTCTCTCTCTCTCTCTCTCTAAGTCTTTTTCCAAGGTTGGGGTAGCTGGATTTGTTTCAGGCGGGAAATGTTTATTTGATTATGTTTCCAATCTGTTTATATATGTATGTATGTATGTATGTATGTATATATATATATATATATATATATATATATATATATATATATACACACTTATATATATTTTTATATTATATATGTTTGTATATTTATATTTCATCACCATTGTGAACGTTTTCTCTTATTTCTACATTTCTATATATATATATATATATATATATATATATATATATATATATATATATATACACAGTATATATGTATATATATATATATATATATATATATATATGTTACAGTATGTGAATATATATATATATATATATATATATATATATGTATACAGTATATGAATATATATATATATATATATATATATATATATATATATATATATATATACACACATATATATATACATATATATATGTATATATATATATATAAATATATATATCCTGTCACGATCGGGGAGAGGAAGTAGTCATACCCTGGTGTGAGGGGTTACCCCAAGAGGTACTTTCTGTAACCACACACTCCCACAATTTGCTTAACCAGCCGGTTGTGGGAAAGGGGAGAGGGGGATTAGAAGAATTGAATATGTGTTTATCTAAATATATCTGACGGGTCACGTACACTTGAAATAGCATAATAATGACTAATCTTTAGATCTGACCTCTGTCGCTCAGCTTATTTCTTGACCTTGACCTTTGACCTTAACATGTATTAATTGGCGTGGATTTTCATTCACTTAAATATGAACCAAGTTTTAAGTATCTGTGACAACGATGACCAAACTTATAGCTGATTATATGAATTGGACAATTTGCCTGACCTTTGACCTTGACCTTCCAAAATTCAATCATTTCCAGCATTTTACATAACAATTAATCCATTCAATTTTCATTACTCTGCGATTATAATTGTGGCCAGGAAGCTGTTCACAAACAAACATTCATTACTCTACTTTTGAAATTGTGGCCAGGAAGCTGTTCACAAACAAACACATTCATTATTCTGCGATTATAATTGTGGCCAGTAAGCTGTTCACAAACAAACACATTCATTACTCTACGATTGAAATTGTGGCCAGGAAGCTGTCCACAGACAAACACAAACAAACACACAAACAAGGTGTAGAAGAAAACCTCCTTCCAACTTCGTTGGCGAAGATAATAATCATCTCCTTTGTCTGGCAATTGTAAACAATATCTGTTAGGGTTAATTGTCGTTCCCTAAATACCTCATTCAATGCCAAAATAATCTCCTGCAGGACAAAGAGAGAAAAAAAAATATCCTTAGGACTTTAAGTTGAATCCTTTTGTTGAATTGTGATGTATACGACTAATATTTTAGTTACAGTCCACAGCACATTCGTTATTGTCGAGATTTGTTCTTCACTGAACATTCCTGTTCTGAGTATGTTCATATTTATTTTAATCCGCT
>NC_090726.1:42932913-42935413 GCF_036898095.1 Palaemon carinicauda | reverse complement strand
TTCAGCAGACTTGTTTTTGTTTTGCTAGTGAAAGGCCATATTTTCTGCAGATTTTTGTTTTGTATTCTGCTAGTGAAAGGCAACAGTTTTGTGCAGAATTTTGTTTTGCTAGTGAAAGGCCACAATTTTCTACAGGTTTTTGTTTTGCTAGTGAAAGGCAACAGTTTTCTGCAGATTTTAGTTTTTGTTTTGCTAGTGAAAGGCTATATTTTCTGCAGATTATTGTTTTGTATTCTGCTAGTGAAAGGCAACATTTTACTGCAGAATTTTGTTTTTATTTTGCTAGTGAAAGGCCACAATTTTTCTGCAGATTTTTGTTTTGTGTTCTGCTAGTGAAAGGAAACAGTTTTCTGCAGAATTTAGTTTTTGTTTTGCTAGTGAACGGCCATATTTTCTGCAGGTTTTTGTTTTACTAGTGAAAGGCAACAGTTTTCTGCAGATTTTTGTTTTCGTTTTGCTAGTGAAAGGCCATTTTTTCTGGAGATTTTTGTTTTGTGTTCTGCTAGTGAAAGGCAACAGTTTTCTGCAGAATTTTGTTTTTGTTTTGCTAGTGAAAGGCCACAATTTTTCTGCAGACTTGGTTTTGTTTTGCTAGTGAAAGGCCATATTTTCTGTAGATTTTTGTTTTGTGTTCTGCTAGTGAAAGGCAACAGTTTTCTGCAGAATTTTGTTTTTGTTTTGCTAGTGAAAGGCCACAATTTTTCTGCAGATTTTTGTATGTTTTGCTAGTAAAAGGCCACAATTTTCTGCAGGTTTTTGTTTTGCTAGTGAAAGGCAACAGTTTTTTGCAGAAATTTGTTTTTGTTTTGCTAGTGAAAGACCATATTTTCTCCAGATTTTTGTTTTGTGTTTTGCTAGTGAAAGGCAACAGTTTTCTGCAGAATTTTGTTTTTGTTTTGCTAGTGAAAGACAACAGTTTTCTGCAGAATTTTGTTTTTGTTTTGCTAGTGAAAGGCCACAATTTTTCTGTAGATTTTTGTTTTTGTTTTGCTAGTGAAAGACAACAGTTTTCTGCAGATTTTTGTTTTTGTTTTGCTAGTGAAAGGCAACAGTTTTCTGCAGAATTTTGTTTTTGTTTTGCTAGTGAAAGGCCACAGTTTTTCTGTAGATTTTTGTTTTTGTTTTGCTTGTGAAAGGCAACAGTATTCTGCAGATATATCTTTTTGTTTTGCTAGTGAAAGGCCACAATTTTTCTGTAGATTTTTGTTTTGCTAGTAAAAGGCAACAGTTTACTGCAGATTTTGTGTTTGTTTTGCTAGTGAAAGGCAACAGTTTTCTGCAGAATTTTGTTTTTGTTTTGCTAGTGAAAGGCCACAATTTTTCTGCAGATTTTTGTTTTGTGTTCTAGTGAAAGGCAACAGTTTTCTGCAGAATTTTGTTTTTGTTTTGCTAGTGAAAGGCAACAGTTTTCTGCAGATCTTTGTTTTTGTTTTGCTAGTGAAAGGCAACAGTTTTCTTCAGAATTTTGTTTTTGTTTAGCTAGTGAAAGGCAACAGTTTTCTGCAGAATTTTGTTTTTGTTTTGCTAGTGAAAGGCAACAGTTTTCTGCAGATTTTGTTTTTGTTTTGCTAGTGAAAGGCAACAGTTTTCTGCAGAATTTTGTTTTTGTTTTGCTAGTGAGAGGCAACAGTTTTCTGCAGATTCTTGTTTTTGTTTTGCTAGTGAAAGGCAACAGTTTTCTGCAAATATTTCTTTTTGTTTTGCTTGTGAAAGGCCACAATTTTTCTGCAGATTTTTGTTATGCTAGTGAAAGGCAACAGTTTTCTGAAGATTTTTTTTTTTTTTTTTTTTGCTAGTGAAAGGCCACAGTTTTCTGCAGATTTTTGTTTTGTGTTCTGCTAGTGAAAGGCAATAGTTTTCTGCAGATTTTTGTTTTTGTTTTGCTAGTGAAAGGTAACAGTTTTCTGCAGATTTTTGTTTTTGTTTTGCGAGTGAAAGGGAACAGTTTTCTGCAAATATTTCTTTTCGTTTTTCTTGTGAAAGGCCACCATTTTTCTGCAGATTTTTGTTTTGCTAGTGAAAGGCAACAGTTTTCTGCAGATTTTTGTTTTGTGTTCTGCCAGTGAAAGGCAACAGTTTTCTGCAGATTTTTGTTTTGTGTTCTGCCAGTGAAAGGCAACAGTTTTCTGCAGATTTTTGTTTTGTGTTCTGCCAGTGAAAGGCAACAGTTTTCTGCAGATTTTTGTTTTGTGTTCTGCCAGTGAAAGGCAACAGTTTTCTGCAGATTTTGGTTTTTGTTTTGCTAGTGAAAGGCCACATTTTCTGCAGATTTTAGTTTTTGTTATGCTAGTAAAAGGCCACAATTTTTCTGCAGATTTTTGTTTTTGTTTTGCTAGTGAAAGGCAACAGTTTTCTGCAGATTTTTGTTTTTGTTTTGCTAGTGAAAGGCCACAGTTTTCTGCAGATTTTTGTTTTGTGTTCTGCTAGTGAAAGGCCACAGTTTTCTGCAGATTTTTGTTTTGTGTTCTGCTAGTGAAAGGCCACAATTTTTCTGCAGATT
>NC_090726.1:42920413-42925413 GCF_036898095.1 Palaemon carinicauda | reverse complement strand
AATTATTTCGTCCAACCAATCAGCTTGTACGAAACGTTTCCGAGCTAAAAGGGCACCCCTACGAGTCGGTGCAAATGTACCTCATTAAAAAAAATTAGAGTTTAGTTGTTATTCGTCTCAGTAGTTGTCACTTTTTGTTTTCACTCTGGGAAACAAAACGGACAACTAACCTTCCAAATTGTGACACCTGTTTCTGATACTGAATTAATCAAGGCTTCAGACACCCGTTCGCAACCAGCAGGATCTCCTAAGGACGTTTGAGATCCTCCATTTTTAAAGAAAGGTTTATATTTACATACCACGATCATCCATACTTTGCATTATCAATTTGGATCCAGAGAAGTCTCATTACTTTAGTAGAGTCATGAATAAATAAATCCGATTGTATGACCTCAAAGGTTCCACAACTATCTTTCAATAATCAGCTGTTTTCTGTCTTCGTTGACGATTAAACGCCGAGGACAATCCCAAAGGATCCACAACTTCCTTTTAATAATCATTTGTTTTCTATGTCTTCGACTAAACGTCGAGGACAATAGCAAAGGATCCACAACTCACTTTTAATAATCGTCTGTTTTCTACGTCTTCGGTGACGGCTAAACGCCGAGGACAATCCCAAAGGATCCACAACTCTCACTTATTAATTAACTCTTTTCTGTCTTCGGTTGACGGCTAACCAGCGAGGACAATCCCAAAGGCTCCACAACTCCCTTTTAATAATCATCTGTTTTCTGTCTTCGGTGACGAATAAACGCCAAGTAAAATTCCAAGGGATCAACAACTCTCTCTAATTGATCTGCTCTTTTCTGTCTTCATTTGACGACTAAACGCCGAGGACAATCCCAAAGGATCCACAGCCCCCACTTATTAATCAGGTCTTTTCTATCTTCATTTGACGAGTAAACGCCGAGGACTATCCCAAAGGATCCACAGCCCCCACTTATTAATCAGGTCTTTTCTATCTTCATTTGGCGAGTAAACGTCGAGGACAATCCCAAAGGATCCACAGCCCCCACTTATTAATCAGGTCTTTTCTATCTTCATTTGACAACTAAACGTCGAGGACAATCCCAAAGGATCCACAACTCCCGCTTATTAATCAGCTAGTTCCAAAATTACACGAATCCCACATCCCTTCGCTTTCCTTCCTCACCAACAAACCCCCTCCGCTCTCATGGTATTCGGACGGGAGAGTGACAGGGCTTTGCTGATGTCTTGCGCCACCGCTGGAGGGGTTCTGGTCGAAGTGCAGAGGTTGGAAGCTGCTGCTGCAGCTGCCGCCGCTGCCGCTGCTGCTGCTACCCCGGCAGAGGACGTCGGAGGCACGAACGGGGAGCTGGACGAAGACGAAAGCGAAGTGGAGGGCGAAGTAATGGACGTCGATAAAGAGGCCCTGAGCGGGCTGGAGGCTTGGCTCAGGAGCGAGGACGTTGAAAGGGCGGGCGGCGTGAACGGACACACTGGGAACAAGGGCAGGAGCCCCGGAAACTGGGCGTGAGGCAATCCGAGGGGCAGCAACGGAGGAGGGTGGCAGTCCAGTCCCGGCAACCTGTCTCCAGGCAGGAGGTACTCGTGGAGTCTGTGGGCGGGCGAGGTGATGGTGCTGTCCCGCGAAAGGGCGGCCATGGGTGCCAGGCATCGCAGCGACTGGGAGAAGGATCCGAGGGTGGCTCCCAAGGGCGGCAGCGGTCCGTCGAGGCCTCTCTCCCTAATCATCTTCTTCGTCTTGTACCTGTGATTCTGGAACCAAATCTTGATCTGGGTCGGAGTGAGATCCAGAAGTGAAGCCAGGTGCTCCCTTTCCGGAGCCGAGAGATAGCGCTGCTGACGGAAGCGCCTCTCCAGCTCGTAGGTCTGCGCCTTGCTGAAGAGGATGCGCCTCTTGCGCTTACGCCCCGTCGATTCCAGCTCCTCCTCGACGCAGTCGTCGACTTCTATGGCCTCCATGTCGTCCTCCGGAGGGGTTAAGGACGCCGTTGGCTGTTCCGTGGAGTCGGCAGCCGCTTGGATGGCGCTGTGAGGCTCGTGGAGTTGGAGGCTGTCTTCATTGTTGTTTGATCTCCTGCCCTCTGGCGATGCCGCTCTTTCTGGAAAGGGAAGAAGGCGCGGATGAATATATATTATAAATTATTAATTTTTCGTCATAGGCTTTAACATTAAGACAATTGAAATGTAATAATTGGATTATTATTATTATTATTATTATTATTATTATTATTATTATTATTATTATTATTATTATCATTATTTTGTAATGTGTAAGTATACAGTATAAAATATTTTTTTTGTAATATAAATTTTAACAATAGGACAATTATACTGTAATCATTGGATCATTATTATTATTATTATTGTTATTATTATCATTATTATTACTATTATTATTACAATTATTATTATAATAATGATATTAATAATTATTATTATTATTATTATTATTATTATTTTAAGTTACGGCACTATTTGAAAAAGCATGTACGATATTCAATAGTTGAAGTTGAAATTAATGACATAAAAATAGCTTATGAAATTTGATATCGTTATCAATTTCATCATTAAAATTTGATAATTTCAATATGTTTATCTCAACGGATGACTCGAGTATTGACTCGTCAATGTTATCACTTTCTATTATTATTATTATTATTATTATTATTATTATTATTTAATATTATTATTACTTGCTAAGCTACAACCCTAGTTGGAAAAGAAGATGCTACAAGCCCAAGGGCTCGAACAGGGAAAAATAGGCCACTGAGGAAAGTAAGTAAGGAAATAAATAAACGATATAAGAAGTATTGAAAAATTGAAATAAAATGCCTATATATATACATATATGTACTGCATATCTATATAAATATATATATATATATATATATATATATATATATAAATACTGTATATATATATATATATATATATATATATATATATATATATAAATTTACTTATATATATATATATATATATATATATATATATATATATATATATATATATATATATATATATATATATATATATATATATATATATGTATGTATATACGTATACATTATTTATCCGTAAATACCATTTGTTAATGCATGTATGTATGTATGTATGTTTCAGTTCCATGTACACGCCATTATACCGCATTCATTTTGTATTTACATTCTGTTTCCACAATAAACACCCAATTAACAATGAATAAATTCACACAACGGCCCCTCGCACCCCTACCTCGTAACAGGCGGCCAACGAATAATCCGTATTAGCGCTTATAAAAGGAAAACCAATTTCGGGCTTTAAATACAATTACTCACTTATCCGGACGCAATCGGTTGAATACAATTACTCGCTTATCCGGACGCAATCGGTTAAATACAATTACTTGCTTATCCGGACGCAATATGTTGAATACAATTGCTCACTTATCCGGACGCAATCTGTTAAATACAATTACTTGCTTATCCGGACACTATGTTAAAAACAATTACTTGCTTATCCGGACGCAATCGGTTGAATACAATTACTCGCTTATCCGGACGCAATCAGTTAAATACAATTACTTGCTTATCCGGACGCAATATGTTGAATACAATTACTTGCTTATCCGGACACTATGTTAAATACAATTACTCACTTATCCGGACACAATATGTTAACTACAATTACACCCTTATCCGGACTCAATCGGTTAAATACAATTACTCACATATCCTGGCGCAATCGGTTAAATACAATTACTCACTTATCCGGACGCAATCGGTTAAATACAATTACTCACTTATCCGTACGCAATCGGTTAAATACAATTACTCGCTTATCCGGACGCAGTCAGTTAGATACAATTACTCACTTATCCGTACGCAGCCGGTTAAATACAATTACTCGCTTATCCGGACGCAATCGGTTAGATACAATTACTCACTTATCCGTACTCAATCGGTTAAATACAATTACTCACTTATCCGTACGCAATCGGTTGAAAACAATTACTCACTTATCCGGACGCAATCGGTTGATTACAATTACTCGCTTATCCGAACTCATTCGGACGCTGTGCGTATTCACTGTCCGCCGGTCCGGAATTAAGATGGCCGGTTGGATGATCAATTGTCGGGTTATTTTTAATATTCATGACGTCACGCTGTGCTTAATGTATTATAATGTATATTGGTAAACGTACTTTTTTTTTTTTTCTTTTTTTTTCTTTTTTTTTTTTTTTTTTTTTTTTTAGACGGGGTGTTGATTTACATGATAATAAGCGTGAAATTCAATGATTTACGTATTTAAACATGAATGTAGTTATGTAAACATGTATTGGTTAACAATTGACAATGTTTTTTATTCGAAATGTTATGTTTTTAAACTGTTATTGAAAATTTTCCTAATTTCACTGGGTGTTCATTTGCATGATAATAAATGTGAAATGCATTAGTTTATGTATATAAATATGAATGTAGTTATATAAAAAAGTAAGGGTAGAATAAACATTTTAGCTATGGTAAGCAGCTCTTCTAGGAGAAAGACACTCCAAAATCAAACCCTTAGGCCCCGAGCACACTAGCCACTCTGTGGCACCACAAGTGGCCGCGCAAAGTGGCGGGCCAGAGCACACTAGCCACATTTTAGAGCCACAAGTTGCGACCACATGAAAGAAATTATCACACGAAAGAAGGGGTTTTGTACCCGTAGACTTATCGGGATGACTTATCTTGGTTATCTCCGTGAGTAATCTCATGCCATATGTCAAATAAGGTTTTGGCGTAAAAATATTACTCGATTTATCGATATTATGTGTATATAAAGACGTATGTAAATATAATAAGTCTTGGGTAATGCCATAGCCTCGGTACCATGATCGTCCACTGTCTTGGATTAAAGTTCTCTTGCTTGAGGGTACACTCGGGCACACTATTCTATCTTGTTTCTCTTCCTCTTGTTAAAGTTTTGATTATTTGTATGGAGATTTTTATTTAAATGGCATTGTTCTTAAAATATATTATTTTTTTTTC
>NC_090726.1:42910413-42915413 GCF_036898095.1 Palaemon carinicauda | reverse complement strand
AGTATCTTGTCTTCCAAGAAAAAAAAATATATAATCAGGCGAAAGAGAGAGAGAGAGAGAGAGAGAGAGAGAGAGAGAGAGAGAGAGATCTAATCACATCAATTAATCACTTCGTCCGTCGTTAACGATCGCCTAAAAAAGCAATTATAGCCGCAATAATAACGCTAACAAGGCGTAATAATAACGCCGATGACATGCCTCCCTCCCGAATTATTGTCAATGGCCGTTAGTTTTAGCTGGTAATGACCGAATCAGCGTGATAACGTAATCACGCTGATTACTCGGGTGAGATTACCTTGGGAGAACAACAGCCTTGGACGGAGATTCCTTTAGTGCTGGTGTTTACTTCGGGAGTAAGCGTCTGCAGTTATTATTGTTGTTGTTGTTATTATTATTATTATTATTATTATTGTTATTATTATGAAGTCATCTTCCGTTATTATGTTAGTAATAACTGGTTTGGTTATTATTATTATTATTATTATTATTATTATTATTATCATCAATATTGTTATTATTATTATTATTATTATTAATATTGTTATTATTATTATTATTATTATTATTATTATTATTATTATTATTATTATTATTAATATTGTTATTATTGTTATTTACATTATTATTATTATTAATAATGTTATTATTATTTTTATTATTATTATTATTATTATTATTATTATTATTATTATCATTATTATTATTATTATTATAATTTTTAAGACAAATAATTAAGTGATTTGGTCTTTCATTACCGTTTTTATATTGCTTATATATATATATATATATATATATGTATATATATATATACATCTATATATGTGTATATATATATATATATATATATATAATACATATATATATACACACACACGCTGAAATACACAAGAGCGTACAATTAAATACAATCATATACAAATTACATATATAATATTCCATTCGATTATAATTTTTTTTTTAATACCTTCCTAACATGTTTCCCTGACTGTTCAATCAACGATAACCTTAATTATAATTGAACTATAGTCCATTTCTTTTAGCGATGCATATTTGCACCGACTCGCGGCGGTGCCCTTTTAGCTCGGAAAAGTTTCCGGATTGCTGATTGGTTGGACAAGATAATTCTAACCAATCAGCGATCCGGAAACTTTTCCGAGCTAAAAGGGCACCGCTGTGAGTCGGTGCAAATATGCATCGCTAAAAGAAATGGACTATAGTTATCCGACTGTATTTAAACAGAAGAAAATAAAGTATGAATAAAACCTAATGAGGTGCTAGGCTAGAAAAGTTTCCTGATCGCTGATTGGTTAGAATTATCTTGTCCAACCAATCAGCGATCAGGAAACTTTTCCGAGCTAAAAGGGCACCGCCGCGAGTCGGTGCAAATATGCATCGCTAAAAGAAATGGACATTTTTTTTTTTATAGTTATCCGACTGTATTTAAACAAGAAGAAAGAAGATGAATAAAACCTAATGAGGTGCTAGGCTACATACCTCTACATACATTGTTAATTGTATAATAACGTGATTACTTTTCTTTACGATTTTATAATTGTAATTGACAATTTTTTTCACACGCGTGATTTTACCTTGGCTTGCATGCGAATATATTTTGTGTGTATGTATGTGTATGTACATAGCCGTGTGTGTTTATTTTTCATATACACTTTTCTGATTTTACATTGACTCGCACGCGAATGTATTTTGTGTATGTATATGTATGTACGTAGCCGTGTGTTTATTTTTTATATACACTTCTGATTTTACCTTGGCTCGCATGCGATTATATTTTATGTGTGTATATGTATATACATAGCCCTGTGTGTGTATTTTTTATAAACACTTTTCTGATTTTACCTTGACTCACACGCGAATGTATTTTGTGTGTATGTATATGTATGTACATAGCCGTGTGTGTTTATTTTTTATATACACTTTTCTGATTTTACCTTGACTCACACGCGAATGTATTTTGTGTGTATGTATATGTATGTACATAGCCCTGTGTGTGTATTTTTTATAAACACTTTTCTGATTTTACATTGACTCACACGCGAATATGTTTTGTGTATGTATATGTATGTACATAGCCGTGTGTGTTTATTTTTTATATACACTTTTCTGATTTTACATTGACTCGCATGCGAATATATTTTGTGTGTGTATGTATATGTATGTACATAGCCGTGTGTGTTTATTTTTTATATACACTTTTTTAATTTTATATTGACTCGCACTCGAATATATTTTGTGTGTATGTATATGTATGTACATAGCCGTGTGTGTTTATTTTTTATATACACTTCTGATTTTACATTGACTTGCATGCGAATATATTTTGTGTGTGTATGTATATGTATGTACATAGACGTGTGTGTGTATTTTTATATACACTTCTGATTTTACATTGACTCGCACGCGAATGTATTTTGTGTGTGTATGTATATGTATGTACATAGCCCTGTGTGTGTTTTTTATATACACTTTTCTGATTTTACATTGACTTGCATGCGAATATATTTTGTGTATGTATATGTATGTACATAGCTGTGTCTGTGTATTTTTTTATATACACTTTTTGAATTTTTTTAATTGTTAAGGTCACCATTTATGTAAATTTTGAATCAAGGCATTGTTTCAATAATGAAATTACAATATGATAAACTTGGTAAACTTTCCTCGAAAAAGTATTATATATTTTACTAGTGTACGCGACCCCATCAAAATTGTCTAAATATTTAGATATGCATACACACACACGCACAAACACACACACGGATTCAACCCTTCCCACCCCCTCCTAACTACAACACGGTAGTTTCGGCAGTTTGTGGGAGATTGCGGTTTCTACTGTGGTAGCCCCTCTCATCTGGGTATGACTACTCTCCTCCCCCTGAGCTATATATAAATTATATATATATATATATATATATTATATATCATTTAAATAAGCCTTGTGTTTTAATACATTAATGTCTGGATTCTCTTACTGACCTCAAGATCAGAGTCCTAAGGTGAAACCACACAAAGACAATATTATATATATATATATATATATATATATATTGTTGCATCTGTAGATGTCCCTAAAGGACGAAAATATTAACTCCAATCAAGTCTTTTCCTTTTTCCTTCCGTTTCTATCATACATTTTATACTCATCACGTGTCAGCTGTCGTGATTTCTATACACACACATACACACACACACACACACACACGCCTAGATACTTTCTCTTCATTATATAGGTGAGATTAACATTCATTTACATAATAACCCAGTTCTTCGCAAGCCAATGTAAGCAACTATAACATTTGCAAGAACACATTACCGGAAGCACGCAACATACAGATGTTTGTTCATCATTACTGTGAGGAAAACATTTGTGTTCGAGTTATTGTAGATTTTATCGCAGTAGTTTCTCTTGGATTGTAAATTAACGATACAGGAGGTTTACTTTGGCATTTATATTTGTGTAAATATTGCTGAAGATAGTTATCTCTCTCTCTCTCTCTCTCTCTCTCTCTCTCTCTCTCTCTCTCTCTTCTCTCTCTCTCTCTCTCTCTCTCTCTCTCTCTCTCTCCTGATTATTTTTTTCTCTCGTTTCCCTGATTATTATCTCTCTCCTTTTTCCCTTATTTCTCTCTCTCATCTTTCCCTTATTTCTCTCTCTCTCTCTCTCTCTCTCTCTCTCTCTCTCTCTCCTGATTATTTTTTCTCACGTTTCCTTGATTATAATCTCTCTCATTTTTCCCTTATTTCTCTCTCACTCATCTTTCCCTTATTTATTTCTCTCTCTCTCTCTCTCTCTCTCTCTCTCTCTCTCTCTCTCAGTATATATATACATATATTATATATATATTTATTATACATATATATATATATATATTATAATGTAAATATATATATATATATATACTCTCTCTCTCTCTCTCTCTCTCTCTCTCTCTCTCTCAGTATATATATACATATATTATATATATATTTATTATACATATATATATATATATATTATAATGTAAATATATATATATATATATATATATATATATAATGTATATATTTAGTATAATTAGCGAATGTCTTTATGTAGAACAGGCTGACATAAGTGTCTTTTTTATAGTTTATATATGAAAGATCTATTTTAATGTTTTCACTGTTCTTAAAATATTATTTTAATTCCTCATCACTTCTCTTGTAGTTTATCTATTTCTTAATTTACTTTCCTCACTGGGCTGTCTGTCCTCGTTGGACCCCTTTGGCTAATAGCATCCTGCTTTTCCAACTAGGTTTGTAGCCTAGCTAGTAATAATAATAACATTGTTTAAACATGTGTGTGTGTGTTTGTACGTATTTCTAATAATAGTAATCCTATGGTTATCAAGGTCAGTTAAATTTATCATAAATTAGTTTTATTCGTAAATAAAAATACATCGAGTTCAAATGTATTTTTTTTTTTCCTAGATTGAGTTGTAAAGAAGAAATGATTGGTTGGTTATTATTATTATTATTATTATTATTATTATTATTATATTATTATTATTATTATTATTATTATTATTACTAGCCAAGCTACAACCCTTGTTGGAAAAGCAAGATGCTATAAGCCCAGGGGCTCCAACAGGGAAAAATAGCCCAGTGAGGAAAGGAAATAAGGAAATAAATAAATGAAGAGAACAAATTAACAATAAATCATTCTAAAATAAGTAACAACGTCAAAACAGACATGTCATATATAAACTATTAACAACATCAAAAAACAAATCTTTAATTAACGGCCTTGGAGTAATGATAGTCATTACAGTTTAAAAGGGAGAATTTTTGTGAAAGTTTTCATGCATTTACACATTATGTTTGTATGAAATACAACCTACTGTATGTGTATATATACAGTATGGATATATGAATATAAATTTATGTATTATATATGTACATATATATTGATATATGTATCTAAATATATGTATCAATATATGCAATATATGTATATATATATATAT
>NC_090726.1:42897913-42902913 GCF_036898095.1 Palaemon carinicauda | reverse complement strand
TGGTTAAAAGTAAGACGTTCACAATTAAATATTACGCATTTCATCGCCCATACTTTTCATGTTACAGAAATTTGACTTTTTAACACTCAAGATAAATATTTCTCTACGCAAATGATAAAGAATATAAATAGTATTTCGAAACATCACGTTGATTGTTTAAAAAACTGAATTGAGAATACCAGCTGCCATTTTAAACGCTTGGATTTGCTAGCCACAGAAGATGGGAACCCGTAACTGTGGGCCATCTTTTAAACCCCTAAAAAAAAAAAAAAAGGTTGGCAAACTCCGCACTGTCTTATATTACACGAAGGTAGACACGTCCTCGGGGAGCGAGTACTTACCGTAATCATGACGAAGACAGACGAAGGCTTAAGTGCTCCTCTGTTGACTGTCCAGGGCGATAAATAGCGAGTTCCCTTGGGAAATTATACTCCTAGCGCTGGATGTTGGTGAAAGAGAGAGAGAGAATCACACACAAGTTGCCTCTGCTCGGGAGATATCTCGACTTGACCAGTCGTTTAGCTCGCGCTATCGCCTTTAGGAAGCCCCGCCCCATTATGGGATAAACCCCTCCCAATATGTGCAAGCCCCGCCCATTTTTGTACTTGCTCCACCCTCATTGATCGCCTGTAGAGAAGGAAACCTCTCGACGATAGGAGAGCTGTGGCTTGGAACCCTCGCCATTGGCTGCCACGTCCTTGTCGGTGTCATTAAGGCTCAGAGGGGAAATGGAGTCGAAGCCCTTTAAGTGGTAAAAGGCTGTCGGGATGGTGAGGGGACCCCTATATCGAACCCCTCACCTCCTAACAATGCCCAGTAACCTCCTAGTCTTTCCCTCTGTCCTCCCAACTCCTCCCCCGTACCTACAAGCCCTACCTCCTAACTCCTTCCCCTTACCTACCAACCCCTCCCCTTCACCTCCCAGCTCCTCCCCCTAGCCTCCCAGCCCCTCCCCCTAACCTCCCAGCTCCTCCCAAGTATGCCAGGCGTTTTCTGGTTGATAGCCAAAGCGCTTCCGCAAAATACACTCCTACTTCGATCCTTTTGGGCTCATTAAGAGGGCGTAAATCCCTTATAAATAGCACACCTCAAATCCACACATACAAGCAACTTATCTCCCTCCCCTTTCTCTCTCTCTCTCTCTCTCTCTCTCTCTCTCTCTCTCTGGTATCAATCTACTTCTCTTTTCTCTTACTCCCACGAACACTGCTTCGTCCTCTGACAGCTCTTGGAAATGAGAGAGAGAGAGAGAGAGAGAGAGAGAGAGAGAGAGACGGTTAGTTGGCTGTGACTGAGATAGACCGTTTCTATTATAGGCCCGATGATGAAAACATATTAACCTCTTACCTGTAAACTCGGAATAACACCAATAAGCTTTTATAGAACGACTCTCTCTCTCTCTCTCTCTCTCTCTCTCTCTCTCTCTCTCTCAATTTTTAGAGTTTTTTGCTCCATTCTTAAGTAGGATTGAACGACCAAAAGAGTCGTCTTCTAAGAGCATACCAAACACCTTGTAAGCATCTTATATTAAAAAGAAGCTTAACTTGTGTATGGAGCTAACTCTCTCTCTCTCTCTCTCTCTCTCTCTCTCTCTCTCTCTCTCTTTCTTTTGCACACCAACAAAGAAAGGATAGGAATTCTGTTCTCTCTCTCCTTCCACGACACTTAAACCATGAATCTTTTTGGAATTTTATTTTTACAGTAATTTCCCAAATAACGTATTGAAGTAATATGCATATATTCAATATCAAATTATGTTTTTCTATGTAGGCTATATATATGTGTAGGTTCGTGTGTAATATATATATAAATGCGTGTATATATATATATTTATATATATATATATATATATATACACACATTTATATATACACATATATACATATATATATATATGCATATTGTGTGTGTGTATATATATAAGTGTGTATATATATATATATATATATATTTGTGTGTATATATACACATAACAGCAAATTCATCCGTTTCTAGTGCACCAGGACAAAGGCCTCAGACATGTCCTTACTCATATCCGATATGTGGCTAGTTTTAATCACCAAACTGGCCAACTGCGGATTAGTGACTGTGGGAGATTTTCGTCTTATCGCCCACAGCAAACCAACCTAGTATGGGTGGCCTTGACTACTACAGCTTTGCTAGTCATGGCGATATACAAGACCTTTCACGCATAATAGAGAGAGAGAGTGTCTGGCTATATATATATATATATACAGTATATATATATATATATATATATACAGACAATATAATTCATTAATTCTTTCTGGTCCTGTTTACTTCTTCCCGTGTCTCGGATAGGAGGTGAGGGAGTTGTCATACCCTGTTGAGAGTTGGGTGCGTATTCATGTGTGCGCGCATCTCTCTACATAATTAACCGTCATTTTTGACTGGTGGCGTATACTAGAATATATATAATATATATAATATATATATATATTGTGTGTGTGCGTCTGTATACTCTATATATAGGTATAGATATATACGGCATGTATATAAACATATATATAAATATGTGTAGGCCTACATGAATACCTATAAATATGTGTAGGCCTACATGAATACCTCAACTGTACCAGTCAGGGCCTTCCATACTAGGTTGGTTTGCTGTGAGCGATTAGACGAAAATCTCCCACCTTATCAATCCGCACTGGTCAGCAGGGTAATGAAAACTGGCTAAAACCCCCGACATGAATTGCCATGTTTGAGGCCTTTGTCCTGCAGTGGACTAGAAACGGCTTAGTTGATTATTTATTTATATATATATATATATATATATATACATATATATATATAACACGCATATATATATATATATGTATATATATATATTATAACTATATATACAGTATATATATTATATATATATTATATATATATTATGTATATATATTATAAATATTATATGTATATATATATATATATATTATATATATATATATATATATATATTTATATATATATATATATATATATTATAACTATATATACAGTATATATATATTATATATATTTTATATATATATTATATATATTATATGTATATATATATATTATATATATACATACATATATATATATATATATATATACACACTTTGTTGTGTAAACTCTTATCCATTTCATTTTATATTTCAATCATAATTGAACCATTTTTGTTCAAATTGACCACTCCTTCAATTTAGTTAATACTTTACCTTGAATAATGATCTCTTATTCAAATATATAATGTGATGTCTTATCTAATTATCCACTTTATGAAAACTTAATATTGATAAATTAATATAAATTAAATTGATAAAAATAACGATACAAACGTTACATCTAATTATCGTAGGAGAATAAATTCAAATTTTAATATTAGAAAGTTAAAAATACTTTAAAAGATTAGTAAAGATTCTAACCTAGGATTCCAACTTAATTCCAACCTTAGAATACAACCTAATTCCATTCTTAGATTCCAATCTAATTCCAACCTTATTCTAACCTTAGATTCCAACCTTATTCCAACCTTAGATTCCAACCTAAATCCAACATTAGAATCCAACCTAATACCAATCTTATTCTAACCTGAGATTCCAACCTTATAATCCAACCAAATACCAACCTTATTCAAACCTTAGATTCCAACCTAATTCCAACCTTAGATTCCAAACTAAATCCAACCTTAGATTTCAACCTAATACCAACCTTAGATTCCAACCTAATACCAACCTTATTCTAACATTATTCCAACATAAGACTCAAACCTTATTCCATAAGAATTCCAACCTTAGATTCAAACCTAAATCCAGCCTTAGATTTCCAAATTAATACCAACCTTATTCCAACATTAGATTCCAACCTAATTCTAACATTATTTCAACCATAGATTCCAACCTAATTTCAACGTAATTCCAACATTATTCCAACCTTAGATTCCAACCTAATTCCAACCTTTGATTCTAACATAATTTCAACCTTAGATTCCAACCTAATCTCAACGTAATTCCAACATTATTCCAACCTTAGATTCCAACATAATTCAACCATAGATTCCAACCTAATTTCAACGGAATTCCAACCTCATTCCAACCTTAGATTCCAACATAATTCCAACCTTAGATTCTAACATAATTCAACCATAGATTCCAACCTAATTTCCACGGAATTCCAACCTCATTCCAACCTTAGATTCCAACATAATTCCAACCTTAGATTCTAACATAATTCAACCATAGATTCCAACCTAATTTCCACGGAATTCCAACCTTATTCCAACCTTAGATCCCAATCTAATTGAACCATAGATTCCAACTTAATTTCAATGGAATTCCAACCTTATTCCAACCTGAGATTCCAACCTAATTCAACCATAGATTCCAACCTAATTTCAACGGAATTCCAACCTTAGATTCCACCCTAATTCAACCATATATTCCAACGGAATTCGAACCTAATTCAACCATAAATTCACACCTAATTTCAACGGAATTCTAGTCGTAGGTTCCAACCTTAGATTCCAACCTAATTCAACCATATATTCCAACCTAATTTCAACGGAATTCCAACACACGATTCCAACCTAAATCCAACCTTATTCCAGAGATGAGAACATTTACGATTAAATAAACGTCTGAGGACATTAAGGAAAGCAGCTTTAGGTGGAAGGAAGGCTTTTAAGACTTGACTTTATTGTAGGGGTAATTGTTACGTAATGGCTCCGAAGGATATTTCTTTGGCGTTTCTTCGGACTTTCTTTGGATTTTTTCGGATTTTTTTTTCGGACTTTCTTTGGACTTTTTTTTTTTTTTTTTGACTTTTCGTACTTTCTTTGGATGTTTTCGGACTTTCTTTGGACTTTTTTCGTACTTTCTTTGGATTTTTGTTTCGGATTTTTTCGATTTTTTTTCGGACTTTCTTTGGACTTTTTTTCGGACTTTCATTGGATTTTTTTCAGACTTTCTTTGTACTTTATTTAGTCTGTCTTTGGACTTTCC
>NC_090726.1:42891815-42894315 GCF_036898095.1 Palaemon carinicauda | reverse complement strand
ATAATAATTATAATAATAAAACTGATAATTATAATAATAATAATAATCATCATCATCATAATAATAATGTTAAATGAAAATGCAGAGTCAACAAATAGCGTTATGGACAAACCGCTCTTGGTAAAACAAAATTATAGAAATTATGAAAAGTATGACGCTACTTTCTCTAGAAAGAAAATTTTTTAATCCTCCGGTGAACAAAATGATAAATATGAAAGGGTAACATGCAACCTTCTCTCAAAAGAAAAGTATTAATCCTTCGGTAAAAAAAATGATAGATATTATGAAAGAAAAGTATTAAATCACATTGAATTTGCGATTTTAAGATGCTTTTTAAATTGCTAACATGAATGAGGAACTTGAACGCTGATTCTCAAGCGAAGGTCTGCACGACTTATATATTATGAAAAGTAAAATGCCACTTTCTTTAGAAAGAACGCATTCAATCACTGGAATTTGCGATTTAAGATGCTTTTTAAATTGCTAACATGAAGAAAGAACTTGAACGCTGATTCTGAAGGGAAGGTCTGCACGACATATATATACATATATATATATATATATATATATATATATATATATATATATATATATATATATATATTATGAAAAAGTAAAATGCCACTTTTTCTAGATAGGAAAGTATTCAATCACTTGAATTTGCGATTTTAAGATGCTTTTTTAAATTGCTATCATGAAGAAAGACCTTGAACGCTGATTCTGAAGCGAAGGTCTGCACGAACCTTATATATTAAGAAACATTAAAATACCACTTTCTCTAGAAAGAAGAGTATTCAATCACTTGAATTTGCGATTTTAAGATGCTTTTTAAATTGCTAACTTGAAGGAAGAACTTAGAACGTTCTTCTCAATCGAAGGATGTCTTCGTGGATATTTAAGATGCTTTTTAAATTGCTAGCATGAAGGAAGAACTTAGAACTGGTTCTCACCGAAAGATGTCTTAGAACTTGAGAACGTTCTTCTCAAGCGAAGGATGTCTTCCCAGCTCTCCTCGTAGGACCAGACCTTCCCCTTAAGAAAAACAAATCAACGAAGGGCGAAGGTAAACAAGACTTAAAAGGGCATTATTCACGGACTAGGGCGTAAATGGGCATTTCTGGGGGTATCCGGGCATTCTTGCGAGCTCTCTGTACACGCTCATCTGGCACGTTTTGCGGAGATAATAAGATGAATAAAAGTGGGTTATCTCCCTTTGGCTTTGTGTTACCTTTAGCTGGGTGGGGCTGGGAAATTGACTTTCACAATTCTCTCTCTCTCTCTCTCTCTCTCTCTCTCTCTCCTCTCTCTCTCTCTCTCTCTCTTCTCTCTCTCTCTCTCTCTCTCTCTCAAATATTCTTAGGTCGTTTTCTTGCCTATCGTTATGTTGTCATTGGTTTACTTTCAAATTTTTAATATGAGAAACAAATTATCTCTCTCTCTCTCTCTCTCTCTCTCTCCTCTCTCATCTCTCTCTCTCTCTCTCTCTCTCTCTCTCTCAAATATTATGTTGTTTTTTTGCGTACCAATACGTTTAGTTTACTTTCATATTTTTGATATGAGAAATAAATTCTCTCTCTCTCTCTCTCTCTCTCTCTCTCTCTCTCTCTCTCTCTCTCCTCTCTCTCTCTCTCTCTCTCCTCTCTCTCTCTCTCTCTCTCCCAAATATCATGTCGTTTCCCTGCGTATCAATATGTTTAGTTTACTTTCATATTTTTGATATGAGAAATAAATTCTCTCTCTCTCTCTCTCTCTCTCTCTCTCTCTCTCTCTCTCTCTCTCTCCTCCTCTCTCTCTCTCTCTCTGGGCAATTGTCAGGGCGTGTTCGCGTTAAAGATCAAGTTGTTATTCGGGATGTTATAAGGGGGCGGGGGGAGGGGGGCTCTACCCCCCCTCATATTCACCTGGAATCCAAGAAATAAGGTCTCTAGTCACGTCTCCTGGTGCTTGTGCGAAAGGGCTTGTTTGCTTGGGATCCCTCCCTTCTCTCCCTCCTTCCTCCTCCTCCTCCTCCTTTTCCTCCTCCTCCTCCTCCTCCTCCTCCTCCCCTCCTCCCTCTCTCCTCCTCCTCCTCCTCCTCCTCCCTCTTGTGGGTCCTCTCGCTTTCTTCGTATTGAGAGAAATCTTGAGGAATAGTGTAATTGAAAGAAGTTGAAAGTCGTTTTCAGTAAATTTCATATCGGGTATATAACAATAGATTTTATTATACGCTTGTTATTAACAGACTGAATAAAGAATATTAACAGATTGGAAAAAGAATATTAACACTGAATTAAAAATATTAAGACTGAATAAAAAATATTAACACTGAATAAAGAATATTAACAGACGGAATAAAGAATATTAACAGACAGAATAAAGAATATTAATACTGAATATAGATTAATAACAGACTGAATAAAGAATATTAACAGATTGGAAAAAGAATATTAACACTGAATTAAAAATATTAGACTGAATAAAAAATATTAACACTGAATAAAGAATATTAACAGACGGAATA
>NC_090726.1:42884315-42889315 GCF_036898095.1 Palaemon carinicauda | reverse complement strand
AGCCTAAAAACAAATGGAAATGCATATTTATATGATAAAGAAAGATGGTATATGAAGCTAATGGTATATACATGAAAAAATTGTAGATATTAAGCAAAAAAACTCAGTAAAAGAACTAGTTTTACAAATAAAAAAATATTCTAAACAATGAAACATACTTGCGTTGTGGTTAGGTAGGCAAGTATAAATATTTATTAATAAAGCTTAATACCCAGATAACAGGAGATTTGTATATGGATTTGTATATGGGCTTGGTTACAGAAAGGGATACACGGGCATCAGATGACACGTTGAGTCTGTTACGTTTCTTGGTCTTCATAACTTTTTTTTTATCTTTTATTATGAAAATACAATTAAATTTTCTTAACATACATTTTTTTTCCTTTTATAAAGAAATATTTCCTTAACAAATTACATTTTACATTTTTGTTTATACATTATAACATCTAATATATGATGGAATAAATTTTTTATTTTATTGTTTCTCTAAATATGTTTCAAGTCAGAAACATACTGATTTGTGAAAATATTTTTAACATGATTCTTATATCCAATAATATTGACATTTAATTTATTTAACAGTTTAATCTTTATACACTTAATAACTCAATTTCAGAACATCTTGATTTCCCCAAAAATACGGGTCCATTACCCCACTGGGGTATTTTACCCCAGGGTTGGGAAACACTGCTTTAGAGTATAGATTTATTTTCGAACTTGAAAATCCTAAGAATATATTAATACTAATTTTGAGAAAATCTTAAGAGACTTATTACTATAGCTTTAGATATCCTTTGGAAAGATTTATTTTAATTTTGTTACTGTTCTTTAGAATATTTTATTTTTCCTTGTTTCCTTTCCTCACTGGGCTATTTTCCCTGTTAGAGGCCGCTGGGCTTTATAGAATCCTGCTTTTCCAACTACGGTTGTAGCTCAGCAAGTAATAATAATAGTGTCTCTCTGAAAAGGATTCAAGGATATTTGAAATGTAAAAAAGGTCCTTGGATCGTATTCAATGACTATTCTATCTAGTTTAAGTTTTATAGTTTATATAGGAAATATTTATTTTAATGTTACTGGTCGTAAGATATTTTATTTTTTCCTAGTTTCCTTTCCTTACTGGGCTATTTGGCCTGTTGGGGCCCTTGGCCTTATAGCATTTTGCTTTTCCAACTAGGGTTGTAGCGTAGCAATTAATAATAATAATAATCAATAAATTCATACATTCATGTATAATGTATAAATGCGCATGCTTGTGTCTATCTGTTTGTGTGTAAACGAGAGAGAAGAGAGAGAGAGAGAGAGAGAGAGAGAGAGAGAGAGAGAGAGAGAGAGAGAGAGAGAGAGAGAACAGCTTCTAATTACAGATTTGAAATCACTAAACCAAAATATCAGCTAGAGAGAGAGAGAGAGAGAGAGAGAGAGAGAGAGAGAGAGAGAGAGAGAGAGAGAGAGAGAGAGATTAGATATATCTCCCTTTCACGGAAGAATGTTAAGTTTATTAAGGTATTTAGGCGAAGCCAGAGTCGTCTGTGATCCCTTCAATAGGCAAATTAATGGGCGGGTATGTGGGTGGGAAATCCTCGGGTGAATGGGCGTAGCTAATACGATAATGATAGCCACGCCCACTTCGATTTCCCTCCCCCCCTCCACCCGTCTTTGGGGGGATTCATTGTTCGAGGTTCGGTATACACTATATTGTCTTACCATGTATGTATGTGTATATATATATATATATATATATATATATATATATATATATATATATATATGCTGTATATATATAGTTATATATATTATATATCATATATATTATATATATAGTATATATAGATATATATATATTTATATGTGTATATATATATATATATATATATATATTATATATATATATGTATATGTATTATGCATATATTATATATATTATATACATAATATGTATCACGAAACTAGTCAGGACTTAATCGTATATTTCGTATTTTCATTTTCCCTGTGGTTCTTCTGCATCTGAGCATCACGTTTTCCGGTGATTTTTACGCATATATAATTATATATATATATATATATATATATATATATATATATATATATATATATATATATATATATATATATATAATTATATATATATATATATATATATATATATAATTATATATACATAATTATATATATATATATATATATATATATATATATATATATATATATATATATATATATATATTATATACACACGCACACACACACACATACACATGAATACCGTCCAACATTCCTATCCTCTCTATACACTCACGTTTCGTAATGTATAAGAACATACATATCACCGGTCATCAATATACACACTCATTTTCCTCATCCCATTAATTTGATGACACGAGAAAAATCAAAAGAAAATTTCTAATTACTTTTTATCATATCTTCAATGAAATCATTTTAATTACCTTAATTGCCTTTTTTTTTTCTCGTAATATTTTACCCTCCATTTCTGGTTTATTATTTTTTGATTACAACATCGTGATTTGATTTGAATTCTAGGGATAAGGTTAGTTTGTGATTTTGTAACTATTTGCCAATGCGTTGTAATGATTTCAAGTAATTCAGCTTTTGTTATTATTGTTATTATTATTATTATTATTATTATTATTATTATTATTATTTTTTTTTTTTTTTTTTAATCACAGTCTCCAGAGACTGGTAGTTTATAGTGTGTGGTTTTGGGTTTATTATTATTATTATTATTATTATTATTATTATTATTATTATTATTATCATTATTATTATTATCATTATTATTATTATTATTATTATTATTATTATTATTATTATTTTTTTTTTTTTTTTTTAATCACAGTCTCCAGAGACTGGTAGTTTATAGTGTGTGGTTTTGGGTTTATTATTATTATTATTATTATTATTATTATTATTATTATTATTATTATTATTATTATTATTATTATTATTACTACTACTACCCTTGAACGAATGTGAAACGTGTTATTGTGACATTTTTTAAAAGTGGCTACTTTAAACAATTAGAAAACTATGTTTGTTAGCCTTCGTCAGCATCTCTCTCTCTCTCTCTCTCTCTCTCTCTCTCTCTCTCTCTCTCTCTAGGGAGTGCCCTCTTAATAGCTACTTAGCCACTACTACGGATTAAATCCTACGGAAAGGGTGTGAATATCCTCAGCGAGGAAAATAAAACAAACAATATAAAGGATTTGTTAGTCCTGGGGGGAAGGAGGACGTCTATCATTGTGCTCAACGTCGTTAAGGAAGGACTGTTCCCTTCTGCGCCTCTGGGAGTATCATGGCTCAGAAAGAGGTCTCCTTCTACAATATCCTACAATAGCGACACTCCCTTTGGACATTAGGGTCAATCACAGGTGTGATACACAGGTGCGTGTTTGTGCCTTCGTGTGGCTCGGTCTGCGGTGTCTTATTTCAAAGGCGGGATAGCGACTTCACACCTGATATTTTCTCGGCTCTTGTAAGAGGGGCAGACCAATTTGTCCCAGAGAGTAGTTAGTAAGCAGATGTTATTGCGTTAGTTATTTGTTTTATAATTTTAGTTTTTTCTCATACTTTTTTTTCTGAAATATTTCTTTTTTTATATAACTTTTTATTCATTTTATTTAAATAAAGATTTCTTATTGTTTTATTTTACTTTTTTTTTTAATTTTCATAATGATTTCTTATCATTTTATTTTTATTACTTTTATAGTTTTATTTAAATAAAGTTTATAACTTTTTTATTCGTTTTATTTTAATAAAGATTTCTTATTGTTTCATTTTTATGAATACTTTTTTTTTTTTTTTTTTTTTTTATAATGATTTCTTATCATTTTATTTTCATTACTTTTATCGTTTTATGTAAATAAAGTTTTCTTGTTGTTTTTATTTAAATAACGTTTTCTTACTTTAATTTTATACCATTTGCTTATCGTTTTGTTTTGGTAACGTCTTTGTATCGTTTTTCTAATTGCATAATTTCCTTTTCTTACGAACTTTCACAAGATTTTTTTTCTCATATTTCAATTTTTTTTTTAAATTTCATCTTTTTTCATTACCTTTTTCATTTTTTTTATTAGGTTTTTTTATCTTGTTTTATTGCATTGATTTTATTATATAATACGAAATTTCACTGGATTTTATTTTTTTTTAATTTTCTATTTTTCTCTCTTTCCAATTATTTTTTTTTGTATTACCTTTTTTTATTACGTTTTTTTCTATCTTGTTTTATTGCATTGATTTAATTATATATTACGAAATTTCACTGGATTTTATTTTTTTTTTAATTTTCTATTTTTCTCACTTTTCAATTATTTTTTTTGTATTACATTTTTATTACGTTTTTTTTATCTTGTATTGCAATAATTTCATTATATCTTTCACAGATTTTTTTCCTCCCTGTCTCCATTTTTCTCACAATTTTTTTCATCTCCTTTTTCATATTTTATTATTCTTATTTTTTGTCTTTGTAATTGAAAGTTTTCTTACGTCTTACGAACTGTCGTAAAGTCTAATAGGAACGTGACATAAGGATTTTTTTTTTTTTTTTTTTTTTTTTTTTTTTTTTTTTTTTTTTTTTTTTTTTTTTTTTTAAGAGGAGCGATGGAATTTAGATTACGAATAATTATTACCTAGAAAAAGTAAATTGTGAATAATGGTTATAAAAAAGATGAGATCAATGAATTCCTCATTATTATTTTGTGATATAAATTCAATGTTTTCTTTGGTTTTCAAGACAATAAAATCAGACACACATGTGCATATATTTATATATATATATATATATATATATATATATATATATATATATATATATATATATATATATATATATAATTTATATGTATGTATATGTATATGCATATATTTATATGTATAAATATATATATATATATATATATATATATATATATATATATATATATAGATAGATAGATAGATAGATATACATATACATATATATGCATATGTATATATATAGATAT
>NC_090726.1:42864315-42881815 GCF_036898095.1 Palaemon carinicauda | reverse complement strand
AAGCTACAGCCCTAGTTGGAAAAGCAAGATGCTATAAGCCCAAGGGCTCCAACAGGGAAAAATAGCCCAGTGAGGAAAGGAAACAAGGGAAAATAAAATTATTATTATTATTATTATTATTATTATTATTACTAGCCAAGCTACAACCCTTGTTGGAAAAGCAAGATGCTATAAGCCCAAGGGCTCCAACAGGGGAAAATAGCCCAGTGAGGAAAGGAAACAAGGGAAAATAAAATTATTATTATTATTATTATTATTATTATTATTATTATTATTAGCCAAGCTACAACCCTTGTTGGAAAAGCAAGATGCTATAAGCCCAAGGGCTCCAACAGGGAAAAATAGCCCAGTGAGGAAAGGAAACAAGGGAAAATAAAATTATTATTATTATTATTATTATTATTATTATTATTAGCCAAGCTACAGCCCTAGTTGGAAAAGCAAGATGCTATAAGCCCAAGGGCTCCAACAGGGAAAAATAGCCCAGTGAGGAAAGGAAACAAGGGAAAATAAAATTATTATTATTATTATTATTATTATTATTATTATTATTATTAGCCAAGCTACAAGCCTTGTTGGAAAAGCAAGATGCTATAAGCCCAAGGGCTCCAACAGGGAAAAATAGCCCAGTGAGGAAAGGAAACATGGGAAAATAAAATTATTATTATTATTTTTACTAACCAAGCTACAACCCTTGTTGGAAAAGCAAGATGCTATAAGCCCAAGGGCTCCAACAGGGAAAAATAGCCCAGTGAGGAAAGGAAATAAGGAAATAAATAAATGATGAGCATAAATTAACAATAAATAGGCGTAGGAGGAGATGATAATGAGATTAAAATCAATATAGTTTTTCATTGCATTATTTATTGATAAACATTTTTATTCATAACAAACAGTTGCACAACAAGTCTTGAAAGTGCGGCTGCTCCGAAGTACACATATTTATATTATCTGTACAAAACATGCTTAGGGTTAAGTGTGTACATTTCAAACCATTATGTACAATACAGAATACACAGTCATCGAACAGATCACCCCCAATGCCGTTTTCTTTATTACCTCCGGCAACCAAGTTGGGAGGTGGTTATATTTTCGCCCTTGTTTGTACGTTTGTCTGTTTTTTTAACAACTTCCTGGCCACGATTTTACTCATAGAGTATTGAAACTTCCAGGAATTAATTTTTATGTTGAGGCGTGGAAGTGATTCAGTTTTTAAAGTTCTAGGTCAAAGGTCAAGGTCAAGGTCGAACAAAAGGTCGAGAAATAATTGTATATAGGTCATGATTTTACTCATAGAGTAGTGAAACTTCCAGGGATTAATTGCTTGAGAGCTGGAAGTGATTAAATTTTGAAGGTCAAAGGTCAAGGTCACTTCCTGGCCACAATTTTACTCATAGAGTAGTGAGACTTTCAGGGATTAATGGTTATGTTCAGATGTAAAATTTATTCAGTTTTTAAATTTCCAGGTCAAAGGTCAAGGTTAAGGTCAAGCAAAAGTCCAAGAAATAATTGTATGGAGGTCACAATTTTACTCATAGAGTAGTAAAACTTTCAGGGATTAATTGTTATGTTCAGATGTAGAATTTATTCAGTTTTTAAAGTTCTAGGTCAAAGGTCAAGGTCACTTCTTGGCCACAATTTTACTCATAGAGTAGTGAAACTTTCAGCGATTAATTTTTATGTTGAGACGTAGAAATTATTCAGTTTTTAAAGTTCTAGATCAAAGGTCAAGGTCAAGGTCGAACAAAAGGTCGAGAAATAGTTGTATGGAGGTCACAATTTTACTCATAGAGTAGTAAAACTTTCAGAGATTAATTGTTATGGCAAGATGTAGAATTTATTCAGTTTTTAAAGTTCTAGATCAAAGGTCAAGGTCAAGGTCGACCGAAAGGTCGAGATATAATTGTATGGAGGTCACAATTTTACTCATATAGATTAGTGACACTTTTAGGGATTAATTTTTATGTTGAGACGTGGAAGTGATTCAGTTTTGAAAGTCCTAGGGCAAAGGTTTAATGTCGAGCAAAAGTTTAACTGAAATAAGCTTCCGTGGCGGAGGTCTGCACTCTGTGTTTTTTTTTTCTAGTCTCTGATCTGTTTCAATCCTGTAACGGACAGAATACCTGTCTTCATCTCTCAGATCTGTTTAAATCCTTTAAAGATTATTTTTATTCTACGTATTTTATTTACATAAAAATGTACACACACTGCAACACACATTTCGTGGCTGAAAAAACATCGAGGGAAAAAAAAGTGTATTTTAAAATAATATATCATTTCGAATACATATATCACAGTTGAAAATGTGTTTCCAATTCCAGCTAGAAGTGTTTTCTTTTTTTTTCTAATTCACTCATAAATTTCGGAGTGGTTTCCTCACTTAAACATTAGGTTCTTGATAAGTCAGTGGCAAGATTTGTAATTGAATAACAGTTCTTGAAGTCATTTCTAGTAATTCATAGTCATACATTATTCATTTCACTCAAGTCAAAATGATGTATATTCGAAAACGAATCACTGTTGTATTGCATGAATCATCAAATGATTCGTTTTAAAGAGTATAAAAATTATGACTTGATTTCATGAGTCACCAAGTCAATTTCATGTATATTCGAAAACGAATCACTGTTGTATTGCATGAATCACCAAATGATTCGTTTTAAAGAGTATAGAAATTATGACTTGATGATTTCATGAGTCACCAAATTCAATTTTATGTATATTCGAAAACGAATCACTGTTGTATTTCATGAATCACCAAATGATTCGTTTTAAAGAGTATGAAAATTATGACTTGATGATTTCATGAGTCACCCAAGTCAATTTTATGTATATTCGAAAACGAATCACTGTTTGTTGCATTTCATGAATCATCAAATGATTCGTTTTAAAGTCTATAAAAAGTATGACTCGGGTTAATGTATCTTTCGTGAGTCCCCAATTAAGTCGAAAATGAATCAGTACTTGTATTTCGTGAATCACCAAATGATTCATCATAATGAATCTTCAAAAATTTATGAAACTTTCATGAGTCTAGAAGTCGAAAATGAATCACTACTTATACAACAAGCAAATCCAAAACGAATCCTTGCTTGTATTTCGTGAATCACCAAATGATTCATTTTAAAGAATCCCAAAATTATGTTATTCAGGTTAATATAATTTTCTTAAATCCCCAAAGTAAGTCGAAAATGAATCCCTGCTTCTGGTATTTCATGAATCACCAAATGATTAATTTTAGAGAATCTTAATAATTTTAGAGAATCTTAAAAAAAAAAAAAACATTAATTTTGATCATGTAACTTCCGTAAACTCGAAGTCATGCTCTTTCCAAAAACTGTCAGTCATTTGGTTTGTCTCTCAATCAATGAAATAAAAAAAAAATGCAATTAATGGATTACAAAAATTGATAATTAAAAATGCCAAATACCAAAATGACAATGTGGATCTTTCATTACAAATTTACTTTCCAAAAATCTTCCTCCAAATACAGTATTCCTAAAGAATTGTAAGAATCATCATTTCATTAATTAACCAAAAAAAATTCATATATTGTAAGGTGAATTCAAAAGCTTGAGAGATTATTTTTAATGTTATTTTTCAACCCATTCCAAACCTGATAACCTAATTTGATATTTTAAATTTCATAGATTTATTTTTAATTTATTAATCCAATTTTAATGTAATGTTTATTTTTCACGATTTTTTCCGAGTGATATAGACTTAAAAGTCCTTATTTACTTTTCAATTCACTTCTTATTACTTTGAGTCAGTGTTGAATTTTTTCCCGTTAATTTTTTTCCTTATGTTCACTTCAATCATAAGCATTTGCCCCCCCCCCCTCCCAAAGCTATAAATTAAGCTTGCCCGCTTCACATAGCTTGAAAAGAAGCTCTACTGTTTCATAAAGCTTTCAAAAAAGCTCTCTTATCTCTAGTTGAAGTCTTGAAACGAAGCCAATACAAAATTCCAAAGGCTGAGTTGAGATACTAGAGGCATCTGGTAGTTTTTACAAGTCCAAAATCCATATATACATATGATCAGCGCCCGATACCATCTCCACTCAAGCTAGGACCAGGGTGTCCCAGGCAATGGAGGCTAATGATTCAGCAGGTAGATCTATATGCTCTTCCAAACCCTACATCCTTAGCTCATAAGGATGGTGAGGTTGCAGACACTACAAGAAACTATCGAGCTTGAGCAGGACTTGAACCCCAGTCTGACAGATCGCCAGGCATGGACGGAATAAAGAGCTTCGAAATGGTCATCTGATTCAACTAGGAATCCTATCTTTCATTCCCATTTCCTCTTAAGCAATTCCAAAATTCCAAATTGGTTTTATTCCAGCCCGAATCCCTCGGCATTTGCAATGGCTATGTTTAGTTTATTGTTGAGTGTCTGCTTATCCTCATAAGGTGGCAGCACTAGCTGGTTGAAGCAGGTGTGGGCTTGGGGCAGCATATGGGTCTGCCCGTGCCAGCAGGAGATCTTGAAGATCATCTCGCCCATGCCGCCGACTGGAATCCGGTCGCTGCCCGTTGTGAAGAGGAGGAATTGCTTCTGCTGACCCAAGGACATGTCATGCACCACTTCCCAAAACCACCTGTAAGGATAGGTAATGGTATAGTGTCCGTAAAGATTCCAGGCGAAATAAGCCCCACCCCTTGATGACGTCATAGCCAATCACGTAGTCTCCCACATTAGCAGCAGTGACAATACATCCACTTACAATTTTCAAACTATACTAACTTATAACGGAGACGTGATTTGCTATGACGTCATCAGTGGGTGGGGCTTATTTCGCCCAGAATCTCTGTGGTGACTATAGTCAAATTCATAAATTTATTGTGTTTATGAGCACATATGTGGTAACATCTACAATGTAAAAGGTATATATTAGGACAATTTGTGCGTTTAATAATTCCCGGACATTTTTTCATGAGGTAAAGTGTGAAAATTGCCTGAAGGTAAATTTTTTTTTATTGTTACATTACCTAAACAACGTGTTTCTTGGCAGCATTTCCCAGTATTGAAAATCTTATTTCAATTGCCAATATTAAGGTATATTTTACTCAGCAGTGTTTATGATACAACAAGAAAATATATTCCTTATTGTTTGCTAGGCAAACTAAAACGTTTTTCAGTTGTTGGCTGAGCAAACATCCTACATGATCTGGTCGTCTTTTAGTCTATTATTATATATAAATATATATATATATATATATATATATATATATATATATATATATATATATATATATATATATATATATATATACATATATATATATATTTATATATATATATTTATATATATAGGCCTATATATATATATTTTCATTTTGAGTTTTTGTAATTAGGTCATTCAGGGGGTATGGTCACATTTTGAGATGCATTTGAAGGGATATTCAATTTATACAAATGGTAACAGATAGATTAGATAAGAAGAATGGCAGAGGTGGTAGGAGTGTTGACTGAGATGGTGTTGGCACGTGTTGAGGATGGATGTGTGTGGAGAGGACTGAGGAGGACTTGGAAGGAACCTTTTAGGGGAAGCAGATCAAGAAGAAGCCAGAGAATTAGATGGCGACCTAAGGTGAAGGATGATATGGAGAGGAGGTTTGTGGAAGAGCATGCATTTAGAAATAGGCATTGGAGAAGGCGCATCAGGCAACTGACCCCTTTAATGTAGGGATGCCGGTGGGAAAGAAGATAAGGTGAAGGATGATATGGAGAGAAGAGGTTTGTGGAAGAGCATGCATTTAGAAATAGGCATTGGAGAAGGCGCATCAGGTAACCAACCCCTTTAATGTAGGGATGCCGGTGGGAAAGAAGATAAGGTGAAGGATGATATGGAGAGAAGAGGTTTGTGGAAGAGCATGCATTCAGAAATAGGTATTGGAGAGGTCGCATCAGGTAACCAACCCCCTAATGTAAGGATCATGGTGGGGAAGGAGGAGAGTAACAGCTAGATGAGGAATTTAATACTCATTAAATAACATTGTTAATTTGAAGTTCTATTTTTAGAGTATCGAATGGGACATTTAATTTCAAGGACATTTTATCCAATTATATATACTTTCCAAGATCTCGAAGAGCTGTTTGTCGGTCATTACTCACTGGTAGTCATGTTTACAGGACTCGCTTTCTCTCTCTCACTTACCTTATAGTGGGATGTTCAGGCGTGTACCCGTCATATTCAACCACCTTTCGTAGTTCACTCAGGTCAAGAGTTGGTGACCCGCACACTAACATCTCTACTTCCTCTGGTCTCAGCATCTGGAACAGAGGGTCCCTCACAGCTAGAATAAAACTTCTAGAATACCATGTAGCATTAGGCCTCATGATAGAGAAGGTATGACTCTAACAACTGAAAACTCACAATAAGGGCAGCTGGATTGAAACTTCTAGAATACTATGTAGCATTGAGCTTGATGGTGGAGAAGGTATGACTCTAACAACTGCAAACTCACAATAAGTGCAGCTGGAATAAAACTTCTAGAATACTAATGTAACATTGAGCCTCATGATATAGAAGGTATGACTCATAACAACTGAAAACTCACAATAAGGACAGCTGGAATAAAACTTCTAGAATACTCTGTAGCATTGACCCTCATGATAGAGAAGGTATGACTCATAACAACTGAAAACTCACAATAAGGACAGCTGGAATAAAACTTCTAGAATACTATGTGGCATTGACCCTCATGATAGAGAAGGTATGACTTTAACAACTGCAAACTCACAATAAGTGCAGCTGGAATTTAACTTCTAGAATACTATGTAGCATTGAGCTTCATGTTGGAGAAGGTATGACTCTTAACAAATGCAAACTCACAATAAGTGCAGCTGGAATAAAACTTCTAGAATACCATGTAGCATTAGGCCTCATGATAGAGAAGGTATGACTCTAACAACTGAAAACTCACAATAAGTGCAGCTGGAATAAAACTTCTAGAATACTATGTAGCATTGACCCTCATGATAGAGAAGGTATGATTCATAACAACTGAAAACTCACAATAAGGATAGCTGGAATAAAACTTCTAGAATACTATGTAGCATTGACCTTCATGATAGAGAAGGTATGACTATAACAACTGCAAACTCACAATAAGTGCAGCTGGAATAAAACTTCTAGAATACTATGTGGCATTGAGACTCATAATAGAGAAGGTATGACTAAACTATATACTCTATATACTCACGATAAGGGCGTTTGAAGCGCACACAGTGTGGAACCCCAAATAGAAGGCTCGGAACTTCTCGTAAATCGCTGTGTTGAGGATCCAATCCAAGTAGAGCCTCACGAACTCCTCTCTGTTCTCGTTCGTCACGGGCAACGTTTCTCCATTCTCCTTCAGGTTAAACGTTTTCGGTTGACCGTATTCTTCTAAGGACACCTGTGAACAGACGGAGCAGTTGAACGTTTGCACAGAAAATTCAGATTTAGAGGAAAGATTGCAATCTTCACCAAGGAGCCAGTATCTTATTCATTAAGACATTAATATTATTGTTATTGTTATTATCATTTTCATTATTATTATTATTACTATTATTATTATTATTATTATTATTATTATTATTATTATTATTATTATTATTATCCAAACTACAAACTTAGTTGGAAAAACAGGTGGCTGTAAGCCAAAGGCCTCCAATAGGGAAAAATTTACTATCAGTATTAGCCAAACTACAATCCTAGTTGAAAAAACAGGTGGCTACAAGCCAAAGGCCTCCAACAGGGAAAATTAGCCCAGTAGGGAAAGGAAACGTGGAAATAAAGAAACCTACAAGAGAAGTATTTAACAATTAAATTAAAATATGTTAAGAATGGTAACAACATTAAAATAGATCTTTCATATATCAATTATAAAAACTTAAAAAAAAAAAAAAAGAGGACGAAAAATAAGATAGAATAGGGTGCCAGACTGAACTCTCAAGCAAGAGAAGTCTACCCCAAGGTAGTGGACGACCATGGTACAGATCCCTGTGGCACTGCACAAGTTTACATATATATATATATATATATATATATATATATATATATATATATATATATATATATATATATATATATATATATATATATATATATATATATATATATATAAGGATACACACCTGAAAACTAAGGCACATATCTTGTTCCACGTCTCCTTCATATTTGAGCAGTTCCATAAGGCCGTGGGCTACTTCCTGCAATGATGTAATTTCACTGAGAAAAACGTGTTAAAGGGACGTTTCCTTGGCGTCTTGGACGTTTCGATCATAAACGTCAGGTAGTCCAGGTAATATAATTTTTTTTTTTTTTTTTTTTTTTTGACCCAAGGTGCACAGACCTTGTATTGACCAATACGAGTAAGTCCATATGGCATTATGGTGTCACACAGCTTATAAATATATGTATATATATTTGTATATATATTGTACGTATTTACAATATACACTGTATACACAACACATATATACTGTATGTACACGCATAATACATACATACTGTCGTACATGCACACTTTTCCTATATGCTCTTTATTGTATTTTTTATTTCATTAGGAAATATACATATGCAATTCTTACAATTTATAATATATAATCATAATAAATTTATTGAATTTCACAACGAATCTATCAGAGTTTCAACGTTAAAGATTTCGGTTGATTTAACAATCTATCATTTTTTCATAGCACGTGAACGTATTTAATCCTTCTATGGCTTACGGGCATAATTTCGCTAAGGTCCTCCAGGCTCGGTAACTTTGCGATCCCTACTGCTATGTGTTCATAGGCTGGCACTACAGGAGGGCTTAGGAGTTTCCTGCGGAGAGAGGAGACATAGTTTATGTATTTGTGGAAAATCTTGGGAGAAGAATAGAATTACATAGGAGTAAATGTGGTTCTGAAAAAAAAAATTGGATTAATTGGAGAGAGAGAGAGAGAGAGAGAGAGAGAGAGAGAGAGAGAGAGAGAGAGAGAGAGAGAGAGAGAGAGAGAGAGAGAGAGAATGATTTGAAGTTCTCTGGCATCCTGACATCGAAGGCCATTTACGCCGATATCGTTTATTATAAATAAAGACTAAAAGAATATTCATTTAAAACCAAAAAAGGGAGTATGTTAGTTAAATAGCATTCAGAAGATCTGCTTCTGAAATAGATTTTCAAATGCCGCTAGCATTGTACGACACATCATGTCCAAGGATCTTGGCAAGGATGAGAGAGCGAGAGAGAGAGAGAGAGAGAGAGAGAGAGAGAGAGAGAGAGAGAGAGAGAGAGAGAGAAATGAGTATTTAATGTGGATATTTAAACGACAATCATTAGTCTAAATGATATACGGCTATAGAAATGTTTTAAAATTCATCCGTGTCTTCTTTCTCAACGTTATCAGTACATTGAAGGGTTGGTTGCCTGGCCCTTTTTGGTCCTAGCTTGGGTGGAGAGGAGGCTTGGGCGCTGATCATATAATATATGGTCAATCTCTAGGGCATTGTCCTGATTGCTAGGGCAATGTCACTGTCCCTTGCCTCTGCCATTCATGAGCGACCTTTAAACCTTTAAACTTCTTCTCCAAGTGCCATTTGCCAAAGGCGTCCTCTTCCACCAAACCTCTCATCTCCATATCATCCTTCAGTTTATCTCGCCATTTAATTCTCTCTCTCTCTCTCTCTCTCTCTCTCTCTCTCTCTCTCTCTCTCTCTCTCTCTCTCTCTCTCTCTCTCTCTCCCCTAAAAGGTTCTTCTCAAGCTCTCCTCACCTCCTTCCCACCACCATTACTCAACATGTCCCAACATCATCTCAGCTTTGACACTCCTGTCACCTTTGTAATTTTCACTACACCTTTTTTCATCACTTTTCAATCTTTAAAATAGTGATATTCCCATAATCCAGCTCAGCCTTTTTATCTTTTTTTGTTTATTGTTGTTATCTTAGAGTCTATGTTTCCAATCCATATATTAACACTGGTCTTATTACTGTGCCATAGATCCTGACTTTTACTTTGATCGGCATTTTCTTATCACATGCCACTCTCGGTACCTCCCGCCACTTCCCCAAGCTGCTCTTATCCTATATTCTCAACTTTTTAGAGTAGATCCCAAGTATCTTAATTGTTCCACCTGTTTTACAAACGAGGATATACTCACATACATAGCTATCCTGTTCCTACCCTCCTTACTGCTCATTATGAATTTAGTCTTACTCAGATTTACTCTGAAGCCACTCCTCTCCAAAGTTTCTTGCCACTCTACAACTCTACTCTGTAAGTGTTCCTCATTTTCAGCAGTACTCGCCAAATAATCTACATATCACAACTCACACAACTCCAAATTTCATCCTTGTAACAGATACTAAATACACATAATGATGCAACATACAGTGAGGACTGGATGTAATTCAGGAAAGTTGAATGTTTACCTGAAACATATGGATGGGAATCGAACATCAAGGATGATGGAGTTGTAGACAGCTAGACCCATCAACACTCCTATGAGGTTGTACTCCCTGAGGCTTCCCTGTTGCCCCATCGAGAACCAGTACAGGCACTTTGAAGGGTGATACACGAACATCTTGTTCTCGGGCTGTAGAGGGGAAAATCATTATTAGTATTGCTATTATTGCTATTGCCTTTGCCACAATTGAAGATTTGGCGAATGGTTTGTATTTACCCGTTGTTGTTTATTTATTTGTTTGTAAGCAACTTTACCCAAAAACTACCATACCGATTTTGACCAAACTTGGTAGTCATGTTGGGTATGACCCAAGATTGAATCTGTAACACATTGGTTAAGTACATCAAAATACAAGTATGCAGAAATACTTCAAAATTAATTGCAATGTTAAAGTAAATGGCAAATATTTAGTAGTCTATTTTTTGTTTCTGAACAACATTACCTAAAAACTACTGAATCAATTTCACGAAACTAAGTGGACTTATGGGGTATGACCCAAGGACAAATCCATTAGATGTTGAAGAAACTGCATCAAAATACAAGTATGCAGTGGAGTTGAAGAGCAAAATAAGACTGTTTGGCATAAAGACAGCATGCTCTCTTATAAGTCACCCTCTAGCTGCTGTTGTAATGAAAGTTTTTATATGGGAAAATGAAGTTTTGTTCATTCCTACCTTGAAGATCTGTTTGATGAGCAGTAGAAACCACTCCTTAGTTAGTCCTCCCATGTCGAGACCTGGCTCTCCCTCGAAAGTAACTTTTAACTTCTTCTTCAAGTCGCGTTTCTTGGCCGCGATCTGTAAACGAATAAGTTGAAAGAAAGCATATCATAAGAAGCACAGTAAGAGGAACTTGAAGGTCTTTGCAGTACCCTTTTGACATGCGGCTGCACTCACTTTTTATCTTGCTGCCATTCCTCCGTTCTTAATTTCTTTTCCATTTTGCTCTGTAATCTCATTACTTTTAAATTTTACGTCAACTGGTGGGAATTTTAACATCCCCGAGTTGCACATAGAGGCTGAATATCCTCCCATGTTCCAGTGCCAGGCCTTCTGGTCATTACTGTTACTTATAGATTAGAAACATCATAAGATTGAAAAGTCAAAAATATGTTAGAAAAGGCTAAAGGATTGTAAAGGATATCTTGAGGTAATTTTAAGGAGTTGGTTTAATCTTTAATTTTGGGGATCTGTAAGTAATGCTAGTTAAGATTACTCATGAATTACAATAAAATAGAATAAGAGAAAAACAATAGAAAAAGAGAAATGTCCATTGTTGTATTAATGATAAAGGGGAACTCGGAAGTAATACTGTGTAATACCATGGTATTACCACTATAGTGCAGTGTAATATTTTTTAGCTGTCTTTACATCTCTTGAAAGCCAAATATATATAAAGAAAGTTGCAGCTAGCATAGGCTCGCTTTACACTGGCGCATTTTTACCGTACGGAAATATTTCTGCTCGTTAGGAGGTTGCCTTCATACTAGAGGATTTTCCCCAAGCGGCCTCATAGTTTAAGTAAGCTGCTTCACTTTAACTGCATGGCCAGTAAACCACTACCGCTCGGAAGAATTTCCTCCAAGCGAGCAGAATGCGAAGTGCCACATTGGTCTTCGTTGACTTCTAATCTGCGCGGACAAAACCGTGCGGCATCAATCCACTTGTGTGAAACGAGCTCTGACATACAGACTATTTAAATACAGAAACAACTATATACATAAGAATTTGTTCCCAGATTATAACGTCATGCTTTGAGGTTTCTACGCCACTTTAGATATAATGCTTATTTTACAAATCTATAAGAAAATTCTCAGTGAAAAGTAAATGTTAATTCTTGATATTCGTTATTTGATCATGAAGTACATTATTTAATATAGAAAATTCAATTGCTGGAACTAATTAGAGTAGTAATATCCTCAAAATAATCTCTTATTTGCTCGTCTTTAATCTTGATTTGGTGTCATCCTTAGAATGATTGATTGAAACAACAAATATTGGGATAATTTTGCTTCTTTGCATAGTGTAACATTTGGAATTGTTCAGAAATAAAGATTAGAACCATCCTAAGGGGTGGGATAATTTCTATATTTTTCTGTGGTCGGTATTCTTTGGAACAGACATAGTAGCAGCCCTTGAATTAATCATGTTTTCGGACATCTGGCCTTACCTCCTTGAGAGAGTCTTCGACCAGCGTGTTCCTGCTGATGTTGATGTTGAGGAAGAAGATATCAATTTGAGGAGGCTGATGACGGGCCACTTTCGCTACTAGAGACCTCCGCGCAGTCAAAATCATCTGTTGTTCGGCGTCCTGTGGAAGAGAAGAGAAGAAAACATGGTCTTAATGGTTATGATGTAGCTCTTAAGGAAACCTTTCTCTCTCAGTAGAATGTGTTGCTTATTTTTAAGCGCTTTGAACCTTGTTGGACTATGGTTTCAATTGAGGTCTCCTTTGGTTGATGGATGACATGGCAGAGATGTTTTGCACCTTTGTTTTTCAACTTTTTGTTGATTTAGTGTCAGTCGTCTATTCACCCTACCCAAAACCTGTTTAATGGACATGTACGACTCTGAAAAATAATACCATTCTCTTGATTGCTGATAGCATCGAAACAACCATTCCACTGGTATGAGCTTCTTACTCTCTGGCTCATCACCAATGTCATAGCTGTTGCAGTCATTAGTTTCTATTATTAGTGCTTTCATGTTATATTTCTTAACACAGATATGTGACTCAAGGTGTTATGAGGTTGTGAAATCTAACGGACTAGCTAGTTTATTGGTGATTCTTTCCCTAATGAATGAGATACTCATGCGTTGAAGGAACGCGACTTCCTACTTCATTCTTGTTACTAAAGAACGATTTAAGATTTACTGTGTTATTTGATTTATCAATCTCCCTGTGCAATTCACGCAGAATAAGGTTCTTTTACGAGAAGCTGAAAGCTTATCCTACATAACTTTTATTAACTATAACATTATCACCAGCACAGCTTAATTTTGTTAAGTGTATTATATATATAATGAATAAATCTACTTGTCTACATTTTAAAGATCTTTAGAATAATACTTACTTTAGTAAGGATGTGTCGTTTGGCAACGATGGACAAGATGAATGGGTACTGACAGAAGGAGAAGGAATCAGGCTTTTCTGGTACCTGCCACGTACGGTACTCTGACATCAGGTCCAGGTGGTCTAAGGCGTGGTTGTAGAATTCCGTGTAGTGCAACAATGCTGGCTGGGCTGATGTGTTGCTTGCATCTGTTGGTAGTTTGGGAGGGATCTCGCTTGTTATTAAGTGAATTAAAATGTTCAGATTAATTAGGTGAATGCTTTAAATGCAGAAAAGGTGCATTAACTCACAGAAACTAGTCTGAAACATGAAGGAAAGAGAAACGTTTCAGGAATTAATTTTTTTGAAAACCTATATGGGGTAGTTCTAAAATCTGTCTGCATGAGCTATGGCGAAGTATATTTCTTAGCCCTATCAAGCTATTACATTAAAACGATGGCATCACTGACCATCATAATTGCGACACTGGGCTACTAAAATAATTAGCCTGAACATAGTACAAAAAATTCTACCGGATACTGTTGTTTGAGATATCTACAGTACAAATAAACTAATTTTATAATCATGAAAGCAGCTCTCAATGGACTGTAACATCTGAATTCACAATAAAATGGATTCAAAGAAATTGGTAAATAGCGAATTGAAAAATAGAAAAATGATTAATTAAACTTACACATGATGGCGAGGACCTTCGTTGCGGTTGGAATCCACCATTTGCTCTTGCTGAGGGGCGGCAGGGATCTGTCTGGCGGAGGAAATTGCCTCACTGTGATAAACTGGATGATGATGCCCACCATCATCCTGAGGCGAGATACCTCCAGTCTGCCGAGGGAATTAGCTTTTAGTGGGAGAGATGTAGATGTAATCTGCTGCATCGACAAAAGTTCAGGGAAGAGAGCGCTGGTTAGGAATGTACTTTGTTGCCAATTATATTTTATTATTGTAAAATCTTGTTTTGTTAGGTTATTTTCTTAGTTTCTAAAGAATAGCTAAGAATAACTTTCTTCTTCTTAGAGGAAATTGGTAGGTACAACTAGACACGAATCTCTGGCACACCTCACTCCAAAAAAAGTGCACCCTGCTACAACCTTACTTTGTGGTGAATAACTAAACAGATAGTGTAGGAAGAGATTGCAGAGGAGATGGATGGGACTAAACGCAGGAACTTATTGTGCAGTAAGGGTATGGCGGAGTGTATTTTCTCAAAGTGAAATGTGCCAGAAACGCCTGTGTCCAACAGTACGTTTGCTTAAGAATTATTTTGAAAGGTTTCTAATGTTGTCTACTATACCGTTACAAATCGACTCTTGAATGCTTGTCGGGTACTGATGCTTCATATGTTTATTACCCAGATTGTCTGTGGGTACTCACCTCAATGTATCTATAAGGCAGTGATATATCTACTGAGAGTATGCTTGGCTTAAACCAGCTGACATGCAGCTGTGTCTATTAGGCAGTGATCTATCTACTGAGAGTACTCACGTCTTAAACCAGCTGACAAGTAGCTGGTGATCGCCGTTGCATAGCGAGGTTATGTTCCTGAGGACGTGAGCTAAGACGGTATAAGAGGACTGAGTGAGGAACACTGGAGATTGTAGGATGATGAAGAGGGCCCTCACACGATCCTTGCTGAAGAGATGTGGCCGTTCTTGCAGGAGGGCGTTGATTACTGCCTTCATGAAGTGTTTATGCACTACTGAAGGCTGGCAAGGGGAAGGAAAGTTAGTAAAATGTATTGGTTAAAAACTATTGGATATACAATTTTTCATGTAAATTTGTTTGTTTGTGTAATCCTTCATGTAGCAAAATTTGTTTGTGTGCTCCTTCATGTAGCAACGATTACTCACTTACCATTTCTTTAACAGAATCATGAACCGTGTAGACAAGTTCTGTCTTGAGGCCTGGGTCGTCAACTCGAGCGCCATCATAATCTGGATCTCTCTGTGAAAAGAAGACTCTTATAACATCTTGGACATAATTACACTTGTAATATTTGAAATTCTTTGGCCTGGAGAATTTTTCATTTAATTAGAAATCGCTTGAAACTTCCCCAGGCCTAAAAAGATATAAGAAATAATTGGAAGGGTTTAGGTATAGATTTTTAAAAAGATTCTTAGTAGCTTTAGTGATCATGAGGGTTGCTCTTCAAGCCAGTAAAATCATAAGTTCTAGAATCTTCAGATGATCGTATAAAGAATCATGTAATTCCCATTTACCATTACTAGTCGAGTTTGTTTTTGATCGATGTTTTGGTGATGGTTTGGATTTTAAACTGAAAACAAGATTAGGATTGCTTTTAAATAGTGTCATTTGAAAATTTAAAAGAATGCTATATTTCCTTGACTTATATTTTGGTAAAAATGTAAAGGAGTAATTCATTAGCTTGTAAACTGTTCAATAATGGTGATAGGAAATGTTTGTTCATGCTGTATTTGCCCTAGGGCAGGTTTCCAACCTGTTCACTTGTAATGTCCCAAGAGCTTATCCCCATGATCTTCTGTACCCCTCGGGATATGTGCAATCTTTCCTATACTCTAGGAAGTTTTTTTGGGAACTTGTTAAACATTTTATGGTTTAAAAGCTTGAAGTAGTTCAGTCTTGATAAGTAGATTTTATACTTTTAATTGATAAGGAATTTTTTAGTGGAAGTAGAAACGCCCGGACGTCATTTGTAGAAGCAATAACTTATTATGATATGAAAGTTTAAGAGATTTATATGGCTCAGGCTAAACTCAGAAAGAAGAATAGGCAGTTGGCGGGAAAAAAGACAGTTCTGAGGTAGAAGCATAGTTATGCTAGTTATCAGCCATGCTAAATACTTGCTTGCTAATGCTTTCGGGTCGGATTAAGTCCTCACGAGTATTCAAGGTTGTTTAATGGTAGAAAAGCCATGCGAGACGAAGCACTTTAGCGTAGCTTACTTAACAAAGCATGTAAAATTTTCTTGTCCTTGCTTGTGCTACTTTTTCCTATAAGCTTTCCCCTTCCTTATCCTTCTAAGTTCTTTCTGTTTAGGAGTACTCTTATAATCATGAGTCACTTTATTAGTTTCAGAAACTTTGAGAAGTCTTTGGTGTTCGAGTTGAACCCAGGAATTCCTAGTACACATTGCTCTGAGGAAGGAAGCCCAATCACACCCTTACTGCCAGGTGAGTTCCTGTATTTAGTCCCGGCCACCACCTCTGCCATCTCTCTCTCTACACTACCTTTTTGGATACTCGCTGCGAGATGAGAGGGACAGGATACACTTCTTCGGAGCAAGGTGTGCAAGGATTCCTGTGCCCAACTGTTCATAAGGTGTCCAATAAACTTCAAGGACTTCAGTACGGTCTGTGAGAGCACCCAAAGCTGCTCATAAGCCCTTCTTTTGACATTATGAACTGCAGAAACTTTATGATGTTTAGAATTTCATCAAATCTAAGATGCCATAAAAAAACTTCACGAAGTTTTCGATTTTACTACAAAACATATGCAAGGCCTAGAGAAATTTGAAGCCATTTTTTAAAAATCATCTTCCTATACTACGAGATTTACAGTTTTTACTTATGTGGGTGTTATTGTTAAAAATTTGAAAGTTACTCTCCAAATAACAAGGTGTTTTTAAAGCAGTTTATAGGCTATTCAAGAGTCTTTGTAGGATGGATGTTTTGTCGATTCAGAAAGACCCTATTCATTGCTTAGAATTCCATTGAGAATCTTTTATTGGTTATCAGGTAGTTAAATCGATTTTCTAAGGCACAGATATGCTAGGTTGCTTAGAACAGAGGAACTTACTTCTACTGTTTTGTGAGGTGACAGCTATATGGGAACCGGGGGACACAAAAAGTGGATCTTAATTGGTGGATAATTTTTTCATGCATGGTAACATTATCAAATATTACATAATCATATACAGCAGTGTATGTTTTAGAGCCAGTATTATTATTATTATTATTATTATATACTGAACAGTATCATGTTCATACTACAGTGTTATACAG